>NC_090729.1:180175054-180182554 GCF_036898095.1 Palaemon carinicauda | reverse complement strand
AAGTAGAAACAGGGGTCATACAACAATACTAAATTTGGGTAATAAAAGGTAAAAATATACTATACAAATTTTAGGACACGAATGATGGGGAGTTCCCGTGAAAGTCTGACTGAAATAAAACAACAAATTTAATGAGTACATTACTAATTTGTTTATAAATAATTATGAAAATTTCAGGAAAGAGTCATCAGCATGTGTTTATTCAATTTGTTTGGCAGTGGCGTGATGATATTAATTTATATTAATCGTCGTATAAACCAGTGCGCTAAAAGAAAGCCAACTTTTTTTTTCATGACCGTGTTTATAATGATTATGATTTTGTATTAATGTATGAATAATGAGTTCATTAGGGTTTTTTTTAGTGTGTAAAGTGCTAGCTAATTGTTTGTTAGAAATAGCATTTTACTTATTATTACTTTATCATATTAGGTGTATACAATTTCCTCTTTTTACCGTCTGTCAGTTTATACTGAAGAAAACACTTATTTACAAGTTCCTTCTTACTATTCTGTTAGTTTGTAATGAAGAAAAAACTATTAACAAGTTCCTTTATACTATCTTGTTAGTTTCTACTCTACTGAAGAAAAACAAATATTTTCAAGTTTCTTTTTACTGTCATGTTAGTTTCTACTGCAGAAAAAACTTATTTATATGATTGTTTCATTTCAAATCTAAGAAAAATCTACTGGACAACAAATTGATAAAAGAATAAATTTCCCCTATTTCAGTTAAAGGGTTTAATCAGTCAAACTTTAAATAATCTAACTAGGAATTATGAATGGTAATTTTGATCTCCGAGTAAAAAGATTAGTTAAAAAGTTTCTTAAAGACAAGTTAAAAATTTTCTTACAGATACCCTCCCCTATATAATAAAGAGCAAGTTTACGGATGTGTATATAAATATATTTCTTTCCTGTTACGCTGAGCGGCAGGGAGAGAGAGTAGTCATACACTAGTGTGATGAATACCCCAAGAGGTAGGCTACACTCGGAAACCACAATCTCCCACAAATTGCCGAACCAGTGGGTTGTAGTTAGGAAAGGCGAAGGGAGGGGAAGAGTTGAATTTGTGTGTGTGCATATCTATGTAAATATTTTGCCGTCACTTTTTACAGGTCGCGTACACTTGTAATATAGATATTAGACAAACTGGAAGGGGACTACGTTTAACAAAAATTGAGTTTTGTCAAAAAAAAAAAAAAAAGTTTTTTTTATGAAAGTTATTATGCTTAATTAAATGATGATCTGCAACATTGCATTTTAAGATTCTAAATGTTGCTCTTCCCTAATTTTAACGATGTTACTGAGTGAGGAAGAGCTTAATGCAGAAAGATAGCTGATATAAAGCGATTTGTTTACTGCCTTTGCTTATGCGATGGACCAAGAATTGAAAATTAGGACCGAAGAACCCCTTTCAACTTAGCCGTCTAATTATGATTCATCATTACATCAGCATCATCCTGCCTTATTTTAAGATGCATATTTATCTTGCCTTACTATCTAATTATAGTTTGAGTAATTAGTTTTTCTTTAGAATATTTTCTTTTAAGCCACCAAACTTTAGGTTTTGCGGATGCTCACCGATTCAACATAGGCAATATTATTATTATTATTATTATTATTATTATTATTATTATTATATTATTAATTGATAAGCTACAACCCTAGTTGGAAAAGCAGGATGCTATAAGCCCAAGGGTTCCAACAGGGAAAAATTCTGTGAATTCCCTTCACGAAATTCTCATTTTCCTCAAAAAACTTTCCTTATTCTTCATACTTTCAATCGAATGTGTGATTGAGAAAGATTAATATGGTTATGGTCTTCATCTTGTTATCAATGTTCTTTGCTGAATGTTTTTTTCTTTTTGTGGATTACTTATTGAGGGGAAGTATGATTTCTGTCGTGAGGGGAACCACTGTCTTAGGCGGTAAACGAAAAGTTTTAGAAACTTAATGTGTTTTTGTGACCGTCTGGCAAAGCTAGTGTAGTACATTTCTTCACTTCGTTTTTTTTTTTTTTTTTTTTTTTTTTTTTTTTTTTTTTTATGATAATTGTGTACAAATTTGTTAAGATATTTAAATAACACTTTAATGCTAACTTCGCTGTAGGTCTACGTTTTGGCAGAAACTCTGTTTACATGGCAGTAATTATGAATTTATCTGGAGCCTAGTGGTATCAAAGAGGATTAATTTGCTAGGTTGATTGATATATTTATTGTAAAGTTTAGATGAGGTGGACAGTAGGAGTTACAAAATAAGATGAATGAAAATTGAAATGATGGCATTAATAGTAGGATGTCTGTTATGTTTGAAAGAAAAAGAGCCTACAGGCTTTCAAAGAACCCACAGCATTCTTTTTATTACTCCACTGAACTTGTTTAGAAATTCTAACATAAATGAAAAACGAAGAAAATTAGATTGTAGAAAAAATATTGCAATTTGCAAGAATTTATTTCCGAGTGGAATTAGATAATATTTTAAGACAAAAACAAATTAAATCAACTCTGTAGTGTCTGTTCGTCTCATGTTGTGCCTGAGGTCAAGTACAATATTACCCTTTCATGAAGTCGCTGTTTAATGATCATGATAACTTCATACGTGATTGTGACAATTTATATAAGAAATGCACATGGGCAGGACATATAATGAGAATGACAGATAATAGATGGACATCAAGAATAACAGAATGGGTCCCTAGAGATTATAAAAGAAGCATGGAAACGAAGAGAAGAGGATGGTTCGATGAACTAGGGAAGTTTGTGGGCGTGGACTGGCACACAGACATAAACAGACTCATGTGGAAGAACACGACTGAAGTTTTTGTTCTGCAGTGGACTAGTAACGGCTGTGTGTGTTTATATATATATATATATATATATATATATATATATATATATATATATATATATATATATATATATGTATATATATATATATGAAAAACGCTGCAAATTCCCGCCATGAAAGAGGCTATAAATTCCCTATGCAAAATAAGCTGTAAATTCCCAACATAAAACATGCTGTAAATTCCGGACAAAAAGAGGCTGTAAATTCCTGACATGAAAGAGGTAATACATTCCCTATTCGAAATAAACTGTAATCTCGACACAAATAAGCAGTAAATTCCCAACATGAAATAAGCAGTAAATTCCCGATAGGAAATAGGCTGTAAATTCCCGACATGAAAGATTCTTTAAATTCCTGACATGAAATACGCAGTAAATTCCCGGTGCAAAATAGGCTGTAATTTCCCGACACGAAATGAGAAATTGTAAATTCCCGACGCGAAATAGGATGTAAATTTCAACACGTAATAGACGATAAATTCTCGGAACGAAATACGCTCTAAATTACCGACGCGAAAAAGGTTGCAAATTACTCTTACGAAATATGCTGTAAATTACTTCGCGGAATACGCATTAAATTCCCATCTCGAAATAGGAAATTCACCTCCCCCTACCCCACAAAAAAAAAAGATGAAACGCGTAATATATCATCAGTTTCTTATTAATCTTTGATCCACGTTCGCTTTTCTATCTGCTCCTTGTGTTTCAGCAATCTCGTCCTGGCGCCAGTGTTTGCATCTGACGCTAGCTGTGGGTTCGTGGCATATGTGCAGAATGAAAGCATAAATTTCTTGACGGTCTGTTTACGTCAGCCCCGCATGAAGGAGAGCTGGGTTGGACTGAGTCCATGGCAGTAGTGTTCACACGTTGAGGCATGCTTAGGAAAAGGTACGGTTTTGGGGCGAGAGAGAGAGAGAGAGAGAGAGAGAGAGAGAGAGAGAGAGAGAGAGAGAGAGAGAGAGAGAGAGAGGAGTTTCTCTTTCGTGGATTCTAATAGAACAAAATGGCGATTGGCCGTTGTTCACTACCTGCAAGAGAAATGTTGTACCAGTGTACTCAACCCGTCAAAATATTTAGATAGATATATACGCGCACACAGATTCAACCCTTCCCACCCTCTCCCCCCTTCCTAACGTACAACTCGCTGGTTAGGAAATTTGTGGGAGATTGTGGTTCCCGAGTGCACCTACCGGGGTACCCCATCTCATAAGGGTACGACTACTCCCTCACCTCCCTGGCACTCAGCGTGACACGAAAGAAATATATTTATATATATAGCCAGACACTTGCTCTTTATCTTATAGCGGAAGATTGATATATTTGATATTGAAGTAGGATTTTAAGGGAAGTCTTTTAGTAGAGACGTTTAATGGAGGTCTCTTAGCAGAGACTTTTAATGGAGGTCTCTTAGTAGAGACTTTTAATGGAGGTCTTTTAGTAGAGACTTTTAATGGAGGTCTTTTAGTAGAGACTTTTAATGGAGGTCTCTTAGTAGAGACTTTTAAGGGAAGTCTTCTAGTAGAGACTTTTAAGGGAAGTCTTCTAGTAGAGACTTTTAAGGTAAATATCCTTGCAGAGACTTTTAAGGGAAGTCTCCTAGTAGAGACTTTTAAGGGAAATCAAGCAGAGACTCTTAAGGGAAATCTTCTTGTAGAGACTTCTAAGGGAAATCTCCTAGCAGAGACTTTTAAGGGAAATCTTCTAGCAGAGACTTTTAAGGGAAATCTTCTAGCAGAGACTTTTAAGGTATATCTCCTAGTAGAGAATTTTAAACCAGTTTTATTCCTTAAATTGTTCCAACTGAAAATGGCGTTTTAGTTAAGGAGTGGATAGATGCCCACTCCCATAATACGAGTTTTCGTTCGTTTTACAGCGCCTTGCCTATAGCCAAGGCCAATATAATATATTGGCCTTGCCTATAGCAAACCACGGGCTCTTGTACTAAGACAACCCGTAATATACGAGTGTTATTGAACGTGTGTTCCAGGGTGTTTACCAACTGCTACCTCGTAATTAGAGGCCTCGGCTTCGTCGGCGAGCCAGCTCTAGAAAAGGGGTACTTGTTAGAAGCCCTAACTAACCCCCCCCCCCAAAGATAAATTGGGTGTTGAACAAACATTTGACTAATGACATGCGGAAGGCAGACGTATAATTTCACGCTGTTCAATAGGCTCTTAACTCAAAGGAGGTCGCAAACGAATGTCATTTGGGACTACTTTCCTGACAGTAAACCAATAGATGATTCGCTGGGATTGTCAACAGAACGCGTCCCTGGTCTTGTGGACCCGATAGCCTCCTGGGCAAATCGATTATCTCGGAGGGACGTTTATTGTATTAAGCGTCTCCTTAAGTAGGATTAATCCTGTTCTTAAGGATATTGCTTTCGAATTGTTTGGTATTAAAGGTAAATGATTTCTGTGCCTGATTGATAATAGAAATCTCACTTAAATAATGAAGACCAATGTGTCTGGATATATATATATATATATATATATATATATATATATATATATATATATATATATATATATATATATGTGTATATATATGTATATATATATATGTGTATATATATAATATATATAATATATAATATATATATATATATATATATATATATATATATATATATATATATATATATATATATATATATAATTTCTCTCCTGTCATGCTCGGCGACATTGCTAGACATATGACAAGGCCTACTCGATCTCTCTCCGTCCCTCGGGTTTGGGGAGAGAGAGAGAGAGAGAGAGAGAGAGAGAGAGAGAGAGAGAGAGAGAGAGAGAGTGTAGTCATACCCTGGTGAGAGGGGGGGGGGGGGTTACCCCGAGAGGTACACCTGGAAACCACAATCTCCCACAAATTGCCGAAACTTCCGAGTTGTAGTTAGGAAAGGTGGAGGGGGTGGGAAGGGTTTGACTCTGTGTGAGCATACAGTATATATCTAAATAATTAGACGTCATTTTTGACGCCTTTTGGTAAGTAAGTAATAATAATGTTTATGATCATTATAACAACAACAACAACATGAAGATGAAAATGCAAAAGATGGCGTGTTAGCTTCAGGATCAATGCTAGATATCGTCTGGCGATGAAGATATCCGGGATCATGTTTATCGAGTCGCGGGGAAAATTGAGTCTCCAAGGATCACGAAGTAGTGATGTATCTCTCTTACTTCCCGCCCTTCGTCGGAGGCTAACTGTATAACTTGACTGTTTACATAAGTTCTCTTTGAATGCTTTCGAAAAGTATCTTTATATTCGATGTATCACAGAAAAAAATTATGCTTTATTACTTTTTTTTTCTGGGACTTGAAATTCTGTAAAGGGTGAAATTATTGACTTCAGTTTTTATTACTGGATTCAGTATTATCATTTAGAATTTTATTGAATGCACTCTTAACTACACATCCATATGTACGTATATATATATATATATATATATATATATATATATATATATATATATATATATATATATATATATATATATATATATATATATATATTTGTGCATATACAATATATGTATAATTTACATGCATGCATATATATATATATATATATATATATATATATATATATATATATATATATATATATATATATATATATATATATATATATATATATATACTGTATTTATATACATATACATACGCATTAAAAAATTGTTGAATTAACCCTTAGCAATAAGAATGTAAAGCCAAACGTATGACCGAAAAACAATGCCTTTGTATGAAATCGTTTTATCGTTCAATGACAGGAGTTTCATTTCATGTGAAATCCTCCTTGCTGTTAACCATTTTATTTCCTCCATTGGAGGGAAAATTTTTGGTCGTGGGAGCTAGCTGAGCTCCAGGTATCCCAAAGAGTGGTTCCTGGTATGTTAGGGAAAATACAATTTCCGTAGAAGTTATATTTCATTCCTTTTGAGGGAAATGTGTTGTTTTCACTGATCTGAGATTCAAAGTAAACAGTAAGTATCAATGTACCTTAGAAAGTTAACCTTTGAATTTAAATAAAAAAAAAAAAATATCTAACAATTTATTTTTTTACTACAGTGGCCTGGAGTCTACTCTTTTAGACTTATATTCTGGGGATTCAGCATTATGAAGCTTCATCTGTGGTGGATAACGGAGGAGGGTGGGCTGTGGCACTCTAGCAGTACCAGCTGAACTCGGTTGAGTCCCTTGTCAGGCTGGGAGGAACGTAGAGAGCAGAGGTCCCTTTTTTATTTTGTTTCATTTGTTGATGTCGGCTACCCCCCAAAATTGGGGGAAGTGCCTTGGTATATGTATGTATGTATAAAAATACGCGATTTATCCACATTTTGAGCTTTCACCGTTTCTTCTCCTGCTGTTAAATCTTCAAGTCGATTCATCTCAGCCATTTCTGGGCTAAATGGCCTGAAATTTTGCACAAATGCCGAAGGGGCAAATACCCAATTGCGTTTTACGATTATTTTTTATACATACCTTTAGAATGATTTTATTTTTTTTTATTTTTTTTTATTTTTCGACAAAAATGTAAAGTTTGGTCTTCTATACCCTGATATTTTATAACCGAATGGCCTGAAATTTGGTACGGAGGTGCCCTAGATATACCAATATGAAGTCATCAATATTTTCGGCATATAGTTCTTCAAA
>NC_090729.1:180025054-180167554 GCF_036898095.1 Palaemon carinicauda | reverse complement strand
CTACATGCATATGGGAGGGCCTCTGGTTGAATGCCATGGGTAGGATGAGGGGAAACCCTTTTACAAAAACCCTGCCTTGAATTTTAACACAATGGTGGTGTGGAACGAAAGTTAGAACAAATTCAAATACAATTTCTTAAATGCGCCAATTTATATAGAAACAGAGAAAGAGGTAAAAAAGACAGACATCAGATAAGGAGGTGGAGTGGGGTTGGAGAAAGAAGGGAAGTCAGTTATCTGAGATGTGGCACCAGTCGGAGAATCAGTTTAAAACCAGGTGCCATCCCATATTGGCCATTTTTCGCTGCGTTGAGTATAGTTCTTTACTTCCCTGTTTCTTACCTGTGGTGGCCCAATTTACCAGTTCTGGCCCTTCGTCTTGTAGCATTCTTCTTTTCAAATTATGGTTGCAGCTTGGCTTGCGATATTAATAGTGGAAAAATCCAAAATAAAGAAGCGTATTTGATATCCTTTAATATCATCACTGCTTTTGCCTTTGTAGGGAATTGGTATCTTGTTCAGAAATCCCATCGGATTTGTATTGACATATATTGACCTATCACAATGGATACAATTAATCTATAACTTAAGAGTTCTTTTTTTAGGCTTTGTCAATGCGACAATGAATGTGTTCGTTTCGGGGACTGCTGTCGCGACAAGGCCCAAGCTGATTGGGGAGACGGGAGAGAGGAAGGCAGTTCCCGCTACTCATGTAGGAAGATGCAGACAATTGTGAGTAGATTATCATTATTGCTATTATATAGTAGTGGTGGAGAAGCCATTGGTTTAATTGTACTTCTTTTGTTAAAGTTTTTATAGTTAATATATGAGAAATTTATTTTAATGTTACCGTTCTTAATTTTTTTTTTTACCTTGTTTCCTTTCCTCACTGGGCTAATATCCCTGAGGGAGCCCTTGTGCATATATCATCTTCTTTTCCAACTAGGGTTGTAGCTTAGCAATTATTAATAATAATAATAATATGATAATTATCATATTCATGTTGATTTCAGAGTACAATCGGAATTCTTATGGTCGAGTCGTGCATGGCGGACTATGAAGATAAAACAGTTGAGTCGTTATGTCGGCAACAGGTAAGATTTACATATGCACCTTTATGTAGTATATTCCTTTGTTTGGTGTGGACTCTCTCTCTCTCTCTCTCTCTCTCTCTCTCTCTCTCTCTCTCTCTCTCTCTCTCTCTCTCTCTCTCTCTCTCTCTCACAGTATCAATATTTTTAACTAAACTGATGCAGCGATAACTTAGATCACCTCAGAAACAGATATAATAGGAATTGATAAAATTCACAATAGCTCCTTGATTACATAATTTCCCAATAAGTAAGAGGACTTGAGTTTGTGCTTAGCTAATAAGCTAACCAATGCTGCAATTTTTAAGAAATTTGCTTAATTACGAAGGCCCTGTTCATACTTAAATAGTTCAAATTATTTTTAGTGTCTTGTAAAACTATCCTTTGATGAATTTAGCCATTGAATCGTTTAATGGATTTAGTCAGTTTATGACTGGAGAAATCTGACCGAGGCCCTTTGCGTTAATAGGCAGAGGAGGAGATGATGTAAAAGTATTATTTTTTGACTAAGATGTTGCAAAGAATTTCTTACTTGGTTTGGCATTTTCCTCTTATACATTATGCTACTGGTTCCCTTTACTTTTTTTTGCTTACTGTACTCTCGACATTTTAAAAACTTTTTCTCTTTTACATTCGTTTGTGGGAAATCTCTTGATCTCACTTGAAATTCCCTTTAAATTACCATATATTTTTAATTTACTTGATATTATCTTTAATTTACTCGAAATTCTTTTTAATGTAACTTAAAATTCTCTTTAATTTACTTGAAATTATCCTTAGTTTGCTTGAAATTATTTTTTAATGTACATGAAATTTTACTTGAATTCATTACTTGAGATTCTCCTTAGTTTACTTGATATAATTTTTAGATTACTTTAAATTCTTTTAATTTTACTTGAAATAGTATTTTATTCACTTGAAATTCCTCTGTTTTGCCTAAAATTCTCTTTAATCTTATTTTTTCAAATTCTCAATTGTTTTACTCTAAATTCTAATTAATACTTTCAAGAATTTAATAAAGTAAAAACTATAAGAATTTACAAAAATAAAAACTACAAGAATTTGATAAAATACAAACTACAAGAATTTGATAAAATACAAACTACAAGAATTTAATAAAATACAAACTACAGAATTTACTAAAATAAAAACCACAAGAATTTACTAAAATACAAACTACAAGAATTTACTAAAATACAAACTACAAGAATTTACTAAAATAAAAACTACAAGAATTTGCTAAAATAAAAACTATCACAATCTGTTAAAGTCGTCTTCACTTTTCACCCTCCGCGAAGACTCGTCCCAGATTTCCACACTCTGAGTTTATCTGATCCTGTGCGGTAGAACAAGAATACGACCTCTTAATTCAATAATTTTGTTTTCCTTTATTGTAAAGGAATTAAAGGATTGTCTGGAGATCTTTATCTTCTCGTTGGCTCTTCCAACCTGTTTTCAATTAGCGCTTGATGAAATTTGCTTTTACGCCAGTTTTCTCTTACACACACACACACACACAAATCCACCATTGTTTCATAAAAAATAATTTTCTATTTTTAGCGTATCATCTTCAGCTTTATAAAATGGATTACTGTAATAGTTTATATATGAACGATTTCTATTACTGTTGTTAATGTTCTTAAAATCTTCTTCTTTGTCTGTATCTTTTCCCTCTTTTTGAATTGTTACTGTTTTTAAGAATAATTTGTTTTATAGTTCTTGTAGTTTCCCTATTTCCTTTCCTCGCTGGGCTATTTTCCTTGTTGGGGCCCTCGGGCTGATACCATCCCGCGTTTCCAACTAGGGTTGTAGCTTAACAAGCAATTATAATAATAATAATAATAATAATAATAATAATAATACATGGGTTCTGGTTTGATCTCAGATCCAAACAATGTACTGTATGTCTAAATTTAACATAACTAATAGATTTTTATTTTGTTTTTATTTTTCTCAAGGTGTCTGAGTCTGCTTACAGTTATGTTTTGGATCTACCAGTAACTTCCAAAGACACAAACATAACTTATGTCAACTTCCATTGCGCCGTTTGCAACAACGATGCAACCAATCTGCACCAGTGGAATGTTACTATCAACTGTGTTACGGGACAGGTAGGCCTAATGGTGTAAGAATGTGGGTGTTGTTTTGGTATACGATCTCACTTCACTTCACGGCGAAGCAATGACCATTAGATTTTCTAAAATACAATGTATTGCGAATAATTATCTAACAAATAATAATCAATCATTGAGGCTCGAGTGAGCAGCTCAACATTGCCGCTTGCAGTGCATACGGAACTTTTTATTTCTTCACGAGCGAAGCGAGCGCACGGCGTAGCAAGAACCATTAGATTTTCTATTATTCTTGTTGTATTTTACCTATTAAAAATATTGAGATCGCATACAAAAGCAAAAGAATAATTTCTCAGATCACGCCATAAATGAGATCGCATACCAAAACACCACGGAATTCTGTTCTCTGTTAGGGTCTTGGGTAGTGCCATAGCCATTGGTACCATGGCCTTCCACTGTTTTGGATTAGCAATTTAAATTTGGGCATACTGTTATATCTTATTTCTCTTCCTCTTGTTTTTAAAGTTTATTTATGAAAGATCTAATTTAATGTTGTTACTGTTCTGGAAATATTTTATTTTTGTTGTTTATTCTTCTCTTATAGTTTATTTGTTTCCGTCTTTCCTATCCTCACTGGGCTATTTCTATCTGTTGGAGCCCTTGGGCTTATAGCATCTTGCACATTTTTGTGTTATATTATTATGATTAATTTTTATTTGATATGAAGTGTTCAAACGGGCCCTTTCTGAGTGTGGGGTTACATTAACGTGGTGAAAGGTTTTGTGTATCGCCATGACCAGCAAAGCTGTACTAGTCAGGGCCACCCATACTAGGTGGGTTTGCTGTGAGTGATCACACTAAAGTCTCTCACCATCACCAATCCGCAGTGGCCAGCGTTGTGATGAAAATGGCCGAATCCCATACATGACTTGAGGATATATCTGAGCCCTTTGTCCTACAGTGGACTAGAAACGACTGTATTTGTTGTATTCATACGGGGCAAGCACTAAAGGCATGTACTGTACTGTACTTACAAGTTGTTTGTCCACAGAACTGAATATTCGTGAGGGGAAATCAATAAATACACTGAGAATAGGACAGTCAAGTAAAGAAAGTAATACATGGTTAAATAATTAGATAAATAAAAAATCAACTTACGTAACAAACACTAGTGCATTATGTTTATGACATCTTTAACTGCTATGCACTAAGTACTGTACAGTATTTCGGCTCTTATTGATACAGACGTTAACTGATCCTAGCCTTATTGTTTCAGATAAAAAAGGACTTTACTATGGAAGAATTTATGTCAGAGGCGCTCTATTTTCCTGGTCAGCGTCGATGGGAGCGTTATACCTACAGATCTCGCGCAGACAAAAAACATAAGGTGTACCAGAACAGATATTACTGCTCGCTTGAGGTATGGATTCTGGAAATCATATACTTTAAAATCTTCTCTTAGATGCTGCACTTTTTTTTTTCATGGGGATAACTGGCTGCAATAAACAAAGGCTACATAGTGCTTTATTATTTTTCATATATTTAGAAAGCCATCTTCTGTCTTCTCATTTTCATGATAGATTTCTGTTGATGTAGAAATCTGGATTTAATTTTTAATTAATAAATTAGTCTATTTTGAATTTATGATTATCTATTACGTAGTTCATTTAAAGAGATTTTGACGTAGGAAAAATCTATTTTTGGGTGAGATGGCCATGTCGTCCTGATGGAAGTTCCCTTCGGCTGCTTCCCACTGTATAATATTTCCGTAAATATCGTGTATAATCAGGGACGTATCCTAAGATAACCATAGATATCTGCACTGTATATATTTATTTCATGTTTGGAAAACTTTATGGTCAGTGAGTACTTATCAAATGCTTTCAAGAAGCATGCAATGTCAAAGGAGTTAACCATTAGTCGTAAATCTAAAGTGAAGGCTTTGATGCAGTAAGCAGAGGAATCACACTGTTAACATTCTAGTCTTCTCGCAGGGTATTATTGCTGTTAGTGCTTTTCATGCACTGCACTGTAAGCATAACCAAAGAATCTTTGCATCATCCCTTTGGTCCCTAGTAGCATCCACTTTCTAGCCTTCTACTTTATTTCCATTCCGTTTCTTTTCTTCCATATTGCTGTCCAACTTCTTCTAACTTTAACCCAGTGCTGAATGGCCTACCTGGCCCAAGTGCTTGAGCCTTGCCTCATAAATTCAAATCAATACTTTCATTAAAGATTGCAAAATTTGAACCAGAATCTAAAGATTTATAGTTTAGATAAATCTCTATCTTCTCTATATACTTCATTAGGACATCTTTTACATTTCCTCATTTTAAGTATATTTTATATTTTGAATATATTGAAGGAATAAAATTTGTAAATTATAGCCGTAAAGTACATAAGTTCTAATTCACAAATGTCACATTTGTAAGAGAATGTTTGTTTGAAATTTTTTGATGCGTAGCCCGATTAAACTAGAAGTTAGATCAGCAATTGTTTGATCGGCCTATTTAGCCAATAGATTTTTTTTTTTTTTTTTTTTTTGTAGAAATTTATACTCGTAAAATATTGGAATAAGTCACTTTAAAATTTTTCCAATTATCAAATACTGTACACATTTATTCATAGATATCTCTGTGAGTATTTTAAATTTAGTATGGGAATTTTTCTAATTAAGATCTGGGGAACAAATTTAAAACTCAACCATTTCGGGCAGAGATAAATTTTAACATAATTTTTTTCATGATTTTATAACTGATTCTTTGTTATTAATAAATATTCTCACTTTGAATAAAAATGGTTATTTGCCATATTTTGAACACTTCTCATATAATATTCTTATTACATTACACAGGTTGAAGAATTTGAAAACAAAACTGAATTTGCCCTAAACTATGGAGGTCGCCTGTGCATGTTTCCGAAAAGCACGTGTCCAGAAAATCGAATTGGCAAAGGAAATTGTAAGGAACAGGTAATCAATAACTTGAGTTCTGTAATTGACATTTTCAAAAGTAAACTGGTACTGTACTAAAATATTTCAATTGAAGTGTTTCAAAGCTATATGAAGTTCACCATAACTGTCAATTATTGTAATTGGCAAATAAAAGGATTTGCTTGATGGTTTGCACAAATAGGGATGGATAGGATCACAAGATGATGAGGTGATATAATAATGTTCTTGGCTGCTTACCTCTTAAAAGTACAGTATTGTATCAGTGGTTTTATCCTTGCATGTAAACAGTATGGGGTTAAATTCTGTTTATTAATAAATAAAATATTGTGTCATGCTCATAGAATTCCTTGAAATAAACCGTATAAAAAGACTATTGTAGACCATGCTGTCTCTTGGAAGCACTCCGTACTCCTTATTACCATTATTAGTAAAGTGAACTAGGGATTTTGTTATCATTATAGGTACGGCATTGTGACCCTGCATGGCCTGATCATCTCGACAGAGAAAAGTGTCAACGGTATTCTCACCTTGTGACCTTCAAGAATGACGAGGGTCGGGAAACATATTATAAAAACCCACACTGTGCCCGATGTAATTTTGTCAACGTGTCTTCAAGCAATCTCAAGTGTTTTAATCCCCCAGATAATTTTGATTACTCTAACAGGAGAGCAAATCACCGAGGGATGATTCCAGTATTTTCTGTTTTAATGGACTTCAGTAGCAAAGACTGCAACAATGAAAATGAACTTTGGGATCCAATCCATATGAAGTGCCAGAAAATATTATGTGGTTACCTTTTCAAACTTGAAAATGGCCAGTGTGTTCGAGATGAAACGGTCTTTGAAAAGTTAAGAAATTCCTCTTTCCTGGACAACAGTTGCCCAAAGATTCTTCTGCAAGGCTACCTGGCCAGAGAAAATGGATCTGTTTTTATGAATACATCAAAGAAAATATATGATGTGGGTTCTTATGAAGTCGTCAACATCTCCCACATACTGATTTGTAACGAGAATCATCACTATTTGTTAAAATTTTCTGATGCTCATAAATTACTGACACTCATCGTGATGGTGATCTCCATTGTTTCTTTAGCTTTCCATATATGTATTTATATGCTGGTTCCTCGTTTCAGGAATCTACCTGGAAAGAATCTATTTTCTTTGGCATGCTGCCTCTTCATAGCTCATATTCTGTTTCTGACCGGGATAGGAGCAACATGGTATCACGAGCTGTGTGTCTCGCTTTCTGCTATTCTTCATTATTTCTGGATGGCATCTTTCTGTTGGATGAATGTCATGAGCGTGGATGTCTGTCGTACGTTTAGAAGTCAGTTGTACAGAGGTGATCTGAACAGCCGGAAAACCTACATCTGTTACTCCCTATATGCCTGGGGTGTCCCTGCTTTGGTTGTACTAATTGCTCTGGTCTTCGACAATGTTGATATTGTTGCTGACTATAGACCAGAGTATGGCACAGATTATTGCTGGATAAACAATCGTTATGGCCTTATATTATTTTTTGTCATGCCCGTAGGAGCTATCATCATAGAAAACATGGTGCTGTACTTTGTGACAATTTGTTGCATCTGCAAGCAAGCCAAGGCTGCGAGTTATGCTGGTACGCGATCTCAGAGTGTTAAAAAATCGCAGACACCATCAGAGGACAAAGGAGCAAAAGGCAGCCATAAACTTGGAAAGTTACACCCGCAGGTGAGTTCGGAAATTTGTCTTTCATAACTGTTGTTGATTATACCATATTTAATGGAAAAACTGTTTAAAAAAAGATACTTATTACTGTTATCTTACAGGATTTTTATTGACATAGATTTTGATACTGTGGTAAATACAAGAGTTTTAAATATAAAACTTACCCGCTGGTTATATAAAAGAGCTGAAGTCCCTGACGCCAGGGCAGAAAATTCAAATCTCGCGCTATCGAAGATACGCCAGGTGTACCAACCGCACCCTAGCGGTAGAACAGGTGGAACTACACACCAACTCCAGTTCTTCTCTCTGCCGTCATAGCTGACTGACATACAGAAGTTCGCTCTCGTGTTTTTACTCTCTTGGGAAGTTGTTTGGTGATGTACAACGTTCTTTTTTGAGTTTAAGCTATCGTTGATTAATTTTCCTTGGTTCTTATCTTGAAATCTTTTTGTTTGAGATTTTCTTTATTGTTTTTTTCCCTTACTTTTTGCTTGTCGGTCTCTCACGTTAACTTTAAAATGGCCGACTCCTCCCCTGCTCAGCGTAGGTGTGTTAGTGAGGGTTGTCGTACACGACTTCCTAAGGGATCTATTGATCCTCATTCTATTTGTGTAAAATGTAGGGGTAAATTTTGTTCATTAGATGATAGGTGTAATGAGTGTCTTTCCTTAACTAATGATGATTTTGGTACTTACGATCGTTATGTTAGGAGATTAGAGAGAGATAGACTTAGGCGTAGTTCTTCCCGATCTGTGGATAGAACCTTACCTAATTTACCTGTTCCTAATCCTGTTCCTTCCCCTGTGGTGGTAGATCAGGAACCTACTATGAAGGACATGTTTACTGCTATTTTGTCTCTTGGTGAGAAAGTTGAGTCCTTAGCAGCCGATAGAAATACTATCTTTTCAGAGTTAAAGGTATTGAAAAACCGTGATCCTATCGGAACTGTGGAAAGTGTTTCAGTATCTGATGTGGTACCGAAGAATCGTGACTCTCTCGGTGTTGTGACAAGTGTTGATAATGTGGTTAGTGTTGCGGAAGGTGCGTCGACTCGAGTGTCTGATGTGGTACCGAAGAATCGTGACTCTCTCGGTGTTGTGACAAGTGTTGATAATGTGTTTAGTGTTGCGGAGGGTGCGTCGGCACGATCTTGTCGTTCACCTAGCCTTAGACCTCTTTCGAGCTCTCGAACCCATGGGAGAAGTAATGTCGAACGGCTTAAGGGAACGAGAAGCATCATCAATCGTGCAGACGTCCCCTCGAACGTTCCTGTTGCCGTAGCTCAGGTCGTTCACCCTCATCGTAGGAAAGGTGAGGTTCATACGTTATCCCCGTCTTCCGATGAAGGGTCGGGGAGTGAGATCTGGCGGCGAGCGTCGAGACCGCTTAAACGCTCCCATGTTGATTTGGACGCGGCGCGTCAAAACACACAGCGTCGGGAATCGCCTGTGCGGCCAGGATGTAGTTCGTGGGGTTCACCGGAACGTTTCCGTTCTCCCAGCGCTTGCACTCCGGCCAAACGTTCAGATCACCGTGTTCGTGCGGATATGATTCCTTCCGATTCGGACCTTGTAACTATTCATGCACCTCCTCTTCCATCGGATTGGCTTTCTTCCCCTGAAATGCGTGGTGACATTAGTGCGAATCTTCCTTCTAGGAGTTCTGTTGATCCGAAATGGACTGCGCTTTTGTCTATGAAGGAACAACTCTCTTCGTTGATGGATTCTTATCAACCAAGTGTTGGCGTTGTGTCTGGGCGTTCGATGTCAGACCAGTTATCGCACAAACGTTCGATGGTATATGGCCTTGACGAGTTATCACTTAGACGGTCTCCCATTCACAGTGTTCAACGCCAGGTTGATTTTGATGAGTCGCGTCAGAGAGTTTTGGTTGACCAGTTTGCGTTTTCTGGTCGCGGGGAAGAGCGTCGGCGTCGACAAGTGGACGAGACGCGGCAACAATTTGAAGTAGTGGATCGCCCGCGGCAACAACTTTTGGACGCGGCGCGTCAAAACATTGGTTTACAGCGGCGACATCCTGACTCCTTTGATCGCTCGCAGCAACAGTCCTCGGACTTTACGCGACCTCGCGGCGATCTTCAACAGTTACCTTCTGATTTCAAGCGTTCTTCTGTTCAACAACAGTTGAATTCTAAGCGGTCTAAGCAGTTGTTGGTTGAGGATGATCGTCTACATGTCCGTGTTTCGCATCAATCTACTTCTACTTCTCCCCACCAAATTGACTCAGATGTTGGCCTTGACAGGCAGTCCCATCCAGACGTTGTTCCTTCGGTTCAGGCTGCAGCTGTTGCTGCACTGCCAGAAGACGAACCAGAGGAAAAGTCGGATGAGGATAATCCTATTGAGGAAGTCTCTGAGAATGAGGAGGAGAAGCATTATCAGCATGCTGTGGACCTTCGCAAGTTTATGCTTATTTTGACTGGAATTTTCCCGGATTCTTTTACCCCTGTGGCCCCTCGTTCTCCGCCTTCTGAATTCATCTTAGGTAAAGCTACTAAGGTTCCAGTTTACACCAAGATGGTTCTTTCTCGATCTTCTAAGCGGGCCTTGAAGTTAATGGGTTCTTGGTTGGACTCCAAGAAAGCTTTTGGCAAGACGGCCTTTGCCTTTCCTCCCGCTAGGTTAGCCTCTAAATCTAGTGTGTGGTATGAGACTGGTGAAGTGTTGGGCTTGAGTTTTCCTTCGTCTGCCCAAGGGGATTTTTCAAGTTTGGTAGATGCTTCTCGTCGTCTTGCCTTAAGGAAGACGAAGATTTGGTGGTCCATTCCAGAGTTCGACCATTTGCTTAAAGGTCTTTTCAGGGCCTTCGAAGTTTTTAATTTTTTGGACTGGGCTTTGGGGGCTTTGAGTAAGAGGGTCTCTGATATGACGGAAACGGACACTAGTGGTTTGGTTCATTTGATGTCCTGCTTGGACAAAGGTGTGAGAGATGGCTCCAACGAACTTGCTGCCTTGTTTACAGCTGGAATTCTCAAGAAAAGGGCCACGATGTGCTCCTTCCTCTCCGCAGGAGTGTCTCCCTATCAGAAGACAGGCCTTCTTTTCGCACCTTTGTCTAATTCTTTATTTCCTCAGGAATTAGTGGGCGAGGTGGCTACTGCTCTCACTCAGAAGGCCACACATGACTTAGTTACTCATTCGACTAGGAAAGTTTTGCCTCCGTCTTTCTCCTCTCGAAAACCTAAGGAATCTTCTTCTGGGTTTCGTCCTCAGTCCTTTCGTGGGAAGCCCTCTGGGAGAGGCTCTTTTAAACCAGAAGGAAGGAAACCTAGAGGCAGAGGGGGCAAGTCCGGCCGAGGTAAAGTCTGACTGCCCTCTCCTTCAGACAGCAGTGGGGGCCAGGTTGACTCACTTTTGGGAGGCTTGGGAGAGGAATGGAGCGGACCCCTGGTCCGTCCAGGTGTTAAAGGAAGGCTACAAGATCCCCTTCCTGACCAATCCTCCTTTAGTCACAGATCCAGTGGATCTTTCGCCCAAATACAGAGAGGGTCCCAAGAAACAAGCCATGCTTCTACAGATGTCTCTTTTATTAGAGAAACGAGCAATAGAGGAAGTGCAAGATGTTACGTCTCCGGGGTTTTACAACCGCCTTTTTCTAGTACCCAAGAGTTCCGGGGGGTGGAGACCGGTTCTGGACGTAAGTGTGCTCAATGGTTACGTCCAAAACTCGACGTTCACCATGGAGACTCAGAAAACAGTTCTGGCAGCTGTGAGGAAGGATGATTGGATGGTCTCTTTAGATCTTCAGGATGCCTATTTCCACCTTCCGATTCATCCCAGCTGCAGACGTTATCTGAGGTTCATGGACGGAAACAAGGTCTTCCAGTTCAGGGCTCTTTGTTTCGGACTTTGCACGGCTCCTCTATTGTTCACCAAGATCATGCTGAACGTGGCAAGCATGCTGCATTCGAGGGGAATCAGGGCCTCTCTGTATCTGGACGATTGGCTGATAAGAGCCTCCTCAGCCGATTGTTGTTTGAAGGACCTCAAGATGACTTTGGATCTCTCCAGAGAACTGGGTCTCCTGGTGAGCTCGAAAAAATCACAACTCATTCCATCCCAGGAGATTCTTTATTTGGGGATGGAGATTCACAGTCGGAGTTTTCGGGCTTTTCCGTCGTCGGTGAGAATCCAAGCAGCCCTCCTAAAAGTACAAACGTTCCTGAAGAGAGATCTTTGCTCCGTCAGAGATTGGATGAGCCTTCTGGGGACTCTCTCGTCGTTAGAGAAGTTCGTGACCCTGGGGAAGTTGTTCTTGCATCCTCTTCAGTTTCATCTCAACCGCCATTGGAAGAAAGGGGACAGCCTCGACAGGGATTGCATTCCCATCTCGACTTCCATCAAGTCTCATCTTCAATGGTGGAACAACGAGCCCAGACTGAAAGAAGGCTTGTCTTTACTTCAGAGGAACCCAAACCTCGTGTTGTGTTGCGACGCCTCCAACTCGGGGTGGGGAGCCACTCTAGAGAAGCAGGAACTTTCGGGGACTTGGACGGTAGAGCAAACCTCTCTCCACATCAATCAAAAAGAGCTTTTAGCTATTCATCTGGCTCTCATCGACTTCGAAAAGCAGATCAGGGGCAAGGTAGTCCAAGTCAATTCGGACAACACGACAGCTCTGGCCTATATTGCGAAACAAGGCGGGACCCACTCTTGGCCTCTGTTCGAGATTGCAAGACTGCTCCTCATCTGGGCGGAGGAAAGGAAGGTGACTCTTTTGACGCGGTTCATCCAGGGAGTCAACAATGTGAGCGCAGACAGACTCAGCAGGAAAGGTCAGGTTCTCTCCACAGAATGGATTCTGCACCCGGACATCTGCAAGAGTCTGTGGCGGTTATGGGGTCGACCTCTCGTGGATCTCTTTGCCACCGCGAAGACCAAACGACTAGAGTGTTATTGCTCTCCGGTTCCAGATCCCGAAGCTTTTCACATAGACACTTTTCTGATGAACTGGTCACACATGGAGGTTTATGCCTTTCCTCCGTTCAAGATCCTTTACAAAGTGATTCAGAAGTTCGTTTCACACGAGGAGACCAGAATGACTCTGATAGCTCCGTTCTGGCCGTCAAGAAGCTGGTTTCCAGAGGTACTGGAATGGATGGTGGATGTCCCGAGAAGCCTTCCCATGAGACCCGATCTTCTCAGACAACCTCACTTGGCCCGAAATCATCAAAACCTCCGAGCTCTACGTCTGACTGCCTTCAGACTATCGAAAAACTCGCTAGAGCTAGAGGATTTTCGAAGAAGGCAGCCAAGGCAATTGCAAGGGCAAGAAGGTCTTCAACCATCAAGGTGTATCAGTCCAAGTGGGAGTTGTTCAGGGAATGGTGTAGAACTAACGCGATTTCCTCTTCCAGTACATCGCTTTCCCAAATAGCAGATTTTTTCTTGGACCTTAAAACTAAGCATAACTTCTCGTCATCAACTATTAAAGGTTACAGGAGTATGTTAGCGACGGTTTTTCGACACAGGAACCTAGACCTTTCTGATAATAAGGATCTACGAGATTTACTTAGGTCTTTTGATACGACCAAGATGATTCAAACGGCTCCCATCGCCTGGAATTTGGATGTTGTCCTTAAATTTCTCATGAGTGACAGATTTGAGCCTTTACACTCGGCTTCATTTAAGGACTTAACCTTGAAAACCCTTTTTCTAGTTACCCTCGCCACTGCGAAAAGAGTTAGTGAAGTTCACGCTTTAAGCAAGAACATTGGTTTTCGGAATGGGAAAGCCATTTGTTCTTTGCAACTGGGGTTTCTGGCCAAGAACGAAAACCCTTCTCGACCATGGCCCAAATCCTTCGAGATTTCTAACCTTTCGGATTTGGCTGGCGATGAATTGGAAAGGGTTCTCTGTCCAGTTAGAGCTCTACGTTGTTATGTGGACAGAACTAAGAATCTGAGAGGTAACTCAGACGCTCTGTGGTGTGCAGTTCGGAAACCCTCGATGCCCATGTCCAAGAATGCCTTGTCTTTTTTCGTTAGATTGTTGATTCGAGAAGCTCATGCTCAGTGTGATGAGTCGGATCAGAGGCTCCTCAAAGTCAAGACACATGAAGTCAGAGCGGTAGCGACTTCAGTGGCCTTTAAACAGAACCGTTCTCTGCAAAGTCTGATGGATACAACATTTTGGAGAAGTAAGTCTGTTTTTGCATCCCATTATTTGAAGAATGTTCAGACTCGCTATGAGGACCTTTTTACGTTGGGTCCTTTTATAGCTGCTAATGCGATAGTAGGTGAATGATCTACCACTACGTTCCCTTTTTTCCTAATACCCCTTTTCTATCTCTTGGAACTCGTTTTTTTATGGTTGTTTGTGGAGATTGGGCGTCAGTCTTCCGCAATCTTTGATTTGGCTAGGTGGTCATTTTGTTCCTTGAGTGCACCCGGAACAAGGGTATTGGTTGAGGTCCTGTCATGTTATAGGTGTTTGTACCGTTTGACAGCTCCTAGAGTTTTTCAGCCCGAGTGGATTACTGGATCTCTTAAGGATAGCGGACGAAATGAGGCAGAGTATCATTGCTGTCAGCTTCCTTATCAGGTGAGAACTGCTTAAGTTTATTGTATGTAACCCTTAAGTGAATTTTCTGTATGTAGCTGTCTCTGACCCGCCACCAAGGGGTGTCAATCAGCTCTTTTATATAACCAGCGGGTAAGTTTTATATTTAAAAATGATATTTTCATAATAAAATAAATTTTTGAATATACTTACCCGCTGGTTATATAAATTTAACACCCTCCCTCCTCCCCTCTAGAGACTACCTATGGTATGGCTATGAGGCATGGAAGAACTGGAGTTGGTGTGTAGTTCCACCTGTTCTACCGCTAGGGTGCGGTTGGTACACCTGGCGTATCTTCGATAGCGCGAGATTTGAATTTTCTGCCCTGGCGTCAGGGACTTCAGCTCTTTTATATAACCAGCGGGTAAGTATATTCAAAAATTTATTTTATTATGAAAATATCATTTTTGACTTTTGGGTAATGTCCTAGTCTTAAAGGAACTCTCATCCTACTATTTGACAACTACATTAGTGTACTGACTGAGTTCTTTGTGAAGATTTTTATCTATACTGTATTTTAGCTAAGGTGGTTAAATGTTCTGTTATTCAGAATCAAACCTGCTAAAATGTGATGAAATCAATGTTTCTTCTATTTAGAGCAGGACTTTGATTACGGTAGCCTTGTAATTAGGCAGGACATTAAGCTGCATTTTAAAATTTTACATTGATAATGCTCAATAAAGTTTAAAAAAAAGGACATTTATTGGACTGAGATTCTTTCCATGCATGACAGACTTAAAGATAATATATTATACAGAAGCTCCATATTTTCTCAATAAGAAATCTTTGGTAAACAAAGTTTCATGACTTAGATCTTGTATATTCTTTAGTAACTACTGCAGTTGAATATCAAAGTAATTTTTAGAACTGGTATAAATACTTGATAATTTGCATTAGGTAATACAAAATTGAAAGCATAGGAACAATAAATATAAAAAACATGTAAATAAGTTCCTTCAATTTGCAGGCTCACCGAGCTCGAAAAGATCGCGTACGCCTTGTGTTATACGCCAAGTTGGGAGTAATTCAAGGTCTGACCTGGCTCTTAGGAGTTTTAGGTGCCTTTGCAGACATTCCTATCTTATGGTATTTCTTCACATTCTTTAATGGTCTTCAGGGAGCTTTTATATTCCTTGGATTTGACTTAAAGAGAAAGGTAAGTACATAAGACACCTGTTCGTGACTATGGAAAACTTGAGTTTGATGCTACTAGGAATACTTGAAGAGGTTTTTATGAAGTATTCAGTTATTCCTTTGATAATTTACCTTAAAAGTACTAAATGGAAAAGAGATTAGGACAGGTACAGTAATGGGAAACTAATGAAAAGGTTCATTTTGTATTTACCAGACAAACAAGCAAAGAAATACTATTTCGGTCGTACTCGCTACTTTTATCTTGTCGTAAGCCTCGTATGTATACCTATCATGATCAGACTCAAATATCGATGAAACGGAAATTTATTGAATATTTGGGAGCTTTATAGATGTAGTGTTATAAGCTTATTTTATTTTGGAAGTCCCTTCATGAGAAGTTTAACAAGCCCTTATTCCTCCTGTTATTATTATTATTATTATTATTATTATTATTATTATTATTATTGTTATTATTATTATTATCTATTATCATTTATTAATTATTATTATTTTTATTATTATCATTATCATTATCTTTATTGTTATTATTATTATTATTATTATTATTATTATTTTACTAGCTAAGCTACAACCCTATTTGGAAAAGCAGGATGTTACAAGGCCAAGGACTCCAACAGGGAAAATAGCCCAATGAGGAAAGGAAATAAGGAAATTTATAAACTTCATTTGAGAAGTATTATTAAAAAAGTATAAAGTATCTTAAGAGCAATAAAAATATTAAAATAGATCTGGAAGATAATTGCGTCCCATGTCTTTACAAGGTTATTGTTCTCCTCAAAGACATTGTCAACTACTAATGACAGAACATGGAGGATATAGTGACTCGCTCCAGAGATGTTTGAAAAACATATGGTTTGTCAGCAAAGAAGTTTCAGGCTGACATACAGAGCTTGTTCATGATAAACAATTTATTTGTTCCAACACAAATACTTACCGAGAACTACTTTCTTTGGAGTCACTTGTGATCTCTCTCTTTCGACCAAGGTTTTCACGCCGTTACCCCCCTACTCCGTTCTCTACATAGGCCTACCCCCGCTGCCAAGGAATGCGCCCCGAGGGCAGGATTAGGGCAGGTCACTGCCTCTCTGGGTCATTCTCCTCATTAAGTTCCTTGGTCGCGAGCAGTTCACAGCTCGCTCTCGTCTCTCTCGATCCTTTGTGCGCATTTAGTGTTCCACGTGTTCCCAGCGTGGGGACTTGTGTTTTTTCGCAGTGCGTTCTTCTCAAGTGTTACCGTGCGTTCACCCTGTGTGTATCCCCAGTGTACTTAATAGCTCACTTAGTGTTGTACTATTCGTGTGCGAACGATGGATCACGCTCGCCGTTGCCCTGGGCCTAGAGCCGGAAAGTCGTGTGGGGCTTTCCTCTCAAAGCCAGAGGTAGATCCTCACTCCCTTTGTTCCTCGTGTAGGGGGAAAGTTTGCTCCTCCGCGGACACGTGTCCGGAGTGCGTAGGTTGGGACGATATTCAGTGGGTACGCTACGGTACTAAAAAGAAGAAATCTTCGAAGCGTTCCCCCAGGAAGATTAGTGTCGTATCTTCGTTACCGTCGGCCAGTGATCGGTCTGACGAAGCCTCGGCTTCTCCGTCTCCTTCGCAGAGGAGAGGGCAAGAAGTCTCTAGTGTTGTGGAAGGTCAAGGCATTCTTACCAGGGAACCCAGTGCGAGGGAAGAACCAAGGGCGGGCCCCTCTAGGTCTAACGAAGGGCCCGGTAGTGCTTCGGGTGAGTCAGGCCTTGTGATGGGGGGCCACGCGTCCTCTGAAGATCCCTTATGGGGCAGTGTTGTAGTCTCAGAGTCCCCGCCGCCCTCGTGGGCCGGTGCGTCGGGCTCTCCCCCGCCAGGGGACAGCCAAACTAAAGTTCGCCATCCGAGTAGCGATGCCTTCGGATGGAAGCTACCGAAGACGCCAGGGAGGTCGCCGCTGAGAATGGACGTGACCCTGGACCCCTGGCTCCCTAGCATGGAATGGTTGGACTCTTTTCCGACGATCTCCACGGCGGTTCCCGAGGATTTTCTCCAGCCCTCGATCTCGGGCACCCAGCGTCGGGAGAAATCCCCCGCGGATCACGCAAACAGCCGTTACGCGATAAACGTGGCGTCGTCGCACTCGTCGGAAGTGGATTCGTCTTCCGAGGAGGAAGTCAGGGTGAAGCGTCGCAGGCGAAGGGAGCTGTCCGAGAGCGAACATTCCCGCTCTAGGTCAAGGTCGCGAGTTAGCAGAAAGCGCTCCCGCTCCCAGTCTCGTAAGTATAAGAGAAGTGTTTCTCCCGGGGGCGCCTGGGTCTACGTGCCTTCGGGGGAGTCCAAGACACTTCATTCAGCAGACCATCGGTCCAGCGAACGTGCGACTAGGCTGCCACCCTCTATGCACAGCCTAGAACCGCGCGATCAGGCACGCAGAAAAGACCTCTCGAAGAGGTATAAGTCCTCGAGGCCTCCGGTTCACCCCGCCCAGCGGGGGGAAACGCGCTTCTTAGCAGGCAGCCTGGCCGAACCAGCCCAGCTGGTGCGGCCATCGAGTAGGAAGGAACGGTTCCCGTTGTCGGGTCAGCCCACCGGGACCGTGACCTCCGCTTCCAGAGCCTTAGGGCAACCGAGGGCCCTCACTGAGCCGGCGGTACCCGCCTTGCCGCGGGATCCACCCACTTATGGAGCTCACTACCGGTACAGGACTGCCCCCCTGGACCCAAGGGCTAGACGGCCGGTCTGCCTGGCCAGCAACCCAGCGCCCCCACTCGAGGCCGAAGCCTTGGCTGACGGAGGAGAAGCTTCCCCGTCGGAGGACTCCGCCTATAGAAGAGTAGTGGGACTCATCAGAAGGCAGCATGGGATTACGGAACCCTCGGCTCCGAGGGGTGATTCCTGGAGGTCAAGCCTCCTGAGGATTACTCATCACGCCGCCCTTCCGAAGTCTTCCCTGGCCCTTCCTCTTGCCCCAGACCTGGTACTAGGGCAGGAGTACATAGACAACTTGGTGGCCAGCAATGCAGAGGCCCCCAAGTCCCAGAGTGCCTCGAAACTGCTCCAGGGCCTCAAATCGCAGGGTAAAGTGTACATTCCGGAAGGGCGTCGCCCAGGCCCCTGTAGAGTGGACCCGGCCTTGGACGTCCTAGGACAGGGCGGCTCAGACGAAAGGGCCTCTTCAGCCCCAGTTTGCTTCTCTCCTACGGAGGCCGCCATGATGGAGGAGATGTCGCGGGACCTAGTCAACGTCTCCTCATGGCTGGACTGGTGGGCCTCCACGTTAGTTAAACGTCCAAGCCTCCGTCGACCCCGAAGATCCTGAACAGCAAAGCCTCCTGACGGACCTTCTCACCTCCGGGGGGAAGACACTTAAGTTTCTCTCGTATCAGGCGCTCGCCCTTACGGCCAACTGGGTCCTCTGTAAACGAGACACGGTCCTGGCCAAGGTATCTAGGAGGATCCCAGACAGAGAAGCCCGGGCCGTACGTAGCCTTCCCTTGTGGGGTGAGTCGCTATTCCCATTGAAAGAACTGGAGAGCCTGATGGAGAAAGTGTCAAAGAGGAAGGAGGCCAACGTCCCCAGACCTGCGTCGTCTAAGAGACCTCCCTACAGGAGGGCCGCCTCAGATAGCGCCGTGACATCTCAGGCCGCCCCCAGCACTTCCTCCTGGGCAACAACTCCTCAACCCTCCCGCAGAGGAGCACCAGCTTCGTCTAGCTCCTTCAGGTCGGGTTACTCCGCCTCGAGGAGAGGCAGGTCAGGCCGCCCCTCTAGAAGAAGGTAGAGGGAGAGGCCCCCTACTCCCGCCCAAGCCTCGGGTTAGGGGATGCCTCGGACCACATTGGCAAGCATGGAAGGCACAAGGAGCGGATCCTTGGACGGTGTCCGTCCTGAAGGAGGGATACTGGCTTCCCTTCCTAGCGGATCCACCCCCTCTTATTCCAGCCAGCCAGACAGAATGGTTGGCCCCCAGGGACCCGATGAAGAGGGCCGCCCTTCAAGAGGAGATTTCCTCCATGTTGGAGAAGGGTGCCATGGAAGAGGTCCTTCTCCCAGGCCCAGGCTTCTACAGCCGCCTGTTTCTGGTAGAGAAAGCAACGGGGGGGTGGAGACCCGTGATAGACCTGTCGGCCCTCAACAAGTTCGTCAAGAAGACGGACTTCAAGATGGACACCCCAAAATCCGTCCTGCTGTCCTTGAGGGAGAAAGATTATATGATGACTGTCGACCTCAAGGACGCATACTTCCAGATCCCTGTCCACCCGTCGAGTCGGAAGTTCCTCCGGGTAAACTGGGGTCCCCAGATCCTGCAGTTCAAGACCCTTTGCTTCGGCCTGTCGACGGCCCCTCAAGTGTTCACGAGGGTCTTCGCGACAGTCTCCGTGTGGGCTCACGAACGGGGTATCCGCCTCATCAGATACCTGGACGACTGGTTGCTCCTTTCCACCTCAAGGGCCCTCTTGGAAGAACAAGGGAGAAACCTCCTCCAGTTTTGCAGGAATCTGGGGATCGTAATCAATCTGAAGAAGTCGAACTTAACCCCATCCAACAGAATGGGCTACTTGGGGATGACGTTGGATACCGTGCAGGGGAAAGTTTTCCCCTCGCAGGACAGGATACGGAACCTCAAGCACATCATTCAGCCGTTCCCGTCAGAACACTCCAGGAGGGCGGGAGATTGGCAGAGACTGATAGGTCACCTGGTCTCATTAGAGAAACTGGTTCCCCAAGGGAGGATGAGGCTCAGACCCATTCAATGGAACCTCAAGAGCCTCTGGTCCCAGACGGACTCGCAGAAAACGTTAGTTCCAGTCCTTCCGGACACGAGAACCTCCCTGGAATGGTGGCACTGCCAGTCGAACTCCCTCAAGGGGATGCCCCTCGGGTCCAGTCCCCCCGAGTACCTCCTGTTCACAGACGCCTCCAACCAAGGGTGGGGGGCCCACCTTCTGGAAGAGACGGCACGGGGTACCTGGTCGGAAAGCGAAAAGCGTCTACACATCAATGTCCTAGAACTAAGAGCGGTTCAGAAGGCGTGTCTTCACTTTGCAAGTCGTCTAAAGGGAAACACCGTGGCGTTAATGTGCGACAACGCCACGGTAGTAGCCTACATAAAGAAGCAAGGGGCATGAGATCGAAGGAGCTGTGCGACCTCGCCATAGACATCCTGAATTGGGCAGACGAACAGCAAGTGGTGCTGCTGGCAAGGTTCATCCCCGGGAAGAAGAACGTTCTGGCCGACGGCCTCAGCAGAATGGGTCAAATAGTGGGGACAGAGTGGTCTCTACACCCAGAAGTAGCCAGACTCATCATTCAACGTTGGGGCTCCCCGGTGATGGACCTCTTTGCAACAAAGCTCAATGCCCAACTTCCGGTCTTTTGCTCCCCGATCCCAGACCAAAATGCAGCCCTAGAAGACGCCTTCCAGCACAAGTGGGACAACCTGGATGTGTACGCTTTCCCCCCCTTCACGTTGATAAGACAGGTGCTCAACAGAGTAAGGGCCGCCCGAAACCTAAAGATGACTTTGGTAGCGCCCTGGTGGCCGGAGAGAGAGTGGTTCGCGGACCTAAAGGACCTAGCGAGCCAACCACCTTGGCCTCTGCCCGCCAGGTCAGACCTCCTGCACCAACCGCACTTCTTCAAGCTCCACGACAACCCTCTCTCTCTTCGCCTTCACGCCTGGAGACTATCGAGCGGCTCCTGAAGAAGGAGGGGTACTCCACCACCACAGCTAAGAGAATGTCCCTATACCTGAGGAGATCCTCGACCGCGGTATACCAAGCGAAGTGGGCCTCCTTCACGAAGTGGTGCTCGGAGAAACACATTAGACCTCTTAAAGCTTCGGTCCCGGACATAGCGGAGTTTCTGGTGTATCTTAGAGATAAAGTGGGAATGTCAATTCCAGCCATTAAAGGAGTTTGAGCCGCCTTAGGCCAAGTCTTCCTCCTGAAGGGCATCGACCTGGGGACCTCGAGACACATAGCGATGCTGATCAGGAGTTTCGAGCAATCCTGCCCCCCTCAAGCTAGTAGAGTGCCCAGGTGGGACTTAGCCAAGGTCTTGAAGATGCTAAGTCGTCCCCCCTTTGAACCCCTGAAAGATATCGGAGACAAGGATCTCACCCTCAAGACCGTTTTCTTGCTAGCCTTAGCTTCCGCTAAGAGAGTGGGCGAGATCCATGGTCTGTCTTACGACGTTTCTCACTCCAAAGGATGGAAAGAAGTATCCTTCAGGTTCGTGCCCTCCTTTGTGGCTAAGACTCAGAACCCAGCAGTCTGCGACCTGAGGTTTGAAGGTTTCTCAATTCCTGCCATTCCCAAGACGGGCATTACGGAAGATTTGAAGTTATGCCCAGTACGGACGCTCAGGAAATACCTGGAAAGGACAGCTCATCTCCGACCAGGTATCAAAAACCTCTTCGTTTCCACAGGTATTAATAGGAAGCAAGTTTCCAAGAACACCATTTCCTTCTGGCTGAGACAAGTCATCGCTAGAACCTATGAAGAGGATAAAATGGCAGTGCCAGGCACTCCCCGGCCCCATGACATCAGGGGTCTGAGCACCTCCTTGGCCTTTGAGAGAAACATGGTGGTGGGGCAGATCCTACAGGCAGGCACTTGGTCGTACCAGTCAACCTTTACTGCCCACTACCTCAAGGATTATTCAAGGAAATCCTTGGACGGGTTCTCCATTGGGACAGTCATTGCCGCCCTCCAAGCTGTGTAGCGGTAAGGCCAGAGGCTGTCCCCAACGATGATCACATTCTTCGCGACTACACTTCGGAGGAAATCGTCAGAAGAATTTTTTAAGAGGAGAGTCTTAGATAATAGCGTAAGGTTGCGCAGTTACCCTCACTCCCGCACTCTGATAGGCCCCCGCATTCCATAGCCCTCTAGGCCCTACGTGCCAAGTCAAGTGTCAGAATAGCACTCCCGCCTCCTAAAGTATGTCTCCAAAGAAAGTAGTTCGAGGTAAGTATTTGTGTTGGAACAAATCAAAAATTTTAAGTAATTTTTATTTTTCCTAACATACTTACCGAGAACTACTTTCGGGTAATGGCCCTCCCTTCCGTCCCCGAGTGCCATCCTTCCATTGCCAGGTTGGGGTAATACGACGAACTTAATGAGGAGAATGACCCAGAGATGGCAGTGACCTGCCCTAATCCTGCCCTCGGGGCGCATTCCTTGGCGGCGGGGGTAGGCCTATGTAGAGAACGGAGTAGGGGGGTAACGGCGCGAAAACCTTGGTCGAAAGAGAGAGATCACAAGTGACTCCAAAGAAAGTAGTTCTCGGTAAGTATGTTAGGAAAAATAAAAATTACTTAAAATTTTTGATGTTTAGAATTTTTTTATTTTTAAAGAGTAGATTCACCTAATTCCTGAATCATTATTTGATCTCTGTTATTCAGAAGGTATTTATCTGCTACTTAATCATTTGCATCAAGTTGAACGTTGTACCATTAAAGTAGCTTAGGTTCTTCATCCTCAAGCAGCATTTTATTCTGTCTTTCATTTTTCATGTTCCCTCTGGTCTATTACCATTTATTCAGTCAACTTTCTTTGATTTTACAATGTGTCAGTTTTCCTGTTTTATTACAATTTAAATTCCATGATTTTGATTCTGTGATTTTGGAAATGTGGCTTTGGTTTCTCGTTGAATAAATTTATAATGGGGTATGAAGTTGAATCCTAATAAAACTCAAAGTATGATTGTAAGTAGGTCAAGGACGGTGGCTCCTTAACATCCGGATCTCAGTATTGATAATGTTTCTTTAAATTTGTATGACTATTTTGAAATTTTAGGTGTGATTCTCGACAGCAAATTTACTTTTGAGAAACACATTAGGTCTGTGTCTTCTTCAATTGCACATAGAGGAAGTCTTACAAGACTTTCGGTGATCAATCTATTCTGAAGAAGTGTTTTAATTCTTTCATTCTACCCTGTTTTGAGTATTGTTCTCCTGTCTGGTGTTCAGCTGCTGATTCTCATCTTAATTTGTTGGACAGAAACTTACGGTCTATTAAATTTCTTATTCCTGATTTAGATATTAATCTTTGGCACCGTCGTTCAATTAGTTCATTATGCATGTTGCATAAGATTTTTCATAACTCTGACCATTCTTTATATTCAGATCTCCCTGGACAATTCTATCCTGTTCGTAATACTAGGCAGGCAGTTAATTCTAGTAACCAGGCCTTCTCCATCATGAGGCTCAATACTACACAGTATTCTAGAAGTTTTATTCCAACTGTTACCAAGTTGTGGAATGGTCTTCCTAATCAGGTAGTTGAATCAGTAGAACTTCAAAAGTTCAAAGTTGGAGCAAATGTTTTTATGTTGACCAGGCTGACATGAGTCTTTTTATAGTTTATACATGACATATCTGTTTTTAACATTCTTAATAGTTTATATAGGACATATCTGTTTTGACATTGTTACTGTTTTTAGAATTATTTATGGTTAATTTGTTATCATTTATTTATTTCCTTATTTCCTTTCCTCACTGGGCTATTTTTCCCTATTGGAGCCCTGGGGCTTATAGCATCTTGCTTTTCCAACTAGGGTTGTAGCTTGGCTAGTAATAATAATAATAATAACAGTGATGATGATGATAATAATGACAATCATGATAATCCATAGCAATAATGATAATCATCATAATACTTTTTTCATCTCTTATCATATGCATAAAGATAATTTTTTGTTACCTCTTTCAGTTGTGCAATGTTTCAGGAAGATTTGTAAAGTTGATCTACAAACATTAAATCAATCTATAATTATAGGTTTCAGAGTCGGTAACATGAAGATTTCCAACTTGATTTACTGCCTAAAATATTGAGTTACTCTCTAGGAAACAAAGTCAGTATGATGATTATAAGATAAACATTTCAAATGGAAATTTTATAGGTTATCAAAAAGCATGGAATTACTCTTTTGTCATCTCAGGTTTAGAGTCAGGTTGGGAGGTACTGCAGATGTAACGTTAAGTTTTTTAAAGATTAATTCACCAACAAACATTATATTACTCTGTTATCTCTAGGTTACAGAATCAGTATGGGAGGCTATAACAGGCAAACCATGGAAGAAGAAGCATCACTTATCCCAAACCAATAACCACACTGTAAGCACATTCACACACAGCAGGTCATCAAAATCCAGCAGGTCAGATTATCGGTTCTTTCGCTGTAAACGTTTTTCTCATGACCGCACTTCCCTATCTATTCTTTGAAATGATAGAAATTTGGTCATATGAATGCATTTTCTTGTCTTATAAAAAATATGGAACTGTTGACATATTGCTTTGACTATAAAGAGCTACATGCAGAATTTGATAGAATAATAGCTGAAAGTGGCATGGGGTTGCCAATTTTCCTGGCACTAGTAAAGCTTTTTATTCCGTAAAAAATGCAACCAAATGATTATCACAAGTTATCATAGATCAGGTTTCCATTTTAATATTGTTCAGACTATTTGCTATACCTTCTAGGGCTGGGGTTAAATGGCACAAGGTAGGTTTCTGTGTGGAATTAATAGGTTGTACTGTACTCAAACTTGGTTGATCTTTCCGATATACAGATAAATTGCTTTAGTTACACCCTTTAGAGTTTAGGGTTCTTAACGGAGTGCAAGACTAATGAAAATTGTCCAGGTACAGTTAATAGAGCTAATAAAACCGGGGGTAAAAAGTAAATATCAGGAAAGGTTGAAAATGGCATATGACGAGGTGAGAGTAAGAGAAACTGGTAATTTAGAGGAGGAGTGGAAGTTAGCAAAAGAAAATTTTGTTGGGATTGCAAGTGATGTATGTGGCAAGAAGGTTGTTGGGGGCAGCATGAGGAAGGGCAGTGAATGGTGGAATGAAGGAGTGAAGGTAAAAGTGGAAGAGAAAAAGAGGGCTTTTGAAGAATGGCTGCAGAGTAATAGTATAGGCAAGTATGAAAAATATAGAGAGAAAAAGGTGGAAGTAAAGCGCAAGGTACGTGAGGCAAAGAGGGCAGCTGACCTGAGGTGGGGTCAGGGACTGGGTCAGTCATATGAAGAGAATAAGAAGAAGTTTTCAATATTAAACTTACCCGATAATCATGTAGCTGTCAACTCCGTTGCCCGACAGAAATCTAAGGAGGGATACGCCAGCTATCACAATACTAGAAGGGGGTGTACTTACCAGCGCCACCTGTGGCCAGGTACTCAAGTACTTCTTGTTGACACCTCCTCAATTATTCCTCTGTCGTGCCTCCGGCTAGACGTTCTGGGATACGCTTATGGTCTTCGAGTTTATTCACGGATATTTGGTGAAGTATTCTCTCAGATTAACGGCTGTCGCATTACTGGAAACCTTCTGATATTAGCTAGATAGCTTTTATTTAGTTCAGATTAACGGTTAACGAATTTTTGCTTGTTTTTTGGATCTCCCTTTGACTACTCTTGAATACAAAATGTCTGACATTTCGCAAGCCCCCTCCCATAGACGATGTAGGTCTTGCAATAGGCGTATTCCGAAGGCCTCGGTAGATCCTCACACCGCTTGTTCTGACTGTAGGGACAGACCCTGTCAGTTAGAAAATCGTTGTGAGGAATGCGCCGGACTTTCGGAATTGGATTTTGTCCGTCTTTTAAAGTATTCTACTAAGTTAGAGAGAGGTAGAGTTAGGAGGAGTTCTTCTCACTCTTCTTTATTTTCCTCATCTCATGATCCCCTTCCTGTTCCTACCCCTGTAGTGGCTACCCCCGAACCTACTGTGTGCCCTCCGCCTGATATGTCAGTGGTTTTACGTGCTATTCAGGCTTTAGGCGATAAGGTAGAGTCAGTGGTAAGTGACCATAAGTCTCTGATGGCCGAAGTGAAAGAGCTGAAGGTCAAGAGTGCAGTGGGTGGAATTAGTGCCAGTGCTGTGACGAGTGCTAGTGTCGGTGCAGTGCCTTGTGCTAGTGTTAGTGCCAGTGTGGTGCGTGAGGATTTTTCTGTGCGAGCCAGTCGTCCTCCCAGTCCGGGACCTCTTGCAAGCTCCCAAGCCCAGGGGAGAAGCAATGTCGAAGGGCATAAGGGTTCGGCAGGCCTTGTTAGGCGCACAGAATTATCCTCAGTGGTTGCGGGCGTGTCTTCTAAAGACCGTCACTCCCACTTGCAGACGATTGAGCCCGTCTTCCGCTCGTCCGCTGATCATCTTTCTGGGAAGAAACGTTGGTCTCAGGTCCCGAGACCGCTTAAACGCAGAGTCCAGTCCGCGAGTGCTCAGCCAGGTTGCAGTCATTGGCTCAGCTCCGACTCGCCTCAGTCATCTGTCGACTGTACTCCGCCCAAGAGGAGTAAGCAGAGCGCGACTGTTAAGGCTTTACCTCAGTCTGCTGCCGTCTCTGCTGATCCCAAGTGGACTTTGCTTCAGTCCATGCAAGCTCAGCTTTCGGACCTGATGCGTGAGTGTCGGGCTGAGAGTGTTGCGCCTCCGCCTCCGCCTGCACTCCTTCCGCCTGCTCCCGCTCAGCCTGTGCTCAACCCGCCTGCGCTCGCTCCACCTAGTCGCAGCACCATCTGCCAGGCGTACGATGTTGAGCCACATTCTGAGTTCGCTGTTCCCAGTGTTGTTCAGCCTCAGCCTTCTTTAAGGCAACCTTCTGTTTGGGATCAGGAGGATTACTCCACTCTTCCTCCGCCTCCCCTGGCTGCTCCACCTGTGGTGCAACTCTCGGTTGAGGTACAACAACCTCTTCCGCCCATGAGTCAGTCTCCTCAGCTGCTGCAGCGAGCTCAACCCTTGCACCCTGATCTTGCGCCTCAGAAGCCTCTGCTTGCGAGAACTTTACCTTGTTCTGCGCAGCCTCGGCCTCATCACGCTCCGCTCATTCCACAGGAACAGGAACTTACTGCTCCGCCTCCGTCCTCCGCTCAGCAAGCGCATTCCTTGGGTTCAACATCTCTTGCTAGGAGTCAACCTCCTCCACCCATGCGCCTTACTTCTGCTTCGTCTGTTGTTCAGCCCTTGCAGTCTGAGCCTCAGTTACTTGATGAGGAATCCACGGTTATTGTTCCTGCTCGTTCTGACTCTGCGGTTCAGCATTCGTATCCGATCTCTTCGCCTCATTCTGGGGATGAGGTTTCGGATGATGAGGAGGCACACCTTGATCCCTCATCAGACGTGGACGAATCCAAGCTTTCTCCACAGTCTCTTGATTTTCGCAAGGTCTTGGCTCTTCTCAGGGAGGTTTATCCAGACCATTTTGTCTCTGCTATTCCCCGCTCTCCTCCATCTGAGTTTTCGCTGGGCGTACAACAAGCTAAGTCTTCCTATACCAAGCTTGTCCTAGCTAGATCCTCCAAGAGGGCTTTTAGGATCTTAGGGGAGTGGCTGCAGTCTAAACAACATCTTGGCAAGACTTCCTTCATGTTCCCTCCAACGAAGCTCACTTCGAAAGCGAGCGTTTGGTATGCCACAGGGGAAGCACCAGGCTTGGGAGTACCTGCCTCTGCCCAGGCTGACTTCTCAAGTCTGGTAGACTCGCCTCGAAGGACTGCTATGAGGCGCTCGAAGGTGTGTTGGACCTTCTCAGACCTGGATCACTTGCTGAAAGGGATGTTTAGAGCGTTTGAAATGTTTAATTTTCTCGACTGGTGCCTGGGGGCCCTCAGCAAGAAAACCTCTCCTGCGGACAAAGATTCTGCCATGCTGTTAATGTCCTGCATGGATAAGGCCATCAGAGATGGATCGGGCGAGCTAGCGTCCTTGTTTGTATCAGGGGTGTTGAAGAAAAGGGAACAGCTGTGTTCCTTCCTTTCCGCCAGCATTACACCTTGCCAACGGTCACAACTTCTTTTTGCTCCGCTCTCGAAGTTTCTTTTTCCCGAAGAGCTCATTAAGGACTTGTCTGCTGCCCTGATACAGAAGGATACGCACGATCTTGTAGCTTCTTCGGCTCGTAAGTCTAAGGCTGCCACCTCAGTCCCTAAGACTTACCGCTCCCCAGTGGCTGATACCCCTGCTACTAGGTTCATACCGCCCTTTCGTGGTAGAGCCCCCAGCCGAGGAAGCTCCCGTCCAGACTCTTACAAAGGCAAGTCCAGGAAAGGATCCAGGTCATCCAAAGGAAAGAACTGACTCTCCGCTTCTCCAGACAACAGTAGGAGCCAGACTCAAGACCTTCTGGCGAGCTTGGGAGAAGAGAGGTGCAGACGCACAGTCTGTCAGTTGGCTGAGGTTCGGTTACAGGATTCCATTCTGCCTTCAACCACCTCTGACCACATCGCCCATCAACCTCTCTCCCAACTACAAAGAGGAGGACAAGAGGCTAGCATTGCACCAGGAGGTGTCGCTTCTTGTGCAGAAGAAGGCAGTGGTTATAGTCCGGGACCATCAATCCCCGGGCTTCTACAACCGTCTCTTTCTTGTGGCCAAGAAGACAGGAGGTTGGAGACCGGTGCTGGACGTCAGCGCTCTCAACGAGTATGTCACCAAGCTGACGTTCACGATGGAGACGACCAAGTCGGTCTTAGCAGCGGTCAGACAGGAGGACTGGATGGTCTCTTTGGACTTGAAAGACGCATACTTTCACGTTCCGATTCATCCAGACTCCCAACCTTTCCTAAGATTTGTTTTCGGAAAGGTCGTCTATCAATTCCAAGCCCTGTGTTTTGGCCTAAGCACAGCTCCTATGGTCTTTACCCTTCTGATGAGGAATGTAGCCAAATTCCTTCACTTGTCAAACATCAGAGCCTCCCTCTACCTAGACGACTGGCTGTTGAGAGCCTCCTCGAGTCGTCGTTGTCTGGAGAATCTTCATTGGACTTTAGACTTAATCAGAGACCTAGGTCTATTAGTCAATTTGGAAAAATCTCAACTCATTCCCTCACAATCCATCGTGTATCTGGGTATGGAGATTCAGAGTCAGAGTTTTCGGGCTTTTCCATCGGCCCCCAGGATAAGCCAAGCCCTAGAGTGCATCATGAGCATGCTGAAGAGGAGCAGTTGCTCAGTGAGACAGTGGATGAGTCTCACAGGGACTCTCTCGTCACTGGCCCTGTTTGTCGAGCTAGGGAGACTCCACCTCCGCCCTCTTCAATTCCACCTGGCAGCTCATTGGGACAAGAGTTCGACTCTAGAAGCAGTCTCTATCCCTATCAACCAAGAGATGAAGACCACTCTCCTGTGGTGGAAGCACAACCTCCTTCTCAAAGAGGGTCTATCCTTGGCCATTCAGACCCCCAATCTTCATCTCTTCTCAGATGCTTCGGACTCGGGCTGGGGTGCAACCTTGGACGGACGGGAATGCTCGGGAATGTGGAACGAGGAACAACGATCTCTCCACATCAACTGCAAGGAGCTGCTGGCAGTTCATCTAGCCCTGTTGAACTTCAAGTCCCTCCTGCTAGGCAAAGTGGTGGAGGTGAACTCGGACAACACCACAGCCTTGGCTTACATCTCCAAGCAAGGAGGGACCCATTCGAGGAGCCTTTACGAGATCGCAAGGGACCTCCTCATTTGGTCAAGAAGTCTAAACCTCTCTCTAGTCACGAGGTTCATCCAGGGCGATATGAACGTGTCAGCAGATCGCCTAAGCAGAAGGAATCAGGTCATTCCCACGGAATGGACCCTCCACAAGAGTGTGTGCAACAGACTTTGGACCTTGTGGGGTCAACCTACCATAGATCTGTTTGCCACCTCCATAACCAAGAGACTTCCTCTGTATTGTTCTCCTGTTCCAGACCCTGCAGCAGTTCATGTGGATGCCTTTCTACTGAACTGGTCCCATCTCGACCTGTACGCATTCCCTCCGTTCAAGATAATCAACAAGGTTCTGCAGAAATTCGTCTCGCACGAAGGGACACGGCTGACGCTGGTTGCTCCCCTTTGGCCTGCAAGAGAATGGTTCACAGAGGTACTACAATGGCTAGTAGACTTCCCCAGGACTCTACCTCTAAGAGTGGACCTTCTACGTCAACCTCACGTAGACAGGTTGCACCCAAACCTCCACGCTCTTCGGCTGACTGCCTTCAGACTGTCGAAAGATTCGCTAGAGCTCGAGGCTTTTCGAAGGAGGCAGCCAGTGCGATTGCCAGAGCAAGAAGGGTTTCCACTCATAGAGTCTACCAGTCTAAGTGGGAGGTCTTCCGAAGCTGGTGTAGAGCCAATTCGATATCCTCTACCAATACCTCTGTGATCCAAATAGCTGACTTCCTTCTTCATCTTAGGAATGAGAGATCCCTTTCAGCTCCTACGATTAAAGGATATAGGAGTATGTTGGCCTCAGTTCTCCGCCACAGAGGTTTGGACCTGTCTTCCAACAAGGACCTTCAAGACATTCTTAAGTCTTTTGAGACGTCTAAAGATCGTCGTCTTTCCACTCCAGGCTGGAATCTAGACGTAGTCTTAAGGTTCCTTATGACATCTAGGTTCGAACCTCTCCAGTCAGCTTCATTCAAGGACCTTACCCTCAAGACTCTTTTTCTCGTTTGCCTTGCAACAGCTAAGAGAGTCAGTGAGGTTCATGCCTTCAGCAAGAACATTGGTTTCACAACCGAATCTGCAACATGTTCTTTTCAGCTTGGATTCCTAGCAAAGAACGAGCTTCCTTCACGTCCTTGGCCTAAATCGTTCGAGATACCTAGCCTCTCCAACATGGTAGGTAACGAACTAGAGAGAGTTCTTTGCCCTTTCAGAGCTCTCAAATATTATCTCAAGAGGTCTAAACCTCTCCGAGGACAGTCAGAAGCCTTATGGTGTGCTATCAGGAAACCCTCGAGACCCATGTCCAAGAATGGGCTTTCGTATTATATAAGGCTTCTGATCAGAGAAGCACATTCTCACTTAAAGGAGGAAGACCTTGCATTGCTGAAGGTAAGGACCCACGAAGTAAGAGCCGTAGCTACTTCGATGGCCTTTAATAAAAACCGTTCTCTGCAGAGCATAATGGATGCAACCTATTGGAGGAGCAAGTCAGTGTTTGCATCATTTTATCTGAAAGATGTCCAGTCTCTTTACGAGAACTGCTACACCCTGGGACCATTCGTAGCAGCGAGTGCAGTAGTAGGTGAGGGCTCAGCCACTACATTCCCTTAATCCCATAACCTTTTTTAACCTTTCTCTTGAATGCTTTTATTGTTGTTTTATGGTTGTTACGGTAGGCTAAGAAGCCTTCCGCATCCTTTTGATTTGGCGGGTGGTCAATTCATTCTTGAGAAGCGCCTGGGTTAGAGGTTGTGTAGAGGTCCTTTAGTAGGGGTTGCAACCCTATATACTTTAGCACCTTTGGGTTGATTCAGCCTCCAAGAGGAACGCTGCGCTCAGTAAGGAAGACGAACTTAAAAAAGAGGCAGAGTAACGGTTCAATTCGACTTCCTTACCAGGTACTTATTATTTCATTGTTATTTGAGATAACTGTTATATGAAATTTGGGATACTTAGCTATCCTTTAATCTTGTACACTGGTTTTCACCCACCCCCCTGGGTGTGAATCAGCTACATGATTATCGGGTAAGTTTAATATTGAAAAATGTTATTTTCATTAGTAAAATAAATTTTTGAATATACTTACCCGATAATCATGATTTAATTGACCCTCCCTTCCTCCCCATAGAGAACCAGTGGGACCGAGGAATAATTGAGGAGGTGTCAACAAGAAGTACTTGAGTACCTGGCCACAGGTGGCGCTGGTAAGTACACCCCCTTCTAGTATTGTGATAGCTGGCGTATCCCTCCTTAGATTTCTGTCGGGCAACGGAGTTGACAGCTACATGATTATCGGGTAAGTATATTCAAAAATTTATTTTACTAATGAAAATAACATTTTTGGAAAGAAGTGAAGAGAGTAAGGAAGGCCGGCGCAAGAATTGAAGAGACAGTGAAAGATGGAAATGGAAGGTTGTTAAAAGGAGAGGAGGCCAGGAAAAGGTGGGCAGAATATTTTGAAAGTTTGCTGAATGTTGAGGATGATAGGGAGGCAGATATAATTGCTGTTCCAGGTGTTGAGGTGCCAGTGATGGGAGATGAGAATGAGAGAGAGATTACAATAGAGGAAGTGAGGAGAGCACTAGATGAAACGAGAGTAGGAAAAGCATCTGGTATGGATGGTGTGAAAGCTGAGATGTTGAAGGAAGGGGGTGTGACTGTACTTGAATGGTTGGTGAGATTGTTTAATGTGTGTTTTGTGTTGTCAATGGTACCAGTAGATTGGGTCTGTGCATGTATTGTACCACTATATAAGGGTAAGGGAGATGTGCATGAGTGTTGTAATTCAAGAGGTATTAGTTTGTTGAGTGTAGTTGGAAAAGTGTATGGTAGAGTACTGATTAATAGGATTAAGGATAAAACAGAGAATGCAATCTTGGAAGTACAGGGTGGTTTTAGAAGAGGTAGGGGTTGTATGAATCAGATTTTTACAGTTAGGCAGATATGCGAGAAATATTTAGCAAAAGGTAAGGAGGTGTATGTTGCGTTTTTGGATCTGGAGAAAGCATATGATAGAGTTGATAGGGAAGCAATGTGGAATGTGATGAGGTTATATGGAGTTGGTGGAAGGTTGTTGCAAGCAGTGAAAAGTTTCTACAAAGGTAGTAAAGCATGTGTTAGAATAGGAAATGAAGTGAGCGATTGGTTTCCGGTGAGAGTGGGGCTGAGACAGGGATGTGTGATGTCGCCGTGGTTGTTTAACTTGTATGTTGATGGAGTAGTGAGAGAGGTGAATGCTCGAGTGCTTGGACGAGGATTAAAACTGGTAGGCGAGAATGATCATGAATGGGAGGTAAATCAGTTGTTGTTTGCGGATGATACTGTACTGGTAGCAGACACAGAAGAGAAGCTTGACCGACTAGTGACAGAATTTGGAAGGGTGTGTGAGAGAAGGAAGTTGAGAGTTAATGTGGGTAAGAGTAAGGTTATGAGATGTACGAGAAGGGAAGGTGGTGCAAGGTTGAATGTCATGTTGAATGGAGAGTTACTTGAGGAGGTGGATCAGTTTAAGTACTTGGGGTCTGTTGTTGCAGCAAATGGTGGAGTGGAAGCAGATGTACGTCAGAGAGTCAATGAAGGTTGCAAAGTGTTGGGGGCAGTTAAGGGAGTAGTAAAAAATAGAGGGTTGGGCATGAATGTAAAGAGAGTTCTATATGAGAAAGTGATTGTACCAACTGTGATGTATGGATCGGAGTTGTGGGGAATGAAAGTGATGGAGAGACAGAAATTGAATGTGTTTGAGATGAAGTGTCTGAGGAGTATGGCTGGTGTATCTCGAGTTGATAGGGTTAGGAACGAAGTGGTGAGGGTGAGAACGGGTGTAAGAAATGAGTTAGTGGCTAGAGTGGATATGAATGTGTTGAGGTGGTTTGGCCATGTTGAGAGAATGGAAAATGGCTGTCTGCTAAAGAAGGTGATGAATGCAAGAGTTGATGGGAGAAGTACAAGAGGAAGGCCAAGGTTTGGGTGGATGGATGGTGTGAAGAAAGCTCTGGGTGATAGGAGGATAGATGTGAGAGAGGCAAGAGAGCGTGCTAGAAATAGGAATGAATGGCGAGCGATTGTGACGCAGTTCCGGTAGGCCCTGCTGCTTCCTCCGGTGCCTTAGATGACCGCGGAGGTAGCAGCAGTAGGGGACTCAGCAGTATGAAGCTTCATCTGTGGTGGAAATGTGGGAGGTTGGGCTGTGGCACCCTAGCAGTACCAGCTGAACTCGGCTGAGTCCCTGGTTAGGCTGGAGGAACGTAGAGAGTAGAGGTCCCCTTTTTTGTTTCTTGTTGATGTCGGCTACCCCCCAAAATTGGGGGAAGTGCCTTTGGTATATGTATGTACAGTAGACTTACCAAAATGGTAATTGACTGGGAAAGTAGAGAAAGTTCCTTTAATTATGTAACTGGCTACAGTACATGAATGTGTGTACTCTATTATGCTTTGAAACAAAGGCTGATGTAATAGAGGCCTTATATTAAGTATTGCACAGTAATGTGAAAAAGAAATTAAAAGAAGACCGGAAGGAACAGTACGTTTATGTGCTTGTCAGCAGTAGGGGGTGTGTGAATTAGTTTTCTGTCAAATTATTCCTTGAGGGATTTATGATTAAATTGGGTTCTCTCCATTCTCTTCAAATGATAGCCATTTTATTGTTTTTATACATTACTGGGTATAGGAACAAGAACTGGTTTGTGCTTTGTATGAGGTTCAAGCACCTGTAGACAGAGAAATGTTTGAGAGTTGCTTCAACATATCCCCTCCTTCCATAAAATTTTTCAAATACCTAGGGTTCTAGGGTGTTATATGTGGGTACATCAGGTGTCATATTTAGTTGCCTTATGTTTAGTTGTTCTGTATTCTGTGCAATATGGCCTCCTACAAGTTTACATTGAGGAGCCTCAACACTGGGCAGAAAAATGGAAGGGAAGGAGCAAAAACAAAAATCTATAGAAAGGTGAAAAGTTTTACAACTAGGAGCTGAAGGGGTAAACTGGATTGTATCTATGGAATTTTGGGGAAAATTACTTGAAGTTTGGGCTGGGGCGGTCATTCTGCACAGTAAATATTTTTTTTTTTTTTTTACATAATTCACGAGTCTAGTAATTAGTTTCGTTGTGCTGTGGATAATTTACTTTTCAAGTGCAAACTGGAATCATATCCTTTGGCTCATTTTCAATATTTCCTTCTGCCAAGGTTTAATACTGCTCTTATCTAGAGTGGAGTAACCTACAAACATACTTAAAAGTACAATACTAATATTTTCTTTTTTTAAGGAAAGAATGGTATTTCTTATCTCCACAATTTTAGATTTATATTCTAAATAAATTTTCTCATGTTAGTAGCTAAAGTCCTTATTTGGTGCTAATGTATTTCGTAGCTATAATTCTGCTTGTTAATAATTAAATTTTAAATGACCATAACTAATACAAGACTGATTAGATGAATCTATAGTATGCCAGTGCACTGCTATACTAATCAACCCTTTTTTTTTCAAAAGTATGTTGCATGAAGTCAGATTCTAAGGTTAGATTATCCTTTTCAGTCCCTTTTCCCCCTTTCCTTACTCTCATCATATCTCTTTTTGACAGATCTCAAGTTAGCTTGCGTTCTCAAGGTTTTGGTGCCAGAAATCGCTCACCACCATCTGAGTCTAACTGTGCCTGACTGACGATGCTTCGCCACAAAAATTCCAATTGCATGGGTGACCTGGAGAGTGACATCACCAGTGTGCTCATTCTCACTGCTAATAAACTTGGACTTTATGTAGTGCTATTAACTTTTCTTGGCTGCAGTCACAGTCGGGTATTTTTTGTCAGGCAGGTCTTTCATTACTTCTCTGTGAGTGGTATATTTGCTTTTAGTGCTTGGAAACTCAAGTTAGCATTGTTTACCTGCCTTATGCTTCGATTCACAAGTTTTACAGTGTATTATTCAGCCTTTATTATCTGTGAATACATGTTATGATTTTTCTCATAATACTATAAACTAATCAGGGTGCCAGCTTTGCAGTTACATAATTATCTTAATTACAGCAACTTATCATTTCCAGGTTTCATGTTTCCCCTAGAATGTTCAGTAACAAATTGCCTATAGTTGTATAAGCATGTACAGTATATTTCAAAAGGACTTCCAGCATGTAATAAATAGTTAATATTATTTTTACAGTGATGGACAGCAAAAAACAAAGATGTCGAAAATTAGAAGGTTATGGCTCATTTACCGTATACTGTATTGTATAGCAGTTAGTTTTGGTAGGGACTACTGATAATTTCTTAGCTATCTGTGAAGTAATGATTACTGTATAAGGAATTAAGGAGTTTTTGGCTACTGCAGACTGTATTTTGGTTGCAAGGTATATAGAACTTCTTGTGGCAGGAAAGAATTGAAGGTTAGAGCTTACAAGTTTCAGTGGAGGGTAGTCACTGAAATATTAAGATAAATTTTTCATTTATTGTATTGTTACATTACATACCTTGAATTGTGAGCTACTCCATTTCAGGGCAGACTTATTCAAATAAAATCTGGACCATGTCACTTATAAGTATTCAGCATGAAGTACATTTTCCCCACAAAGTACTTAATCTTGTTAATCAGACAAAATTTCATTGGAAGCTTTTTCAAAAAAGAATGGCCTTATGGGAAAAATCAAATAGATAAAATAGCAGCAGAAACAATCTAAAACTACAATGTGGGCATTGCACTTTAAGGTAAGATGGTAGCCTATCAAGTGTAATACCATCCGTGTTCTTGTCCAAAAAGTTTTTCTTTTACTAGTCACCCCAATGTTTACTTTGCCTGTTTGTTAAGCGACCACACTTTTTGTTTAGCCCTAGAGAATTCTTCAAATATTTATACTGCATACATTACATTCTTGTTATTAGTGCCTTGTTCCCTATCTAGAGTTCTGTAATTGTTGTGCATACCGTGTGAGATAGGTTTTGTTTGCCGATGTTTATTTGCGTTAGTTATCTTCCCAAGAGTAGCTTCGAAGGCTTGTAGTGGTATCTAGATATTTCCCCCATACAGTGGTTGAGTATATGTCTGTTTCATTACAGTGAATCTGAAGGTGAAAATCAGCTTGATACATCTGTTAGCCATTTAGGTGCTGAAGATAGGAGCAGTCTACCTTTTGATGATGCCCTTTGGTCTGGGAAAGCCAAGCATAGTAAACCAAAAACATCCCAGAAGTCAAGGTACGTAATTAATCATTTTGGGTTACATTAGAAATTAGTACATTTGTACTGTATAGTAAATCTGTAATGTAGTTTCCTCAAGATGTAGAACTTTCCATCTATTTGTATTGTAATCTCACACTTTTTATTAAAGATCCCTAAAACTCGTTATTTTCTTCTCACCAAGTCTTTTTCTTTTAAATACTCTGATTTTATAATATTCTTTTAAGAGTTGTGCCAGAAAGATAGGGCCTTCTGATTCTAACAAAGTCCCTTTGGATGAGGTTGCCTGATTAATCATCATTTTCATAAATTACATTAATTAGACCTTTCAAGTAACATTTCTAGACTTCCTAGGCTCACCCAGAAGATTTTCTTTTGAATGATTAGGAAATTGAAGCAAGGTAAAGAAGTTGGCCAGCCAGGGGAAAAAAAAATAGGTCCAAAGGTAACAACATATGAAAATCAAAAGCTGAAATCAGCGACATTTTATTTTGTCTTTTTCATTAAATATTTTTTTTAATTTCTGAACTTAACCCTTTGAGCGCCATTGACTGGAGAAGAGATATAGCTTGGTACCTTCAGTATCAGCCAAAGTGGGCCACACAAGATATCACAAACAGTACTCCCCTATGTAGTATGGAAGTAAGAAAGGAAAAAAAAAGTAAATCTGAAAATTTTATATTTTGTTGCAGCCAAAGAATTGTGGGATATAAAGCAACAGGTACAGCTCACCGGGGCAGCACAAATTCAACAAAGACCTTGTCACCCGATGATTCTGGAACCAGCAGTAGAAGCCGCGTTCGGAATGGTGACTTACGTGGCAGTGTGGTGAAGGGAAAGTTTGCTGATGAGAGGTCCGAGGACTTTGCAGCTCTCTCACGGGTAAGAGAGGAAAGATCCTTTGTAGCATATTTCAATATTTTCAATAATCTATGATGTAATGAAAGCTACATTAATTTTCTTACCCAAGGCAAAATCTATCAGTGTATGAGTCTTTTGTAATTCTGCATATTTGTGACATACAGTTTCAATTAAGACAAATATACTGTAGGAAAACAGCACTTTTGCCCACTGTTGACTGTTAGTTGATAACTTCATTGGCTTTCTGTCACAACATTAAGTTCAACAAAGGATTTCATTTTCATAATAAAATCCCTATTTTTGTTTCTATTGTCACTGACTGTTCTTTGAATTGCTCAAGTTAATGCTAATTAACGGATTTTGAGCGAAGCGAAAATTTTATTTTTGGGTGGGATAGCCATGACGTCCTGATGGAAGGTTCCTTTAGTAGCTTCCTGAGGGTATATATGTCTACAGTGGATATTACCATAGAATTAAACCAAAGGTTATCACAGAATTCTAACTTCTGGCGCGAGTACCCTAAAGGTTTCCCTTTAGGATATCTTATATCAACAGGGGACGTATGCTTTGACATGCCACATGGCTATCTGCACCCCACATAGCGTTTACGCTTCGAGGGGGGAAAGGTGGCGAGATGACTGCGGAGCCGTTCCAAAGTTATCCTCCTACGTTACTGTTACGGTAACTCGCGACGTAAACAAACGGCAGCCATAGCTGTCCGCCATATTGTGTGACGTCACGTCCGTCCTCATTCCTTTCTTTGTAGCGATCTACAACGTTTGGTTTTTTTCCAGTGATCGATTTTTGTCGCCATGTCGCAACCTTCGGCCTCACCATCTTCTGGAAAGTTGAGTACCATTTTCTTGCTCAAGTTAATGCTAATTATACTGGTGTCATTTGGAACAATATGTGGCAAATTATTATTTTCAATATGATTATAGTGGCACTTCAACTCATTTCTAAGGTCAGGTCTCCAGAGGATTAACGAAATCTGTTAAAAACTAAGACCTCTTAGTATTTTGTTGACCTGAAAATTCAAGAAGATACAGTATCTCAAAATAAAGAGATATATTAGCAAAATGCATCATGTGGTAAAGGTAGCCTAACGAAAAACACCACTATAATAAACCTGTTAGGCAAAGAAATTGGATGAGTTGAGGGTTTATGAAAGCCTTTTTGGGCTCGCGCCATGTCGTCCTGATGGAAGGTTCCTTTAGGTAGCTTGAAAGCTACCTAAAGGAACTTTCCATCAGGACGACATGGCACTCTCACCCAAAAATAGATTTTTCACTTTGCTCTAAATCCATTTTTCCATGTCTTTACTGCATAGTTGTGTCATCTCAAGACATATTAAATTTTATGTCAATTTTTTCACCAAAATGTTTTAACAAAAGTGTGTTGGACAGGCTTTGTTGATTCCAAGTCTTTTTGTCTACTTTCTACTTTTTATTGCAAATCTGTCATTAGAGATGTCCAGTACCCGATGTTTGATAAATGGATTTGGGCCATATAGCCTGATCCTGATTGATTGATTAATTTGAAGTTCTCTGGCATCAAAGCCTGATTCTGAGACCAGGAATGCTCCTCAGCACAGAGATGCAAATGAGAAGCCCAGCTGTTGCACTGTTAGGTAAAAGTTAAAAGAGGTTGGACAGCAAAATAGAAAAAAGAAAGCAAGAATGGAGGTATAGGAGAAGACCAAAATTTGGTTGAAGGCCCTTAAGGTCTGATTATTCCAGGATAACCCCCTGAATATGCAACAGATTTGATTAGGAGAATTTTTGCAGACAAAAAAGGAATACTGTATATTTAAAATCAAAGTAACTAAAATGTTCCTTAATATGCATAAGTGACATTTTGTTTCATATGTGTTTTCATTAGATTTTTTCTTAAATTTCTGAACTTAACTCTTTGAGGGCCATTGGACGTATTCTACGATTGGATATCTCTACTCCCTTTGGCGTCATTGTACGTCCAGTTAATGCCATTTTTTCTCTTTCCTTCACTATTTATGCATATAAAAATCTTACAAATTATATAATATTATGCAGTATATAGATGGAAAGGAACTTTACTCAGCTATATGATAAATAATATTGAAATCCTATCTCTAATAGTTTTTGTGCCAAGATGAGTTGAGTAAAATATCCCCAAAAAGGCCTGGGAGTTGAACGGCAATTATTTTTGGTGAGGGATTGGCACTCAAAGGATTAAGACAAAATATTATATCATTTACTGAACTAAGCATCCATTACATAATTCTAATGATATTAGAAATAAGTCTCGAACATCGCTTTAAAACAATCTCCGATATAAGCGTAATTCGGTCTTTCTTTGTAAGAAATTGAGTGGAAATAAGATTTTTTGCCAGTGTATGCTTTGGAATATAAAAATTACCGTAAAATTTCCATTGAAAAAGAAATTACCAAAGTGTTAGATTTTATCATCTAGTTCTTTTAAAACGTACATGATAAGCTCACCGCAGTATACTGTACAGTACTGTACTCAGTAATTCGGTACAGTAATTCCACTTTCTTTTGTTACTAACTTCAATTTAACTATGATTTGTTATTCACACATTCGGCACATTTAGTGTCTTGGCTACATAAGAAGAGCATATGTAACTGGAGAATCAAACATACTTTAATGCAAATGACTGATCCAACATTAAAGGCAATCATCAATTCAGAAAACTGTATCAGTTTTCTGTTACATAATCACATTTTTATAGACAAGTGAGCATTTTTTAATAACCAGTACAATTAGACCTTGCCATTCCCGGGATTTAGGTAACAGATATACCCACAATTTAAGAGATACAGTACCTACAAATGCCGTAAATCTTCAAATTATGACTACCCCTCCCACCCAGTAACAGGAATACATTACAGTTGTTACTCACTGACTTTACCAAGTCACTGCTGTGTTTCCACAGTCAACTCACCATCCAGAAGAAGACTTAAGAGCAGCAATGACAAAGCTGAAAGATTTACTGTGCTTTGAAAATTATTTTTTGGCAACTCACTGCCATTTTGAGCTCTGATATGTGGTGCAGAGTTGACAATACTCTATAGAAATACTTGCAAATATGTAATACAGTACTGTACACTGAATAAAGAAAAATGATTAGTGGTTGAAATATTATGGAAGCACTTTTAATGGCATCACCATAATATATGTGTATGGTTGTCACACACTACCATTTAAAAAAGAAAAGAAATTAGTATGGGTACTTTACTGGTTATCCCACAAAGGGATACATTAGCCTTCAATTCTTTTTTATGTTAATTGGGTTGAAAAGCCATGCAGTTACCAAAGAAAGCTTGGTGAAGGGTATGATAAATCCCCTACATAAAACCAAGATGCCTTTCTTGAGTTGAAAATTTATTAAGTCAAACATGATTAACTCATATCCCACAACCCCACCTCTACTCTCCTGATCTTGCTAACACAAGTAAGCTATTGTACATATATTCATCAAGAATTTCTACAACTATTTCTACATACTAAAATACTTCTAAAAGAAGTTAGTTCATTTGTATTCTGTTTTGCACTTAATCAAGAAACTTTTTACTCTTTTATACATAGGTTCTTATCTAGGGGATTGACTGCATGTAACTACATGGCATGACAAGTCTAAATTGAGTAGTCCTCACTGCTCTGAAAATTAGGTTAGTTATACTCATCTTTACAAAGTTTATGGTGCCCAGGATATGACCAGGACCTCATTAGAGCTGTAAAAAATACTTTAAATACTTTACATGTTCCTTGCAATAGGAGGAGGAGGTTCTGCATCATCATCACTGATGTACATTAATCCACATGAACAAGTCATTCACAATTATAATAATTACATTGGGCCTCACCATTACGACCTGCCTAATACGGTACTATAGGGGTCACTTGCACTTATGGCAGCACACAATGTTTGCTTGCCGTTTCAAGTACTCTTGTTCACATGCAACTTTCAGTCTTTAGTGACAAAAGACTTCCTTTCACTACATTTATTAAGGATATCTACCTTTAGTTTCAAGTTCATCGCATTCTTCTGGCACCTAGGGCAAGGTTTTGGGGATGATGAAGCCCTCCTAGGAGCCCTGGCAAAAATTGAGAATGTGGAGCAGAGATGATATACACATAGGATATTTGCATTATGATGGTTTCAGCAATACAAAGGTAGTGCAAGGGTGGCGTACTGTGGGGTAGGCAAACCAAAACGTTGGGAAATGTACAGAGTATGACAGACAGGAAGCGCAACAATTGATACCGAGAACTGGAAAAAAAAGAAATCTATTCCTTGAATAATATTGCAAGACTTGGCAGTGAATAGTTGGATCCGTAAAATGAAAACTCCCGCAAATTGTAAGATCTGACTGTATTAGAACAATTTAAAAGAAGGTTTAATGCAAATGGGTAAACAGCTAGAGGCAGTTTTTCTCACTTGTTTGAAGAAAAACCGTTGCAAATAGTCGTAGATTTTCCTTATGACGTTTCCCTTTACGTACTGTACTGTATTACATAACTATTTATATAACAGATAACTATGCTGGACAAAGCTTTATTATCTAAAATAAAAAAAATTTTGACACTTTCAGAGGAAATCTGGCAAGCTTCAAATATCTTGTATAATACATGTACTCTCTGCTGTCTCTTGACTCTTAAATGTGGTTTGATTATTTCCAGGTGCGTGCAGGACTAGGAATAAAAGAGTCTTCTCTGAATAAAAGGAGGAAATCTGATTTACAAAAAGTAGTAGACCTCCTGCAGCAATTACAGCAGGCTAAGAATCCCAACAATATCCATGGTGTGGTGCAATTGCTTCTTACAAAAAGTGGAAGCAATGCGGAAGGTAACCGGCGTAAGCAGTTGAACTTAGCTGATGCCGTGACTCAACTTCCGGACAAGAAAAGCATGTCTACAAAGATTAAGGTAAGAGATATTTTTTAAATAAATTGAATAGTTAATTGTCACTATCAAGGCTTATCCTTTAGAGTCCAATTGCTGCAACAGGACAAAAATTTGCGCTTTCAATATTCAGGGTCCTTAAAGAATTTTGCAAGTATCTATTAATGATGATTTTTAACATTATTTGAATCTCATATTTTTCCATTACACTAATAATACCTTATAGTACTGTGCAATAAAAAGATTTAGTGAATGCATACAGTTAAACTACATAATGCAGTATCATTTGATTGGCTATAACCATACTTCTTTCTGCTTCACATACCTCTTGAAGCCTAGGTGTTGTAGTGAAGATGGTGGTGATAGGAAATAAAATTTCTTAAAAACTGAAGATGGTAGCCTACTATTGTACTTCTAATTATTTTTCTAAATTTTAATGCCACAAGGAATTAAAATAGACAGATCCAAAAACATAAATGGTATAATCGAAGTTGGTATCATAATAACAGGTATTGGTTAACTGTTTTAGGCAGTAATTTAAATGTATACGATATAATCACTTGTAGTGCATTGTCTTTTAATTCTTAATTAACATTTATCTTATACTTGTCAATCACTTGTCATCATTCATTACCTTAAATTTTAAAAAGTATATACTTAACTGATTCTCAGCCTTATATTTTACCATAGAAGACAACTCAAGAATCTGATGGAAATGCAGCAGCCATTTTTTCAAGTGGTTCAATCAAATCATCTGAGGAGATATTTGTTCCCCAACCTATCTCGTGTGTTCAGAAGAAAAGTAGACCAAAGTCTTTGTCAAATCTTGCAAGTGATTCGTCTCAACGTATTCCAACGAAATTTCCTTCTTCGCAACACTGCTCCTCAGTTGAGAAGATAGTTACGAGGCCCGAACAGCTGGGGGATACGTCAAGAAATGGATCAAGGCCACAGTCATTTGTGCAGGTAACATCCTTTAGTTTAACTGCATTGACATCTTTTAGAATGCATTGAGTCTACGGCTTTTGTCTCAAGAAGTATAGGCTATAGCAATATTTATAAAAAATGTTACTGACAAACTACCCTACATTCAATATAGGGTATTATGAATGATTCATGTGCATGACTATTCCACATTAAAGTTAGAATTGAATTGTCAATTTAAAAGACTTTGATAATGTAGCCTTAGTGGCTCAAGCGATATGTTACAATTCAGTCTGATAAGGATTCAAATTCAAAGTGACTAACCAACGATATCATAAAAACGGAAACAATGGCACATTTAAATAAATGTAGCCTACCAGTAACAAAATTAGGTTGGCTGTATTATGAAGTGCATTTGAAGGATAATTTGTCAAAACAAGAGAAATAAGATGAAATGAGATATGAAACTATTGAGCTTTTATATTCTTTTGATGAGTTTTTTAACCTAGAAGCAGCTTGTAAGTAAATGACATACATTTCTTTTAGTGGAAGAGAATGTATCTAAGGGTACCTGTAGTGGCTTCAACATATGAACATTAAAATAATGGAAGGTGCCTGTTTTCTTTTCACAGGACATTAAGATATATCTTGGATCATAACTGGCAGTTCTTTCTTTTCATTACTTTAATTCCAGGACAACTGATTTTGCTGTCTTTCATATACAGTACTTTATGGAAAGTGTGAATTATCCTAAAATGAAATCTGCATTGCAATGCAAATTTAAGAAATATCAATCATTATGCCTAGGCCTATATTAAGTTCCCTCTATTCACCTTGAAAACCCATTTGATTATAGAGAAGAATTTGACGAGTCTCTGAAATCTTTGATATTAAAATTCTTGAACTATTTATTTTTAATTCGCACTCTTTATTTTACAGGTCTCCCAAGTGGCTCTTGCAGTTGCAAAAATGCAAAGAAAACAAGGCGTTCAGGACAAAGTAGACAAGTACGGAAGGAGTCCCATTACTTGCAACAATAAATCTAGAGAAATGGAAAATCATTTTGAGAGTTTGGTATGAAGAACTTCAAAATGTTCTGATATCGAGGTGTTACTCAGGGAAAATTGCTTACAGAAATGATATATATATATAATACATTAGGAATAGAGAATGTATACTGTATTGAATGAAAAATATATGTTTATTGTATAGCTAAGGGATGATATTAAAAGGAATAAGAGCATTTGTGTCAGTTAGTAATTGGAAAGTAATTTGTTATACCATGAATATACCTGCAACTTACAAAAATCAGGTTGGTTATGTGGTCACGATGGCACCACCAATAACATAAAACCCGACCGGTTAGTGGATAAGGTAAAACCAGCTGAATTTTCCAAATAGACGCTGTCTGGTTAGTGGCTAAGATAACAGTAATAAGATTTTCTACAAATCCAGAATTGGTTAGTAGGTACGATGGTCAGTGGTACTGATCGACTAGGTTTTACCAGCACTGGCTAAACTTATCTTCTCACATAACCCCCCCACCCCCTTTTCTACAGATTCAAGATGATAATTTTTGCTTCTGGTTCACTGGTGTCTTCTCTTGTCAACATACTGTGGTTAATATAGTTACCTTGAAAATAATTTACATTGCAAAGACTGTGCTATAGATGACAGAAGAAAAAAATTATCATCAGTAGATCTTATAGGAGTTTAATTTTTGAGCAATAAAATTGTATCATAATCCCTGCTTAGAATTGAATTGTCTCTGGGATTGATATTAAGTCTACATACAGCATTTTTTACCATTAAAGCCTTGTTCACATAGGCCTGTTTCAACCACGCTGATATGCACTGTCATGAATTAAATAAATGTCGCCGTAAACAAGCCTATAGGGTCCTCATGTAAAAACTACTGTAATTCTATTCAAGTAAATCTAAGATAGGTCTATTCGTGAAGAAGTGTTTAGGTAACAAGAATTTTTTCATTACTATCTTTCTGATGCACAAAACAAATCATATTTTCAGGAATCTTATTAAAAGCCAAAATCATCATAAGAGAATTTAAGGTTAAGTATTGACATAACCAAACAATACAGTACCTAAATTATTTTTTTAGTAACAAAATTACTGATTTCAATACTCGTAAAAAAATTCAGTGCTGAAATTAAAGTACAGTGTTAGACTTTTAATGCATACCTAAGTTGCAGAAAATGCTACATAGAATTTCCAGCATTATTTAGCTGAATGCAGTGAGTAAACCCAATGATGAAACAAAACCCTGACATCATGTGTTTTTAAGTTCTTCAGGAACACACATGAAACTAAAATAATGAAAAAAAAAAGGGATCTAGAAAATATATATATTTCCATACTTATATTAGGAAAAACAAAATTCTATTAAATTCCGTTGTTCTAACTTCGTGACCTTGGAAAAATAGAATCAGATCGCTAAACTGCAATGCAACTTTGCACCCACCATTTACTGATAGGTTCCAGGTTCCTCATTGCTCTCCACAATACTATGATTGTGGAAATACTACTAGATGTGTAGATGCTAAGTGCTGCCATCTGCAGAAAGTTCATTGTCATTAGTTACCTCCAACACAGACATTACAGCTTTCATACTTTGATTTCTAACTTTCATAGCCTGTCTAATATAGTGGGAAACTTCATTGGTTGACTGCTATTCCACTGATAGCGTATGTAGTAGGCTGGCCAAGGTATCAGCCACCCGTTGAGATACTACCGCTAGAGAGTTATTGGGTCCTTTGACTGGCTAGAGGTAGACAGTACTACATTGGATCCCTCTTTCTTTGCCTACATATTCAGCGAATTGTCTGACTTATTTCTTTTTATATTCTCCTCTGTTCTCATACACCTGACAATAAAATTACCAAACAATCCTTTGCTCAAGGGGTTAACTACTGCACTTGTGAGGGCACGAATGAAAGAAATCTGAGAAGTGACATGTTTATTGCTTGCGCGACTCAAATTACATTAAGGTATGTAGACGGCAAAGTAGTACTTGGGTCAGGGCAACGTCCTCTGCACTCACAAAGTTCAGGTCTGACTGGCGATTTGTGTTATTTTTACATTTTTACAAAGGGATTGCAAAGCAACAAATATGAAACAAAGCATGATATATATATTGGCAGAAATGCACAACTATCTCGTAGAGAGTACAGGTTGGAAATATGTACAGTACAAAACACTGATTCGGCGGTGCGAAATCCGAAAAAATAATGCCTTTACAATACTTCCCCTCAGACAAGGATTATTTATGATACTGCAATTGTTGTTGATAATTTTGAGCCTTGTCAACCTTGGCATATTCAAGGAGGGTGAAGTTACCCCTGAGTTCTTGAGACCTGTTGTCAGGGGGTGTTATTGGCCTTTGATTCGTCTGCCATGTTGTTCGACACGATGCCTCCCCTTTTAGGGTCCCCGGTGGGTTCGACTGTCCATTGGCGACGCCTGTAGTACAAAGTTGGGGGTGGGTTATTAAGGGATACTGTGGGGTGGCTGCTTCTGGCTTCCGTGGCGTTGCCCACTACCAAGAATGCGGGCTTTATCCTGTCGACGGTGACCCAAATTTCTTGGCTGTAAATCCATGGCCAAGATCCTTGGGTGCACGCTCTACAATGCGTTATGGTCCTCGGTATGGCCACATCAAGGGAGGTTGGTGTGCATCGTTTGCAAAGAAAATATGGCTTCAGGTGTCCAGGCACTTTGGCCCAAGTATTTGGTCCTGTCGGAAAAAGTCTTGATGCATGGAGCGAATCTTCCGGCGATCTCACAGAGTCCTGCGATCGGCGTGTCTAGCTTGTCCGTAGAGGAAAATTCCCCCCCGGTAAAGTCAGTGTTTCGCCGTAAACTTTCTCTATCAGGGAGGCCTCGCCATTTGCTCTGGGAGCGGTCCGGAGGCTGCATAGGACCTACGGCAGCAGTGCCTTCCAATTTTTCTCGTTGCAGTGCGCCATGAGGGTTGTACGTTATTGTGCTGTGGAGTGACGTTTCCATTAAGCGGGCCAGGAAGGCCTACAGTTTGGACAGGAATGCTGGACTGCGGTCGGTCTCGATGTCGTTGGGTACCCCGAAACAGCTGATCCAGCTTGTTGGTAGGGCTTCCGCACAGGCATTGGTCATGGCCTCCGTCATGGGGATAGCCTTGAGCTACTTAGTCAAGCAATTGATGATTGTCAGGAGATACCTGACGTCTCTGGACTGCGGGAGAGGACCCACGATGTCGACATGGATGTGTCTGAATCGTCGCCTCGGCTGAGGGAAGTACCTGACGTTGGAGTCCGTGTGCAGACTAATATTGCTGGTCTGGCACGCCATACACGTTTAGGCCCATTTGTTTTTATCCTGCTTGATGTCGACCAAACGGATTTCTCCGTCATCAGCTGTGCTGTGGTTCGTTCTGAGTGATATGAGTCTATGGATGACGTCGAACACCAACTTCCTTCGGGCTACGGGAACCTATGGACGAGAACGGAGAGGAGTTTCATGCCGTCTAGGCCAGTGGGACATCTTTCAGCCTTAGTGAGGTTGGCATCGAGCGGTATGCCGACGTTTCTGGATCGGCGGCTTGTTCCCAGGCGAGGTCTTTTTAATCTACTTTCAGGTGGATGGAGTTGATCTCTATCCATGACAGAGTGTCGACCATGGGGCTCTTCCTTCTCAGGAGGTACTGGATGGTACACCCAAACTCGGCGATGGATGCCAGGTTTTATTGCTGTCTTGCTGACCATGCGTCGCTCGCTTTCGTAAAAACGTGGACCAGCGGCTGATGGTCGGCAGGATGGTGAAAGTGGTGCCCTCCAGGAGATACCTGAAATGCTAGACAGGCTGCAGTTCCTGGTCGAATGTGCTGTAGCGGGTCTTGGACAGCTTGAATTTGTGGCGTAAGAAGGCCAGCGGCTGGGGTGATCCACTCACGATCTGCTCCAGCACGGCTTCACAGGCGATGTCACTGGCTTTGGTGGTTAATTTGAGGGGGCTTCTGGATCCTGGTAGACCAGTGTGGCACCCTCGGCAAAGGCGGTCTTCGTCTGGTCGAATGCCTGCTGCTGGGGTGTCTCCCATCTCAACTTCTTGGCCTTCCCCTTCAGAATGTCATTCAAGGGAGTCATGATGCATGTGATGTTCAGGACAAAGTTGCGATAGTAGTTCACCATGCCGATGAACTCCTGAAGGGCCTTGACCCTTGTAGGCGTTGGGAAGGTCCTCGCTGCATCCACCTTGGAGGTCCACCTTCTCCGCACCGAATGTGCACTTGTTGAAAAGGGACCACCAATCCGTTCCCCTGTAAACGTTTCAGGACCACCGGGATTTGGTCCCTGTGTTCCTCCTGGGACTTGGAGAAAATGAGGATGTCGTCGATGTAACAGCAGCAGAACGGCACGTCTCTGGATGCTATCCACCACGTGCTGGAAGGTGGCCCCCTGCATATCTGACGCCAGAAGTGGAGAAGGAGAAAGTATATGTTCCAAAGGGTGTGATGATGGCCATGTTTGAGACGTCGTCCGGGGGGACAGGGACCTGAAAGTATGACTTGAGGAGGTCCATGTTTGTGCAGATCTTTAGCCCCTGTAGAGGACACAGGTAAGGTCCTGCACGTTTGGCAGGGGGTAGTGGTCCTGCGTCGTGACAAGGTTCCATGTGGAGGGGAGAGGCCCTAAGGCTCGCTGCTTTCTTGAAGATTCCCATCTGCTCCATATCGGCAAACGTGTTCTTAGCGTCAGAGAGTTTCTGGGGAATAGTCGGCTAAACATGGCATGCGTGAGGGTCCCCGTATTGGTAATGTGGTGGTAAATGCCGTGTTTGACTGGTGACCCAACCGACTGGCAAAGTTCTGACTTTAAATCATCAGGGAACTCTTGCAGAAGGGTGGCATATCAATGAAGGGTGAGTGAGCATACGGTGAGTATGCCCGGGCCAGCAGTGAGTGGGCAGGTGATAGTAACATCGGGCCAGGCTGGGCTTCTTTTGGTGTCACGAGAGCGGCGGTCTCCTCTGATGCATGGTCTCGTCCAAACTACTTCGCTGAGTTCTTTCTCTACCACGTTGGTTGCTGGGTTGTCTGGAGATCTCGTGAAGTTTCTAGGTCTTGTGTGCCAGATCGTCCATGGGCAGAGTATCTGCACGGACGAGTTGGGCCCTTACATCTTGGGGTAGGAGCTGTAAAAAGATTTGCCATGACAAGCTAATCTTCCATCATCCGTCTGCGTTGACTTTTTGTCCACTGGCGAGTTTTCCCCCAGGGGTGTGTTGATTAGGTCGAGGACTTGCTATGCCCTCACGGAGACGGAAAGGCAGTACAGTACTGGAGTTTGTAATAATGTACAGTACCTGCCCTGACTATGGTTCCAGCCGGGGGAGATACGGTTGAAGACATCCTCTGGTAAGGATGGCAGGACGACGTTGGCTTTAGGTCCCCCGTCTGTAGAGAATGTCCGCCTGCAGAAATCAGGAGGCAGGAGGACGTATTCTGCTGCAAGAACGGCAGCAGCCTTACATTCTGACTGAATGATGCTTGCGTCCTGGTGACGGATTTAGATGGAGATTGCGTCTCGACAGTCGCAGACGTTGAGTTGGTTGAAGTGTTGGAGGATCTGTTTATCTCGCTGTCCTGCATTGTGCTACCTCACACACCAAAACGCTATATGCGCCATCGTAAGACCACTAGTGGTGTCGGGTTCCTGTGTGGTCGTGTAGACATACAGTAAATGGCAAGGCCAAACAACTTGGGAAAAATGCCTGAATGCGTCAGTGGCGTTTTGATGTTGACCCGGGAGAGGAACTTTCAAAAAGCCTAACCAAGGCATTGTAAGGTTTTGTTTAAGGCTTTCTGAAGGCAACGTAGCTGTATCAAGTCCATTAATGGCATAGCTAAAACTGCAAAGTTACCATCCAATCCAAGAGGTCACTAGTTGTGAAGGTACGAATGAGACACGACTGAGAAGTGACATGTTGATTGTTTGCGCGACTCGAAGTACACTAAGGCATGTGGACAGCGAAGTAGTGCCTGGGTCGGGGTAGTGACCTCCGCACTCACAAAGGTCAGGTATGTCTGGTGATTTGTGTTTCTTTTTCATTTTTACAAAGGGATTGCATAGCAACAAAGCATGATATATACAGTACATCGGTGGAAAGGCCGGAAAATTCTTTACAAAAAAATAATGTATATACAAATATCGTGTAGCAAATATGGGTTGGAGATGATGTGTACATAACACAGATTTGGTGGTGTGAAATCTGAAAAGATGATGCCTTTACACAATAATTGTTCAGTGGTTACTTTCCTCTTAGTAAGGATAGAAGACATTTTAGTTATGATAAGCAGCTCTTCCAGGACACTCCAAAATCAAACCATTCAGACAGGGGGTAGAGTTCTCTTGCTTGAGGGTACACTCGGGCATAATATATATATATATATATATATATATATATATATATATATATATATATATATATATATATATATATATATATATAATGTATATATATTAGTATGAGCTCTGTTGTATCATTTATTTCACTGCGCAACACAAAGTTTATCTTTTCATTCGTTTTTATAATTTCCCCTTTAATCTGTCATATATACCTTTGTCTTTATCATTATTACTGATTCCTTGGTGTTAAGTTCACCTATGTAATCTCTAATGCCATTACTTTTTTTTTTTTTTATTTATTTTTTTTTGTAAACCTCAGCTTGGTCATTTCCGCTTTCCTATTTTTTTTTTCTTTATTTGCTACTTTATTTTTCTTTAGGTTTTGATTTTTTACTTTCTTACTGTCTCCATCTTTATATATATATATATATATATATATATATATATATATATATATATATATATATATATATATATATATATATATATATATTTGCATATTTCTAAAAGACTTTTGCCCAAGCATTCCTCATTATTATTACTACTAGCTAAACAACAACCCTACTTGGAAAATCAGAATCCTATAAGCCCAAGGTTCCAACAGGGGAAAATAGCTCGGTTAGGAGAGGAAGTAAAAAAAATATATAAGAAGTAATGAGTAATTAAACTAATATATTGTAAGAACTAACGACATTAAAACGAATCGTTGTAATATAAACTATAAAAAGACTTGTCAGCTTCTTCAACATAGTTTTCTTGCAAGTTTGAACTTTTAAAGTGTTGCCGAATCAACTACTCGATTGGGATTCATTCCACAACTTGTCGAAGCTGGAATAAAACCTCTAAATTAGTGTATTATTGAGAAATCCTGACTATTAGAAGTAACTGCATATCTAGTATTACGAACAGAGTGGTACTGTCCAGGAAGATCTGACTGTAAAGGATGGTCAGAATTATGAAAAATCTTTTGGGGCTCTTATTTGGTCTTCCACCATCTCATTAACTAATCGTTTATCATCCGATATAATGAACATTAATGTTATGAAACAGCATCGGTAGGATACCCAGTAGGACATATAGAGTCAGATCTCCTACAGTACTAAAATAGAAGAAGAAGTAGAGCATAGGTTGACGATAGCCACTAACAAAGTGACGACTGCCTAGTAAACAAGGATCGTCGTTCAGAATAATTCAAGTGGTCGTGAAGTTGACACGTGTGTCATAATCTCTCTTAGTTTACTTTATTTTAGTGCCTCATTTAATAATAATGGAAAACGTTTTGTAATGTGTATATTTACGTTTCAACGTTATACAGGTATGTGTCCATTCGCCGCTTACCTTAATATTGTGTAAATTTTTGTAGTCAATTTATGAAATTCGTTTTGGATGTTATTGTTTTTAAATATTTTATTTCAATTCATTATTTCTCAGATCGATTATTTCCTTTAATCATCGGGGTATTTTACCCTGTTGGAACCACTTGGGCTTATAGCATCTTGCATTTCCAACTAGGGATGTAGTTTAGCTGTTAATAATATGATCTAACCTGTCATTATCATAAAAGTCTAGTTGAAAAATTTACATTTGCAGTAGGTAGAAAACGGGCCACTTGTTTCCAAAAAAAAAAAAAAAGTATCCAATGCCAAAGAAAGGTGGCCTAAAGAATAAACTATATTTTATACATTTATTATTTTTACATGCGCCAACGAATTTAGGAAGGGGTTACGCTTTCGCCTATTTCTGTGAACAACTTCCTGACCACAATTATACCCAGGAACACTTTCAGGGATGAATTATGTTGAGACCTTCAAGTGATTCAATTTTTAAAGCCATAGGGGGATAAAATGATAGAACAACATTTCTAATATGTAAAACAGTGTTTTCCTTCAGTCTATAGTGTGCTTTCCAACGAATTTGCCATTCATTTCCACTGCAATTAAGCCGTTCTACCGTTAGGGACCCCCCTCCCCCTTCCCGTAGGTTACAGGTAGGCACCTGGGACTTAGGGTGTGCGAAAATAGGGCATAACGTGAGCATTCAACACTTTCGAGATGTGTAAAAAAAACCATAAAATCTAACAAACCCACCTAACCTAAAGGCGGGTTTACATGGTCGAATGGTTCGTCGAACGCCGTTCAACAAGTAAGTGTTTGAAGCAGGGTTGCCAGATTGGCCTTTTTCAGGCCAAGAAAAAAAATCAAAATTTGGTCTTTTTTCGTGCTATACCTAAATTTGGCCTTTTTGAAATTGATTAGCCTTAAATGCTATATTTTCGGCCTTTTTCTACTATTAGGTTGACCTTTTAAAGCTGCAGTTGATCAGACGTTGTACTTTTCTCATTTGGAAAACCTGGCAACCCTGGTTTGAAGTGATGTTCGAACGTGTGAACGGGGTAGTTGCTTGGTCCCCCAGGACCCCCACCCTCAAGCGACTATCGCTGCTGTAAGAGTTAGACATGCTGACGACCCATATAGACTATTCGAAATTAGTTTGAATCATGCAATGGGAGGAAGAACTTTTTGTTATGCTGCACCGAGACTCTTCAACGACCTTTCACTTAATATCAAGAATAGCAAAAATGTGGCACCTTTCAAGAAAAACCTGAAGACTTATCTCTTTGGAAAGTGTTATAATAGTGATCTGAAAACTATTAAGCCTGAATACAAATGCTAGCGAATAACTGAAAAGATACAGAGCAAAATATTAACTGGAAAGAAATTATTTTCACACCATGGCCCGCCTGAACATTCAGTGTGTGTTGGAGGGCGAGAAATAAACCCCTAAAGGTAAAGTAAAGTCAAGTCTGTTCTCGCCCGACTTCTGTAGGCGGGTCTTCATTGTTCACAAACCTTATGCATTTATGGATGACTCACCTCTTCGAACAGTTTGACAAGCAGGTTTAACAACCGGGTTCGACGAACTGTTAGACATTATAATAAACTGCCAACTGAAATGAAGGACCTAAAGGGAGCAATTGAATTTAAGAAGAAACTAAAGACATTACTTTTCACAAGATCATATGATTTGGAAGATGCTACAATCAAAGAATTGTATAAGTTATAATGAAAATGTTTCGTTAGATGATTAATATGGACCCGCCCGAGAAGTAGTTCACTCGACTAAAGCGGAGGGTTGGATTTAAACCCAAAACAAGTAAGTAAACCCCTCATAAAGGCCATTTCCCTTACCAGTCGGAATTCCTAGCAGGATTGCCATTTTTTTAAATGAGAAAAGGTCAAATTTGAATCAATCGCTGGTTTAAAAGGCCAACCCAATTATTAAAAAAAAAAGCCAAAAATATAGTATTATAGCCCACCTTTTTCATGATATTACTAAAGGCCAAATTTGAGATTTTTTTGGCCTGAAAAACCGCCAACCTGCCAACCCTGATTTCCTAGGCAGATCGATCTGCTGTAATATGGGACCAGAAACTTTACTTATATTACAAAAAATCTTGCACTCGTTTATTACTTGGTTATACTTGCGCCATTTCTAAAGGAAAACATGTTTTGGTCACAATTTTAAGATGAAATTTTGTACCATTTTGTGAAATATGTTCGAGATAATAGCTAAACTTGGGGAGATGAAACAGTCTTGTCCGTCAATGGGCTGAAATTCAACACTTTGAATCGATCGAAAGTGCTCTAGTGGAGCAAGTTATACAGTTTTGAAAGATATTGATATTTTTGAGTTATAGTTCTATGCTTTTGTTGTGGTTTTAAATTTTAATCTTTTATAGATTTAATTTAATTTCATTATTTACTATATATTTTTTTTATTTATATTTATACTGATATATATGCGCAGAATGGCCTTGTGGCTTCTGGTTAAAAATTTCATAAATCAATCAATCACTTTTCCCCTTAGAAAATTAAGAAAAAAAATACCCTTTTATTCATTTTTCTTTTTGTCTCATATGTAATCTATCGGGAGTAAATTGAAAATATGAAAAAAAAAATCTAAAATTAAAGGTGTTTGAGATAGAATAGATTTATTTGTGTTGGGTTATACATCTTGGTGACTTAAGAAAATTACTTTGCATTCCCATTTACTTTTGAGAAGACCAATGCACGAGGGGTGAATAATACATTAATCAACACTAGCTATAGAAAGTTTATTTCTTAAAATTCATGTTAATATAAATATATTTTGCTTGCAAACATTTTATCATTTTGAAATCGGAAACGTAGGTAGTGTAATTTTATTTAACCAATTCCGAGTTAAGATACAACACGCTAATTGTACACTCAGTTGAATACAAGATTAAGTTTTAATTTTTCATTCTGTTGTTAGATGTATTGTTTACTTTGTTTCTCACAATCCACTGCTGTTATTAAGAGACTCAGGGTATGCAGGAGGAGCGAGTTGGTGATAGACTAATGATATGAATTTTTACATTATGACATCCTTTTGTTACGTACAGTACAAAACCTATGGCCCATACTAGGACCTTTTCTCACAATTAGGTTGATGCGTCTCATTTGTTTCTACTAGTTAACATTTTTTATTCTTTAAAATAAGGAATATTTTCCAACGAATATGGAAGTTGGAAGAGACGTTGAATTTGTGGTTTCATTGTAGTGTATTACAGGGCAATGTAACATAGGAAAAAAACTACTTTTTCTAATAGAAAAAGTTACGCTCTTCGAAAGTGACACACAAATTTACCGAATTTGTTAACGAGGTTAACGACAGTTAATGAGTGTGGGTGAGGAGCCTCTCCTCCCCACCTATTGGAAGTTTTTCATTTTTGTTTTCGTTGCTCAGCAAATACGAATATGCTGTTATACCCTTGCCAAATTTTATCATCTTAATTTTTCTTACAAGAAGTTTGTGAAGTGTTTTCTTTACTCTTTCTCTTTATATTTTCTCTTGGCCAACTGGTGTATAATGTAGTTTAGCTACCCCTGATACCCATTTTTTTTTCAAAGAATTGGAGTTTTCGTTTTCTCTCTACATAGATCGCTGGTATACTATGGTAAACCGATAGGTCCATAATTCATCCTCCATGGCTTATTGAAGTTAGTGACGTCACGGTATTAAAGATCTGAGACAGACGACATGCATTGGTTCCTTTTCCTTAAGCAAAGGTGTCTTTGTATTTGTTTATAATTTAACTCTTAAGGATTAATGGGGATTAAAGTTAATCCCTCTGTCTCTAACTCAGGTCTGATTTGTTTAGGAAATATATTTGTCCACTGTTCAAGACCTTTACTTAATACCTGTTTTATAGTTTCATTTTTATTTGCACCAGACAGGGGGGGGGTGTATATTTCCCTGGAGCTGCAAGGTTACTCCTTGTATTATAAATAAAAATTTACTTTCTAAAAACCCTTTAAGCCCTGTGTTGTAAATTTTATATTACACATCGAGTTGCCTAGAACCAAAACTGTAAACACATGCCGACCTAATGTCTGAGGTGACGCCAAACAAATTTCCCCGAAGATCAACCCATTCCTTTGTGAGATGTCATATCCAGGTGAATATCACCTGCCGTGTCTATTGAAAGAAACCCTGGTCGACCTCGCACATCTTCCCCTGTTCAGCCTATTGATTGTCCAGAAGGGAACGAAGGGGTCCAAGTGAACCCAAAACTTTGGACCGGTGATCCCAGAGGAGAGGACAGAGGATGATAATTCTCGAGGCTGTTACTGAACGTTTTTGTGCGATTGAAGACCACAAGTTAGTGGTGGAGGGACCTTCTTTCCTGAGGCACTGAGCTGTGGCTGATCCCCCACCCCAAATTAGCAGAGGGAAGAGTATCAGGTACGAACCCTTAAGCTTGTTTATTAACTCTTGCGTAAATTCCAACAATGTTGGCTGTCTCTGACCCTCCATCCAAGGTGTCAATCAGCTATATATATAACTACCAGGCATGTCAGATGTTTAAAAATTATATTTTGATAATAAAATAAATTTTTGAACATACCTGGTAGTTATGTATAATTTTAACTCCCACCCTCCTCCCCTAGAGACCTAAGGACATGGAAGATCTGAGGAATGACTGGAATGGTTCCAGGTACCGGGGTAGAGGGCCCACTGGTGGTACACCTGGCTACCCAATCAGTGATTGCAGCGAGTTTTGAAATTACTGCCGTGACGTCAGGGACTAAGCTATATATATAACTACCAGGTAAATATGTTCAAAAATTTATTTTATGAAAATATCATTTTACGAAAAATTCATGATGCTAAAAGATACGAAGATTTTTTCGCCTTTTATTAAGAAAAACCTGACATGATACAAACCAAGATTTGCCCAGCCGCTGAGAAAATAGTTCTAAAATTCTCGTACCGCAAAACCTTAAAACTCGCCACCATCGTCCTGCTCTCCCATTGGTCATCTCCCTACCTTGATGGTAGTTACTGCCATAAGATCCTGCTCTCCCATTGATCAGCATCTTTTCCATCATGCTCAATGTTTTCGCGTTGCGTTATTCAACTCGCACTGTAATTCTACTGTAAGGACACCGATCCCTCCATCGTCCAGAAATTCAACGAATTATCTATTTATTTAAATTCTCCTTTCGCCACACCGTGGCTTCCTATATATATGTATTCCGCCCTCAGAGCTACAATTTGACATATGTATTATTTCATTACATGTTTCTGTTTACTTGCAATTCGTGTATTTGTTCATGTGAGAAAACACATATATTCTGGCGGGAAGTTCAAGCTGAATTGGCGCCTACGCCATGCCACCTTTCCGTCCGCACCCTGTTTTATATTCCCACGCATGTTTGAATAAACTATCAGTTGATGTTGGTGACGCTTGTCTCACTGTCCTTACAACTGGTGACCCCGGAGTTGAAGTAGCATCAGCGGTTTTGGCTTTGCCATTAACGGACTTATTACGGCCGTGCTACATTCTCTTTACTCCGTTACCTTAGGCGTGAGCTTCAGCCTTTGGTTCTCCCACACCTCGGTGCATGTAAGGCAGTAGGATGAGCTTAACCGACATATCAACTTCCCACCTCTTCGCCGATTCGGCGTCTGACCACAATGCCGGAAGCAACACACCCATCGCGCCCAGCGGCCTTGCCTCCACGCCCAAAGTCAAACTGCCACCCTTTTCTCAACACAACACCGCTTCCTGGTTCCTGAGAGCAGACGTACTCTTCCGAGTCGCTAGACTCAGCGACTCCTGCGCCAAGGCCGACATTGTTCTCACCTCCATCCTGGAAGAGGTATACGACAAGATTTCCCCATGGCTCGACGCCCAGGCCGGCCAAGTTTCATACGACGACCTGAGAACGAAACTCATCGGTATCTACTCCCTCTCCGTTTCAGCAAGGGCACAGAAAGTCCTGGACCTCGCCGGCAAGCCCATGGGTGACACCTCTCCTGTCGAGGCGTGGGACGAGTTAACCGGCCTGCTTATGCTCCCCGAAACAGACAGCAACGGCCGACGGCGTGAAATTAGCCTATCTCGCAAGATCTTCCTTCGACGCCTACCACAGGACGTAAAGGCCCAATTGAAAGACGCCAACACGCTTCCGATGAACGAACTCCTGTCGAAGGCTCAGAAGCTCCACGATGCCTCCAAAGCATCTCGCCTCGGAGCATCATCAGTATCGTCTTCGTTCTCCTCCTTCAGCAGCTGCTCTTCCATAGACTCCTCAGCAACGGCCCCTGAGGACGACGAGATCAACGCTCTACCAAGAAAGAAACCGCCGCAACTGACACGACCGAACCCTAGGACTAACCCAGCATGGTGCTTCTACCACCAACAGTTCGGCAGCGCACCATGCAGTTTCCCTAGAAGATGACACCAGAAGAATCCACCTACCACCATCGCAGCCGCAGAAAACCAAAACAAGAATGGTTTCTATATCCTCGATACCGTTTCCAACCGTAGACTCATGGTAGACACCGGCGCAATGCAGTCAACGTTCCCACCGTCCCAGTCCGACCTAGACCGTGGTCCCAACAAAAATGCTCCCTCACTCGTCGCCGCCAACGGATCTCCCATACGGTGTTATGGGACCAGGACCCTGAAAATATCTATCATGGGCCGTTCGTATTCTTGGGCCTTCGCCATCGCTGACGTCAATCGCCCCCTCCTCGGTGCGGATTTCCTCGCTCACCACGGACTCCCTGTCGACGTTGCTAACAAACATCTCATCGACACGGGAACCTGCCAGTCCCGCGTCCTAGAAGACGGCCCTGCAACAATGTCCGTATCCGCCGTAATGATGCACCCCTACGCCGACCTCCTACAAGAATTTCCTGACGTTTTCAAGCCCGAGCTCCGACACTCGCCAGGTTCCCCCTCCAAGCACGGGATCTACCACCACATCACGACGACAGGTCCTCCTACTCACGCCAAATTCCGCCGCCTCCCGCCCCAGAAACTGAAGGATGCCAAACGCGCCTTTGAGGATATGGAACACATGGGTATTTGTAAGAAAGCATCGAGCCCCTGGGCATCTCCCCTACACATGGTAAAAAAGCCTGACGGGTCCTGGAGACCTTGCGGTGACTACAGGCGCCTAAACCTCATCACGACGCCCGATCACTACCCTCTGCCCAACATGCAAGACCTAACGAATGCGTTGCACGGCGCGAAATATTTCACCAAGATGGACCTTCTCAAGTCTTACTTCCAGGTCCCCGTATTTCTGGAGGACATTCCGAAAACTGCCATTGTGACGCCGTTCGGATCCTATACCTTTGCATACTCAACCTTCGGTCTACGCAATGCCGGGGCGACCTTCCAACGACTAATGGATAGCATTCTGGGCGACCTACCATTCTGCGTCTGCTACGTCGACGACATCCTGATATTCTCGAAAACCAAGTTGGAACACCGGAGGCACGTCCGCACCGTCCTCAAACGCCTACAGGAGAACGGCCTGGTCGTACGTTTCGACAAGTGCACGTTCGGCGCGGAAGGAGTGGACTTTCTTGGTCACCGCGTATCCTCGTGCGGGGTAAAACCCATGACAACCAAGGTTGACGCCATCAAAAGGTTCCCGATACCTACAACCACCCTCCAACTGCAGGAGTTCCTGTGGATGGTCAATTACTACAGGCGCTTCATCCCCAACGTCGCACAGACCCTAACACCCCTCGACGCGTCCTGAAAGGGAAAGCAAAAAAACTTGAGTGGGGTTTTCCCCAACAACAGGCATTCACCCGGACAAAGGATGCCCTCGCAAAAGCCACCACCCTGGCTTATTTCGACGACAACGCGCCCCTGCGACTGACGACAGACGCCTGCAACGTCGCCTGTGGGGCTGTGCTGGAACAACTCGTCGATGGTTCTCCTCGACCGCTGGCATTCTTCAGCAAGAAATTGAAACCTGCCGAAACAAGATACAGCACCTTCGATAGGGAACTCCTCGCCGTCTACCTCGCCGTCCGCCACTTCAGGCACATCCTGGAGGGCACACCCTTCACAATCGCAACGGACCATCAACCCCTCGTACACGCTTTCACAAAATCGACAGACGCATGGTCCTCCCGACAACAACGTCATCTCGCAACAATCGCCGAATTCGGGAAAGAAAAACCCAGTCGCGGACGCCCTTTCAAGGATTGAAATCGACGCAATCCACCTGGGAATCGAATACGCCAATCTCGCATCCGAACAGCGCACCGACCAAGAAGCACAGGATCACCTGACGGGGCCATCCGCGCTAAAGATAACTGCGATTCCCCTTGGACCAGCAGGAGTAACTATCCTCTGCGACACCAGCACCGGCCGCCCACGCCCCTGGATACCGGCCTCCTGCAGAAGAAAAATATTCGACATCATCCATGGACTTCCACACCCCTCAGCACGCACTACCGCTCGCCTTTTGTCTGAAAAGTTCGTCTGGCCAGGAATAAAAAAGGACGCCCGGGAATGGGCGAAGACATGCATCAACTGCCAATCAAGCAAAATCAGCCGTCACACCGAATCGGAGGTAGGTGATTTTCCCCAACCAAAAATACGTTTCGGTCACATACACATCGACGTCATGGGACCATTGCCGCCTTCCAGATCTGCTCGCTACCTGCTTACGATCATCGATCGCTCCACGAGGTGGTTGGAGGCATCGCCGATGACCGAAGCTACGACTCAGGCATGCGCCGAAGCCCTTTTGTCAAGCTGGGTGAGCAGATTTGGCGTTCCTGACGACATCACGACAGACAGAGGCCCCGCTTTCCTCTCAGAAATATGGCTTGCTCTGGCAAACCTGATGGGGACGACACTCCACAGCACCACGGCATACAACCCCACGGCAAACGGCATGGTCGAACGAACTCATCGCGCCCTCAAGGCGTCCCTGATGGCGAGGTGCACCGACAGGGACTGGAAATCACGACTTCCTTGGGTACTTCTCGGCCTTTGCACCGCCCCTCACGCAGATGGCGAGCCTTCGCCCGCCGAAAAGGTTTACGGGGAGGCGCTCGCAGCTGGATCATCTTAGGGACATCGCCAGGAAATTCAGGCCATGTCTCAAAACTTACCAGGACAGAACTAAGCATTTCAAGCCAAAGAACCTGGATGACTGCGGGTACGTTTTCGTCCGTGTCGACGCCCATCGACAACCACTAACCAGACCTTATCGAGGCCCCTACCGAGTAATTAAGAAGACAACGAAAGCCTTCCTTCTCGACGTGCATGGAAGCGACACTGCCTCCGCCTGACCTGGCAGATCCAGAGTGCCACCTCAAAGCAAAGGCGCCCAATGAAAGAAAAATCAACAAACAATGACGAGAGGAAGAGATCCTTACGCCGACCGCCGACGCGCCCCTCCGTTCAAAAACAAGAGGAACCCTCCAACTCCCGAAAAGATACGAAGATTAATCATCAGCCCTCTACGCCGCCCAATGTCTTAGGGGGGGAGTACTTGTAAGGACACCGCTCCCTCCATAGTCCAGAAATTCAACAAATTGTCTTTATTTAAATTCTCCTTTCGCCACACCATGGCTTCCTATATATATGTATTCTGCTCCCTCAGAGCTACAATTTGACATATGTATTATTTCATTACATGTTTCTGTTTACTTGCAATTCGTGTACTTGTTCATGTGAGGAAACACATATATTCTGGCGGGAAGTTCAAGCTGAATTGGCGCCTACGCCATGCTACCTTTCCGTCCGCACCCTGTATTATATTCCCACGCATGTTTGAATAAACTATCAGTTGATGTTGGTGACGCTTGTCTCACTGTCCTTACACTACTGTACTGTATAGCCATGGGTCCCAAGAATTTTTCTGATGTTCAAGGAAAGAAGAGGAGGATGCTTTCAATGGAGATGAAGCTTGAGATAATCAAGAAATATGAGGCTGGCATGCGGTCAAATGTGATTGCTAAGGAATACGCCCAAAATCTGTTGATGATAGGCACCATCTTTAAACAAAAGGGAGCCATCAAAGTAGCAACACCTTTAAAGGACATGACTGTCTTTTCAAGTAAGGGGAGCCCTGTCCATGATGAGATGGAGAGACTTTTCTCCTCTGGGTTAAGGATGAGGAAATTGCTGGAGACATGATCACCGAGACGATAATCTAGCACAAGGCCAGTGCCATTTTCGGTGATCTCGTGCACGCACAGGAGAAAGGACATTGCAGCAGGCACCCCCAGAGTTCAAGGTTTCATGTGGGTGGTTTGATAGATTCAAAAGATGGTCTGGCATTCATGGCAAACATGGGGAGCCTGTCAGCTCATACACGAAAGCAGCCGAGGCCTTTGTCGAGATATTCAATGAGTTGACTCTCCAGGAAGGCTACAGTGCTCAATGAAAGGCTTCCGGTGATTTGGAGGGCTAATGCGAGAGTCTAGGTAATGTGAATGTTCTTCGTTGAGTGGTTAAGTCTTATGTTTCGGTCTGACTGTAAAAAAATATTTGGAAGAGAAGCCTTACCCTCTGAAATGCCTGCCGGTATTGGACAAAGCACCTGCTCACCCTCCTGGCCTTGAGGAAGATATCCTTCTGGAATGTTTCTTTATCAAGGTTCTCTACCTTCCACCTAATACCACCCCTCTCCACCAGCCCATGGACCAGCAAGTGATTTTGAACTTAGAGAAGCTTTATACGAAACATCTGAAACACTGATAGCACAAACCTCACTCGGCATGCATTTTGGAAGGAGTATTTTGATATTGTGATATGCCTCTGACTCATCAATCAAGCTTGGAAGGAGGTTTCGAGGAGTGCCTTGAACTCTTTGTGGAAGAAGCTATGGCCTGTTGCTATCTCCGCACGAGACTAAGAGGGATTCGACATAAGGCTAGCTGAAGCTGAAAAAGTTGACGATCCTGAACCTGTTCTGCAACGCGAGATTGAGGAAATCGTTTCAATTGGGAGGTCCAAGGAGCTTGTCGTTGATGAAGATGACTTTAATGAACTTCTCGAGGAGCACCAAGAGGAGCTTATGACAGATGACTTGAAATTAGGATGAGGTGAATCTAAAGCATGGATCCTCCTTCAAGATCATACCGTCACTAATGGACTTGGTCTTTAGTGTTCCTACCCACTCAGCTGACTGTGAGAGAGGCTTCAGCAAGATGAAGGTGTATCGATCAAAAGTGATTGGAGGAATTGCTTTAAAGCCAATACTTTTTCAGATCTAATTTTAATCAAGTTAATCTTCCTGATGTTTCTACATATGACCCAAGTGATGTATAGAATTACTGTACATTGTTTAGTCAGTTTCTAGTCTAATGTGAAGTACAGTACCTCAGTAAAGTAAATATCCTTTTTAATTACCGGTAATGCAAATTTTAGCAACGTAAAATTGACAGGACTCCCCATTTAAATGCATGGTATTCTGTTGACTTAATTCTGGTGCTCTATTCATCATCTCGCCTTCGCCTATTGACGCAAAGGGCCTTGGTTAGATTTCGCCAGTCGTGTCTATACAAAGACTGACTAAATCCATAGAGGCTTCATTGGCTAAATTCATCAAAGGATAGCCAGTTCCTTGTGATGCGTAATTTTACTTGTTTTTATTTACTACTCCTTTGTCAAGATTTTGCAATATATTATTTTTTTTATTGTTGTGCTTTAAGTTTTTCTAATTTTTTTAATGAACAACAATATCAAAATACTAGAAGTAAATGCATATTAGTTTTGGAAACTTGTGTAACATATAATCTTCCGTGCCCTTGTACCAAGGGCTGAACTTGCTGAAATCCGACACATTTTGGCTGGTTTATTTTCCGATTAACTAGTAACTTTGTTAGGCAACCAATCTGGCTGGCAGGTAAAAAAATATGAATTTCTATACCTGATTATGTTCTAATAACTACTTCATTTACAGGTATTAACGGTTAGGTTAGGTATATTGAATGATTCAAATGTATTTGGTTGTATTTCTTTGTGGTTATAGCTTTATTTTGAAATTTAATGTGGTGTTCTTTTAGGACTTGGAACAAATTAGGCAATTTACATGTAAAACTGCCCTCATTATACAAAAAAATATCATGATACTAAAGCCATTCCGAAACAAATTAATTTCGTATCTTGAGGAATTACTCTTTTTGATGCGAAACTTAAATGGGAGCATATTTGCATGCATGGTGAACAGCCATGGTGACTTGAAGGACATCTCCTTTTCTGAGGGCATAATCTATCTACTTCAGTAGGGCTGAGGTGTTGGCAACCCTTCCCAAAACCCTCATCTCTATCTCACAGGCATTACTGGGGTGTAAACCAGATGGGGTGGATGACTTTTCTCTGGATGAGGAGAGGCTCCGTGTGCAAAAGTTGGAGATTTTGGATGCACAGGAGTGAATCAAGAAGAGTGGTGGGTACCAAAAGGTTTGTGGAATAGTGAAGATAGTCTACTGACCATGTCCCTCATCCTCTTCCAACATCTATGTTAGCTGGCAATTCACGTGTAGCAAAAGGGTAACTTTGCCAGTGTTCATTGTTAAGATCAACCTCACTCGTGAAGTTGTCAAAGATCACCAATAAACACTTATTGTTCAATACATAGGGAGCTTTAGCCGTTTCTCTCTTCGAAACCTAGTGTTCGATTAAATGCTCTGCCTTAAAAAGCATTAACTCTTCAGTTGTGACCCCTGGTGGCTTTCATGTCTCTGACTATACTTATCCTCTCTCAAACTCTAGCTTTGTCCACTGATTACAGGGGAGGCCAGTGTCGGCCTTCAGCATAAATGGCTGGAGCTCATTCAAAATAACAGCAGCAAGTTGATAGAATCCATTGTTGAAGATTCTCTAATCTTTGCCCATTCCGTCATTGAAACAAGTTCCCGTTCATGTGCCACAGAAAGTCGGGCTTAATTCATCCAATCCTTAAACTTTTAAGGATATGCAACTGATTAAATAAAACATTGTAATATTAGTTTTAAATATTAAACTTAGCCGGTGAATATATAATAGCTGACGTCTCGGACGGCTCGACAGAAACACAAAAACTCGCGAGCGATCGCCATGATACCGCATATACATGTAAACAGCTCCAGTTCTTCTCTGTCGGTCTTGTCGACAAGTTGATTCCGCTCGCTGTTGACCTGGAGTTTTCGTCATTTTTGGTGAAGTACTTCTTTTTGGTTTTGAGCTTTCGCAGTGACAGGTGTTTTTCTCTTCAATTAAAACTCTTGAACCCTTTTTTGGATAGTGTTTATTGTTGATGACTTTGGATTTGTTTTGGATTTTCTTTGACTTTTCAAATGGCTGACCCTTCTCCTATCCCTGGTCCTAAATTTCGCAAATGTAATGCTAGGGATTGTAACAAACGTCTTCCCAAGGCCTCTCTCGACCCACATACCGTGTGTTCTAATTGCCGGGGTAAAACCTGCCAATTAGGAGATCGGTGTGATGAGTGCGTGGTCTTGTCGGAATTCGACTGGCTAGAGTTTGATAAATATTCTCGTAAGCTTGAGAGAGATAGGGTGAGGAGAAGCTCCTCTAGGTCGTTGGATTTTTCCTCCTCCCATGCCCCTGAACCTAATCCTTCCCCTGTAGTAGTTGTTCCTGAACCCTCTACTAGCACTCATGAACCATCCATGCGGGATATGTTGCTTGCCATTCAAGCTTTGGGCGAGAGAGTTGAGTCCTTAGCATCGGACCGTAATCAACTCATGTCGGATGTGAATTTATTAAAGTGTCAGAGTGCCAAATCAGAAAATCGTGGGGATAAAGTGATTAGTGCGCAAAGTGTTTTTAGTGTTGCGACCGAGGGTTCGTCTGTTCGTGCTTGTCGTTCTCCTAGTCCGAGACCTCTTTCAGGCTCCCCTGCACCAGGGAGAAGTAATGTCGTAGGACTTAAGGGGACGAGAGGCTTTAACCAACGAACAGACGTTCCCTCTGTGGTATCGGGCGTGTCTCGTCAAGATCGCCCCTACCATAAGACGAGCGAGGCTGTTTTCTCCTCGTCATCCGAAGGCTTCTCGCAAAAGAAACCTTGGAGCAAAGTTTCTAGACCCTTAAAGCGGAAGTCAGTCCCTTCAGGACAGGTCCAGCGTCCTGGCTGTAGCCATTGGGACAGCTCTGACCCTTTGCAGTCGTCGGAAGACTGTTCGCCGATTAAACGTAAGCGTAACACGGGCTCCGAGTCTCAGTAAAGGCAATTTTTTGCCGTCACAGACGTTACCATCGCCTCGGCCCGTCCCGACTCCCGTTGATCCTAAATGGGTTGTCCTGCAGGATATGCAGACTAAGCTTGCCTCCCTTATGGAGGAGTATACCGTTGAGCAGGTTCACGATGACCCTCGCCGTTACGCTGATCGAGACTCTGGCCGGCAGCCGCCCAAACGAGCCTTTACTCGTCCTTTTGACGTTACGAAACGTGATGTCGGTAGTTTGTCACGTCAGTCACGTGACTTGGAGCCTCACTCACTGCAGTCCCGTGTTGGCTTTCAGCCGCTGCCGCAGCCTCGTGTTGACGTTCAGCCGCTGCCGCAGTCTCGTGTTGACGTTCAGGACGTTCGCCAACCAGCTCAGTTGCCTTGTTTTGACGTTGAGCGTCAAGCACCGCAGTCAAGGGTTGTTTTGACTGCTCAGTCTAGGCAGTCAAGGCAGTCTCGACTTGACGTCGAACGTCCATCAACTCCTGTTGTTGTTGCTGGTCAGTCCTTTCAGCATCGACATGACGTAGCTTCCTTGACTACTACTGCTGCTCCTTTGCGTGTGGACTTTGCTTGTCAAGCATTGCCACCGCGGCAGGTCTCTCCTTTTCTTGAGACTCATCAATTGTCGGACGAGGTTCCTTCAGATGAGGATGTTGCTGATCCTCCGCCTACTGATATTCCTTTGGGTGTTTTATCAGACGGAGAAGAGCCTAAGGCTGCTCAACCCTCTATGGACTTTAAGAAAATCATGATGATTTTTAAGGATCTTTTCCCAGACCAATTTGTTACTTCTGCTCCTCGTTCGCCTCCGTCAGAGTTTGCGCTAGGCCTAGCTGCTGCGAAGCCTTCTTTTACTAAGCTAGTGCTCTCGCGCTCTTCTAAGAGGGCTTTACGTTTGCTAGGCGACTGGTTGGTTACCAGGAGGAGTTTGGGGAAGACGGCCTTTACTTTCCCTCCTTTTAAACTGGCTTCTAGAGCGAGCGTCTGGTATGACACGGGAGAAGTTCTCGGCTTGGGAGTCCCTGCCTCTGCCCAGGGAGACTTCTCAAGCCTCGTAGACTCTCCCCGTCGCCTGGCCATGAGACGCTCTAAAGTTTGTTGGTCCTCCTCGGACCTTGACCATCTCCTTAAAGGGGTTTACAGGGCCTTCGAAGTTTTTAACTTTTTAGATTGGTCTCTAGGAGCATTAAGCAGGAAGATCTCGTCTGCCGACCAGGATGTTTCCGTGCTTATTATGTCTTGTATGGACAAAGCCATCCGCGATGGCTCCAATGAGCTCGCCGCTACCTTTACGTCTGGAGTCCTGAAGAAGAGGGAAACTCTTTGCTCATTCCTTTCGGCAGGAGTTACTCCCTGTCAAAGGTCGGAGCTTCTCTTTGCCCCCTTATCAGCTGCCTTGTTTCTTCAACAGCTGATCAAGGACATTGCGGCTTCGCTTGTGCAGAAGGATACACACGACCTGATGGCTACTTCTGCTCGCAAGGGAGCTCCTTCATCGTCTTATGTTGTGAGGCCCAAGATCGATACCCCAGCGACTAGGTTTATCCCGCCCTTTCGTGGCAGAGCCCCCAGCAGGGGAGGCGCTCGTGCCGACGGTAAAAGAGGCAAGAGGAGAGGATCCAAGTCCTCCCGTGGCAGAGTCTGACTGCCCACGTCCTCAGACAGCGGTAGGGGCCAGACTGAACAGCTTCTGGCAGGCCTGGGAGAAGAGGGGTGCAGACCAAGAGTCTGTGTTGTTGCTCAAGGAGGGGTACAAAATACCTTTTGTACGCAGACCTCCTCTAGTAACAGTTTCTCTAGACCTCTCTCCCAGGTATCGAGAGGAGTCAAGGAGACAAGCTCTACATCAGCAGGTGTCTCTGTTGCTAGAGAAGGGAGCGGTGGTGAAAGTCCCGGACCTTCAATCACCGGGATTTTACAACCGTCTCTTCCTAGTCCCAAAGCATACGGGAGGTTGGAGGCCAGTGCTGGACGTCAGTGCGCTCAACGTTTTTGTTATAAAAACAAAATTTACGATGGAGACCACGAAGTCCGTCCTAGCAGCGGTCAGAGAGGGAGACTGGATGGTCTCTCTCGACCTGCAGGATGCGTACTTCCACATTCCTATTCACCCAGATTCTCAACCGTATCTGAGGTTTGTTTACAGGAATGTGGTGTACCAGTTTCGAGCACTGTGCTTCGGCCTCAGCCCTGCTCCTCTCGTGTTTACGAGGCTCATGAGGAATGTGGCAAAATTCCTTCATTTATCGGGAATTCGAGCCTCCCTGTACTTGGACGACTGGCTTCTCAGAGCATCGTCCCTTCATCGCTGTCTGCAGGACCTTCAATGGACGTTGGGTCTGGCAAAGGAGTTGGGACTGTTGGTGAACTTAGAAAAGTCTCAACTGAATCCATCCCAGACGATTCTCTATTTGGGGATGGAGATTCGCAGTCTAGTTTTTCGGGCTTTTCCGTCTGCCACCAGGATAGAGCAAGCCCTGCTCAAAGTCCGCCTCATGCTGAAAAAAGACCGTTGCTCAGTAAGAAGTTGGATGAGCCTCTTAGGGACTCTGTCATCCCTGGAGCAATTTGTCTCACTAGGGAGACTTCACCTTCGCCCTCTCCAGTTCCATCTAGACTCACACTGGAACAAAAGCAAGACTTTGGAAGCTGTGTCAATCCTGGTCTCCGAGCCAGTAAAAACATGCCTGAACTGGTGGGACAGCAACATAAGTCTGCGAGAGGGTCTGTCCCTGGCAGTCAAGAACCCAAACCACGTGTTGTTCTCAGACGCGTCGGATTTGGGTTGGGGAGCGACTCTGGACGGTCTGGAATGTTCGGGTCTTTGGACGTCGGATCAGAAGAGCATGCACATCAACGGCAAGGAGCTGTTTGCGGTTCACTTGGCCTTGACGAGTTTCGAGAGCATTCTTCGAAACAAAGTGGTAGAAGTCAATTCGGACAACACCACAGCATTGGCGTACATCTCCAAGCAAGGAGGCACTCACTCCCACACACTGTTCGTCATCGCAAGGGACCTCCTCATCTGGTCAAAAAATCGAGGCATCTCCCTGTTGACAAGATTCATCCAGGGGGACTTGAACGTCTTGGCAGACTGTCTCAGTCGGAGAGGTCAGGTGATCCCCACAGAATGGACCCTCCACAAGGACGTGTGCAAGAGTCTTTGGGTGACTTGGAGTCAACCCTCCATAGACCTCTTTGCCACCTCGTTGACCAAAAGGCTCCCGACCTATTGCTCTCCAGTCCCAGATCCAGAGGCGGCCCACATAGATGCGTTTCTACTGGACTGGTCTCACCTGGACGCGTACGCATTCCCACCGTTCAAGGTCATCAACAAGGTACTGCAGAAGTTCGCCTCTCACGAAGGGACAAGGTTGACGTTGGTATATGCGGTATCTGGCCGATAGTCGGCGCTGGTGGGCACACCTGCAACCTTCATGGCGATCGCTCGCGAGTTTTTGTGTTTCTGTCGAGCCGTCCGAGACGTCAGCTATTATATATTCACCGGGTAAGTATATTCAAAAATTTATTTTATAATCAAAATATCATTTTTCAAGAGGAAATCCTTTGACCCAGTTTTATGAAAAGAAAGAATACAGACTCAGTGGTCCCTTGGAAAAACCTAAAAATAGTTTTTTTGTGTTTCTGTCGAGCCGTCCGAGACGTCAGCTATTATATATTCACCGGGTAAGTATATTCAAAAATTTATTTTATAATCAAAATATCATTTTTCAAGAGGAAATCCTTTGACCCAGTTTTATGAAAAGAAAGAATACAGACTCAGTGGTCCCTTGGAAAAACCTAAAAATAGAATAGTAAAAGTAAAATCAAGATTAACAAGTGTTTATTTCAACAAGAAATTATTCATAAGTAATATAAATACTTATAAAATCAACAATTGATTTTGAATCACAGTCCAATGACAAAAATAAAAAAGGAAATAATTCAGTTTCAGAAAAACCCACATATACAGTATTCGACTCACAATTAAACTAATATTAATCTATTATATCTTAAGCTAAAAGGACCATAGCAAGTAATAACATCCCAGCTGTAACTATATTTAATAAAAAATACAGTTTGGAAAAATATCTATTATTAGAAGTGTAAAATCATCAATAACCCTTCTTAGTAATTATAGATAACATAAAATTTTTCTTTCAAATCAAAAACTTCATAATGTAAAATTGTTACAAAACTATAGCTTCATATAAAAACACATTTTCTACATGAAGATACTCACTATACACAAAACTATTATCACAAAAGAAATGATACAAGGCAGTACAGTGCCATAAGCATACCATCTTGAGAGTGGAACTCTTGTAGTTTGTGGCAAGGTAGGTTATCTTATGGGAGTTAAAGTCATCAGCTGGGAATCACCTGGTATTTCTTCTTAGCCACCCATAAAAAAATCTAGCCAGACCTAAACCTGGTTAATTTTATTTGTGCTTCCATACATTTAATAAAATCTGTGTCATGCTGGGGATGGATTGATTTTGATCTTCAGTTAAGAACTTGAATCAGGCAAAAATAATATAAGTATATAATAATTTAAGTCAATTACTGTTCTTAATTCTCTCTTCGAGACTTGAGGCCAAATGTCAATGTCACCTTTGTAAGTTATTCCCAGGGTAGAATGAATTTTACGTTAATTAATTTTTGAAGATGTTAAAATGTCTGAAATTAATGACAAACTATTAACCATCTATATATAACAAGAGTGTAAATCACTTCTTTTTCCTGTTGGCTGACCACAAAATAAATGTTCCTCATGTGTGAAAGTGTACGTAGTACTAGACAATATGATGAAAATATCATTAACTCAACATTATGACTCTATGGGTAAATAGCAGTATTTATAATGAACGAGTGCAATCTATAAATATATAAAATTGTGAGTATTTGCATAATTAAATGTACTGTAGTACAGTACTTATGATAATATGATAAAAACATTCAATAAAGTGTTGTCATTCAGAAATGCAAGTGTGAGGGGGGGGGGGTTGGACGGGTTAAGTGGTTGAGTAGCACTTCTAAAAGCTTGTTCAAACATGAGTGCGTTTGTGAGTGTGATTATTTTATTGTATGGTACTTGGTAATTACAGTATTACTAAGTGTGAAAAGATCAAGTTGGGATTAGACATATGATATACATTAGAAAATTTAAATACTTTAAAGATGAAGGCAATTGAACAGAAGAATATCAGCAATAAATCTACTTAAAAGCCTCGGTGAATATTAAGGTAGTTTTTGAGCATATTATGGAAAATCTGTTATCATAATGATGACAAAGATTTTTTTATTTATCATATAGTCACTTAACTCGGATAGCTTCACAAACGTAAATGTTAATGCTGGACCCGAATCTTGGCAATCAAAATTTAATTATCTTATGATGACTTTAAAAAAAAAAAAAAAGAAAGAAAGGTTTAGGTCAGGTCCATAACAGATTCTTAAGAAAAGTAAAGTAAGATTATAGATTTCTTAATCACGATCTAGACAAAAATTGAAAAGATACACAGTATTGGTTACAATAGAGAAAGATACATATACCAAGGCACTTCCCCCAATTTTGGGGGGTAACCGACATCAACAAAGAAAGATACACTAATGAAATTTTTGTACAAAATTATAGATGAGTGCCAGGTAGGAATGTTTCATATTTGGAAAATCTGATTTTGTTCTTGATATGCAATACTTATGAATTTTAATTCATTATTCCTTTGCTCTTCAAATTTTTACAAAGTTCTTCTCGAGTGTACAGTATACAGTACCTTCGTTTCTAGAAGAGGATAAATTTGTTCATGAAGCTTCTACTGTTGCAACAGTAATATGCTTGCATTTTATATAAAAAAAATAGTACCTACAACAAGTTCTCGGTCCAAGTTTCAGGTAAAAAATATAAAAGATAGCCATGTCACTTAAAATTAGTAAATTTTTGTAGTAATAGATATTTAATATATAATATAAATTTTGCTTATACTGTAAGATACAGTACCTAGCCAAGGCACATCATGTTCAGTGCGTCTTTGAATAGGAAAGGGTATGAGAGTCCTTGGTTCAAGTCATTGTCACCCACATACCAAAACTGAAAGACATGCGTTAAAGTCCTTATCACGACAGGAATATCTATCATACTGTATATGCTTTACTTTGTGTGGAAGTTATTCAAACGGTATACAGTAGTGAATTTGATTTTGATGGGCTACTTGCAACCTAAAAATTAGAAAGTATAAAAATGTCATTTGCAAAGTTAGGGAAAACCATACATTCATAACTAAGTTTTATAAACTTAGTAGTAAAGTGCTTCACAAACACTACTGCAAATAGGTACCAGTGTCTGCTTGGATCAAATTAGATTAGATCAAATTAGATTAAATTAGAGATTTTCTCTAAAAACCTAAGCATAAGGACATTTCTTACAAAGCAAGTAGAAATCTCTGCACAATGTAAAATTTCAATGCAGCTATGAAATAAAGTGACCTATTAAATTATCGTAAAATCCAATTTTCCTTCAAATGACATTAGTAGTAAATATTACAATCACCATATGGTTTCTCACTCATGGACCTACCATACAATAGGGTAGCCTTGATCTGATTAAAGAGGACAGTTGATTAAAAAGGAGCAGGTGACTAGTTATCTCGCCCTTTGAGATATAGCGCAAAACCATAAGTCCACACCATTATGGTTCCACATGACCAAATGAGAAAAATGAGTATGATAAAATATATATACAATACAGAATATACCTATTTATAATGTGATTTATCTCAAAGCTTGCCTTATATGTACAGTAGTAGCCTTTCAGGCTCATTCATTTTAAAATTAACATTAAATCGTTCTGGATGACATTTACATGCCAAAACTAGTGTGCGTCACCTCTATACAGTATTGAAGAAGAAAGCCTTTAGATAGCATCTTTTATACATAAAATTGTTAAAATATCTATATTCCATTGACCATACACTATTTAATACAGTACAGTATGTAGATTCACACCTATGCAATAAAAAAGAGCGCTGTACGGTAATGTCTTAATTTTTATACCCAGACTTATGGTGATGGGTTTTTGTACTCTAGTGATATAATGGTTTTATCAAAATAACATCCTCTCAATTGCATTATCCTTGTTCATGCATGTGCTATTTACCATAAAATATCTTGAAATATATATACACAGGATACTTCCATTTCCACTTCTGGGTCACAATTACCACCTCATAAGAGTGACACAAATAATTTTACGGTTGACACAGTACAGTACATGGTTAGCTGTTTCTGTTATTATATTACATGTAATTTCTTTCAGAGCAAATTTTGATACACAAAAAACTCAACATTCACACAAGCAGCTACTATTTAAATTCATTTTCTTTTTCATATAATCAGTTCCAATCTCAGACCTATCAGTTTGGTTCAGTTTCTTTCCTTTACAGCCATGATGCATAATTCTCTCAAAATTCTTCATTTTTAGGTTCATGTACTGTAATTTTCTCTCTCACAAGGCAGTTCAATCGTTTTTTCTTTTTTTTTTTGCAAGTTACAGCTAAAAACTTAATTTTCCAATTTTTTTCAAGTACAGTATGTGAATGATGGAATCACTTATAAAATATACTTAAACACAGAAACTGTATTTACTTATTAGCAATCAAGCCAAGTAATTTCCATGCAAGTCTCTTCTATATTTTTTTCTATTTCTTGTAATTGACCATCTGTTAGCTCATGTGAGAGAAATCTTGCCTACAGTGTTTGTAAGTTGTGTTGTAAGATAAACATAGGTCTTGTAAGTTATGTCCGAGTTCTCTAGATGCAATATTTGGCAGCCAACTCTGTAAGAAAAACACATATCAGACTTCACAGCACCCAATGACGTAAATCATGGGGAAAATCCAAAGAATGAAACTGGACAGCATTCAGGGACATAAATCTATACAGTACTACAGTAAGAGTTATATTTTTATGGCTATATAAAACACTTTAATGCACAGTATGGATGGAACTACTACTGACGATCATTCTGGCACACGAAAATATGACACGGCCCACAGAAGCAAAAATAATTTCTCTAACGGACTTAAAGATCATAAAAAATTCTTGGAGAATTTGGATGCAAAATTTGTTGAGGCATATCAAAATATTTTTGATAAAAAAAATTGAGTATGATTAAATTAAGTGCATTCCTTATTACACACTGTATATAGCTTAATGAAGTATTAAATTTGAACAAATAAAAAAATATGGCATTAACAATAGTAATAATACTGTACCTGTACTTGCTCTTTTCTCATGCAAGCACATAATTGGGTCATTCACCTGTCCAACATGCCTATCTTCAAACACTACAAATTTTATAAACAATTTGTATTTTACACAAACTCAAGCCATTTAAATAGGTTACTCCTAGTCGGGTTTTCTACATCCAGACAATCAAAAAAGAAAAAAGGTTAGATGCATCATAAAAGGTTGCTAGGAAATCCCAATGCATGGCAGCGCTATGCAATGCTGAATCACCTACGTCGCCATCTTCTGGTCAAAGAATTGCGGGACGGTTGAGGCAGGAACTTTGATTAAAGGACTTGAGTTTGTAAAGCTAGGAAAAGTAAATATATTTTTTTCTTTTTTAATTTGTAGTTTATTCCTAAGCAGATAAAAACTTCCGAGTCATTTAAATAGAAGACTTCTTGAGGTGGGGGTTGTTTCCGCTAATAGGTACTCGCTTTCCCCCTGACATTTACAACTACGTATGAGTAAAATCAAAAGTGGATCAATCACAGATGGTTTAGCCAGCTTGTAAAGAGGCAGGGCTATAGAGTCTAAACCTTTTTAGGTCAAGTCTAAGACAGAAACGAAGCCATATAAACACTAAGTGTCACATGATTGTAAGTAGGTCAAGCATTGACAATGTTTCTTTACAGTAACTGTATGACTTTTAAAACTTCAGGTGTGATTCTCGACAGCAAAATTTCTTTTGAGAAATGCAGTCTGTGTCTTCTTCAATTGCACAAAAAATTGGCTTAAGAAAGTCTTGTAAGATTTTCAGTGATCAAACTATTCTGAAGAAGTGATTTAATTCTTTCATTCTACCTTGTTTTGAGTATTGTTCTCCTGTTTGGTCTTCAGCTACTGATACTCATCTTAATTTGTTGGACAGGAACTTGAGATCTATTAAATTTATTGATCTAGATATTAAAATCTGGCAAAGTCGTTCAATTAGTTTATGTCTGTTGCATTAGAGTTTTCATAATTCTGACCATCCTTTACATCGAGATCTTCCTGGACAGTATCATCCTGTTCTTAATACTGGGTGCGCAGTCCATTCTAATAGTCGTGTCTTCTCCATCATGAGGCTCAATACTACATAGCATTCTAGAACTGTTATTCCAGATATGACCAAGTTGTGGAATGATCTTCCTAATCGGGTAGTTGAATCTGTAGAACTTCAAAAAATGATATTTTAATTATAAAATAAATTTTTGAATATACTTACCCGGTGAATATATAATAGATGCTGCTCCAGCGGCTCGACAGAAAAACACACAAAAACTCGCGAGCGATCGCTATGAAGGTTGCGGGTGTGCCCGCCAGCGCCAACTATCGGCCAGATACCGCATAAGCTTGTAAACAAGCCTCAATTCTTCTCGTCCCGCTGCGTCTCTATTGGGGAGGAAGGGAAGGCCTTTAATTTATATATTCACCGGGTAAGTATATTCAAAAATTTATTTTATAATTAAAATATCATTTTTAAATATTTAACTTAGCCGGTGAATATATAATAGCTGATTCACACCCAAGGTGGTGGGTAGAGACCAGAGTTAATTAAGTTTACAGCGTATATGCTTAGAGTTTTTGACAGTTATAATATAACAAAACCCAAATATATAGGTACCTGGTAAGGAAGTTGACTTAGACGATTACTCTGCCTTGTAAGTCTGTCTTCCTCACGAAGCCCAGCGATCCTCTTAGGATGCTGAAAGACTCCCAGGAGCTGAAGTATCAAGGGCTGCAACCCATACAACAGGACCTCATCAAAACCCCTAATCTGGGCGCTCTCAAGAAATGACTTTGACCACCCGCCAAATCAACCAGGATGCGAAAGGCTTCTTATTCTTCCGTACAACCCAAAAAACAATATTAAAAACATTTCAAGAGACAGATTAAAAAGGATATTGGAATTAGGGTAATGTAGTGGTAGAACCCTCACCCACTACTGCACTCGCTGCAACGAATGGACCCAGTGTGTAGCAGTCCTCGTAAAGAGTCTGGACATCTTTTAAGTAAAATGACGCGAACACTGACTTGCTTCTCCAAAAAGTCGCGTCCATAATACTTTGCAGAGATCTATTTTGCTAGAAGGCCACGGAGGTTGCTATAGCTCTTACTTCGTGCGTCTTAACCTTAAGCAAACATCGGTCTTTCTCATTCAAGTGAGAATGAGCTTCTCGTATTAAAAATCTGATAAAATATGACAAAGCATTCTTTGACATAGGCAATGATGGTTTCTTAACTGAGCACCATAATGCCTCAGATCTACCTCGTAATGACTTAGTACGAGCTAAATAGAACTTAAGAGCTCTAACAGGACATAATGCTCTTTCCAGTTCGTTGCCTACGATCTCTGATAAGCAAGGAATATCAAAAGATTTAGGCCAAGGACGAGAAGGCAGTTCATTTTTGGCTAGGAAACCAAGTTGAAGTGAACAAGTGGCTTTTTCTGTAGAAAAGCCGATGTTCTTACTGAAGGCATGAAGTTCACTGACCCTTTTAGCCGAAGCCAAGCACACTAGGAAAAGTGTCTTGAGGGTGAGATCCTTCAGGGAGGCTGAATGTAATGGCTCAAACCTGTCTGACATGAGGAACCTTAGGACCACGTCTAAGTTCCATCCAGGAGTTGCCAAACGACGTTCCTTAGAGGTCTCGAAAGACTTAAGGAGATCTTGGAGATCTTTATTGTTGGAAAGATCTAAGCCTCTATGCCGAAAGACCGAAGCCAACATGCTCCTGTAGCCCTTAATCGTGGGAGCTGAGAGGGAGCGAACATTTCTCAGATGTAAAAAAAAATCTGCGATTTGGGCTACAGATGTACTGGACGAGGACACAGATGCTGACTTGCACCAGTCTCGAAAGACTTCCCACTTCGACTGGTATACTCTAATGGTAGAAGCTCTCCTCGCTCTTGCAATCGCACTGGCTGCCTCCTTCGAAAAGCCTCGAGCTCTTGAGAGTCTTTCGATAGTCTGAAGGCAGTCAGACGAAGAGCGGGGAGGCTTTGATGGACATTCTTTACGTGGGGCTGACGTAACAGATCTACCCTTAGAGGAAGACTTCTTGGAAAGTCTACCAGCCATCGAAGTACCTCGGTGAACCACTCTCTCGCGGGCCAGAGGGGAGCAACCAACGTCAACCTTGTCCCTTCGTGAGAGGCGAACTTCTGCAGTACCTTGTTGACAATCTTGAATGGTGGGAATGCATATAAGTCCAGATGAGACCAATCTAGGAGAAATGCATCTATGTGTATTGCTGCTGGGTCTGGGACTGGAGAGCAATAGATTGGAAGTCTCTTGGTCATCGAGGTGGCAAAGAGGTCTATGGTGGGTTGACCCCAAGTCGACCAAAGACTCTTGCACACGTCCTTGTGGAGGGTCCATTCCGTGGGAATTACTTGACCCCTCCGACTGAGACAGTCTGCCAAGACGTTCAAGTCGCCCTGGATAAACCTCGTTAACAGGGAGATGCCTCGATCTCTTGACCAAATGAGCAGGTCCCTTGCGATCTCGTACAGCGTGAGGGAGTGTGTGCCTCCTTGCTTGGAGATGTACGCCAAGGCTGTGGTATTGTCGGAGTTGATCTCTACCACTTTGTTTCGAAGGAGACTTTCGAATTTCATCAAGGCCAAGTGGACTGCCAAAAGCTCCTTGCCGTTGATGTGCATGCTCCTCTGACTTGAGGTCCACAGACCTGAGCATTCCCGACCGTCCAGGGTCGCACCCCAACCCAAATCCGACGCGTCTGAGAATAGTACGTGGTTTGGGTTCTGAACTGCTAGGGAAAGTCCCTCTCTCAGACTGATATTGTTGTTCCACCATTTCAGGCATGCCTTTACTGGTTCGGAGACCGGGATTGAGACCGTCTCTAACGTCTTGTCCTTGTTCCAGTGAAAGGCTAGATGGAACTGGAGAGGCCGAAGGTGCAGTCTTCCTAGCGAGACAAACTGCTCTAGGGATGATAGAGTTCCTACTAGACTCATCCAATTCCTGACTGAGCACCGTTCTCTCTTCAACATTAGTTGGACTTTGAGCAGGGCTTGATCTATTCGGGTGGCAGGCAGAAAAGCCCGAAAAACTGGACTGCGAATCTCCATCCCTAAATATAGTATAGTTTGGGATGGAATCAGCTGGGACTTTTCTAGGTTGACCAAAAGTCCCAATTCCTTGGTCAGATCCAACGTCCAATGAAGATCCTGCAGACAGCGATGACTGGACGAAGCCCTGAGAAGCCAGTCGTCCAAGTACAGGGAGGCTCGGATTCCCGATAAATGGAGGAATTTTGCCACATTCCTCATGAGCCTCGTAAACACGAGAGGAGCAGGACTTAGGCCAAAGCACAGGGCCCGAAACTGGTATACCACATTCCTGAAAACAAACCTCAGAAACGGTTGGGAATCTGGGTGTATAGGAATGTGGAAGTACGCATCTCATAGGTCGAGAGAGACCAACCAGTCTCCTTTTCTGACCGCTGCTAAGACTGACTTCGTGGTCTCCAACCTCCTGTCTTCTTTGGGACTAGGAAGAGACGGTTGTAAAACCCCGGTGATTGAAGGTCCGAGACTTTCACCACCGCTCCCTTCTCTAGCAACAGAGACACTTCTAGGTTTAGGGCTTGTCTCTTTGACTCCTCTCGGTACCTGGGAGAGAGGTCGATGGGAGTTGTCACTAGAGGAGGTTTGCGTACAAACGGAATTTTGTACCCCTCTCTGAGCAACCGAACAGACTGTTGGTCTGCGCCCCTCTTCTCCCAGGCCTGCCAGAAGCTCTTCAATTTGGCTCCTACCGCTGTCTGAGGCTGTGGGCAGTCAGACTCTGCCACGTGAGGACTTGGCTCCTCTCTTCTTTCCTCTCTTTCCCTCGGCACGAGTACTTCCCCTGCTGGGAGCTCTGCCACGAAAGGGCGGGATAAATCTGGATGCCGGAGTCTCGATCCTGGGTCTTACAGCAAAGGATGTAGAAGGAGTCCCTTTGCGAGCAGAGGACGCCATCAAGTCATGGGTGTCCTTCTGCACAAGCGAAGAAGCTATGTCCTTAACCAATTGTTGCGGAAACAAAGACGTTGATAAGGGAGCAAAGAGCAGTTCTGATCTCTGACAGGGAGTAACTCCTGCCGAAAGAAAAGAGCAAAGGGACTCTCGCTTCTTTAAGACTCCCGACGTAAAAGAGGAGGCGAGCTCATTGGAACCATCGCGGATGGCTTTATCCATACATGACATTATAAGTAAGGAAACATCTCTATCAGCCGACGAGATTTTCCTACTTAAAGCTCCTAATGACCAGTCAAGGAAGTTGAAAACTTCAAAGGCCCTGTATACGCCTTTCAGCAGATGGTCAAGGTCCGAGGAGGACCAACTAATCTTCGAGCGTCTCATGGCTAGGCGGCGGGGAGAGTCTACGAGGCTTGAGAAGTCACCCTGGGCAGAGGCAGGGACTCCCAAGCCGAGAACTTCTCCCGTGGCATACCAGACGCTCGATCTAGACGAGAGCTTTGACGGAGGGAAGGCAAAGGCCGTCTTCCCCAAACTCCTCCTGGTATCCAACCAGTCGCCTAAAAGTCGTAAAGCCCTCTTGGAAGAGCGAGAAAGCACTAGCTTAGTAAAGGCTGGCATGTTAGCAGGTAAGCCTAGAGCAAACTCAGACGGTGGCGAACGAGAAGCAACGGTAACAAAGTGATCGGGAAAAAGCTCCTTGAAAATTAACATGACTTTCTTAAAGTCCATTGAAGGAGGAACCGTTCTAGGTTCGTCTACATCCGAAGGATGATTATCATGATGAGGGTCAGCAACGTCCTCATCTGAAGGATCTTCATCCGACAACTGCTGAGTAACAAGCAAAGGGGTTGGCAATGCTTGACACGCAGAATCAACACGCACTGGTGCATCAGTAGCAGTCCAGGACGCTACGTCATGTAACTGCTTAACAGCCTGACTGTCAACAACAACAGGAGCGGGAGGACGCTCGACGTCAACTCGAGACTGTTTTGACTGCCTAGACTGAGCAGTCAAAACAACTCTAGACTGCGGTGGTTGACGCTCAGCGTCAAAACAAGTCAACTCCGCTGGTTGGCGAACGTCCTGAACGTCAACAAGAGCATTAGGAAGTGGCTGAACGTCCATATGCGGCTGAAAGTCAACACGTGACTGCATCGAGTGAGGCTCTACAAAGCGTGACTGACGTGACTTAGTAACGCCAACATCAACAGGACGAGCAAAAGCTCGTTTTGGCGGCTGAAGGCCAGGATCTCGATTAGCTAAGCGGCGAGGATCATCGTGAACCTTATTAGCAGAATAGTCTTCCATAAGGGAGGCGAGCTTGATCTGCATGTCTTGCAGTACAACCCATTTAGGATCAACAGGAATGGGTGCGGTAAAAGACGGGGTTAACGTCTGAGACTGCACAACCTTGCCTACACCAAGACTCTCTGAGCCTGTGTAACGTTGCTGCTTAGGCGGCGAGCAGTCTTCCGATGACTGCAAAGGGTCAGAGCTGTCCCAATGGCTACAACCAGGACGCGACTTTCGCTTCAAGGGCCTTGAAACCTTGCTCCACGGTTTCTTATGCGAAAAGCCTTCGGATGACGAGGAGAAAATGGTCTCTCTCGTCTTATGGTAGGGGCGGTCTTGATGAGACACGCCTGTTACCATAGAGGGAACGTCTGTTCGCTGATCAAGGCCTCTCGAACCCATAAGTCGTACGACATTACTTCTCCCCTGGGCTTGGGAGCTTGCAAGAGGTCTCGGACTAGGCGATCGACAGGCACGAACAGACGAACCCTCGGTCGCAACACTGAAAACACTTTGCGCACTAATCACTTTCCCACGATTTTCCGCTGTGGCACTCTGACACTTTAGCTCTTTAACGTCAGCCATGAGTTGATTACGATCTGTAGCTAACGACTCAACTCTTTCACCCAAAGCATGAATGGCACGTAACATGTCCCGCATTGATGGTTCCTGAGTGCCAGTAGGGGGTTCAGGCACAACCACTACAGAGGAAGGATTAGGTTCAGGGGCATGGGGAGAGGAAAAATCTACTGATCTAGAGGAACTCCTCCTCACCCTATCTCTCTCTAGCTTACGAGAATACTTGTCATATTCGAGCCAATCGAATTCTGAAAGGCCCACGCATTCCTCACACCGATCTCCTAATTGACAGGTTTTACCCCGACAATTAGAACACACAGTATGTGGGTCGAGAGAGGCCTTTGGAAGACGCCTATTGCAATCCCTAGCATTACACTTACGAAATCTAGGAATTTGAGAAGCGTCAGCCATTTTGAATTAGTCAAAGAAAGTCCAAAAAACAATCCAAGTCATCAACAATTAAATCTGTCCAAAAAAGAGTTCAAGAGTTTAAGTTGAGGAAAAACACCTGCACTGCGAAAGCTCAAACCAAAATGAAGTACTTCACCAAGTCTGTTGAAAAAACTCCAGGTTATACAGCGAGTAATGATACGTCTTGTCGTTAAGGCCGACAGAGAAGAATTGAGGCTTGTTTACATGCATATGCGGTATCTGGCCGATAGTTGGCGCTGGTGGGCACACCCGCAACCTTCATAGCGATCGCTCGCGAGTTTTTGTGTGTTTTTCTGTCGAGCCGCTGGAGCAGCAGCTATTATATATTCACCAGCTAAGTTAAATATTTAAAATTGAAACTTGCAGCAAATTTTTTTTATGTTGAACAGGCTGACATAAGTCTCATTTCATAGTTAATATATGAACGATCTGTTTTAATGTTGTAACTGTTCTTAAAAATATTATATTTAAATTGTTCAGTACTTCTCATGTACTATGGTTTATTTATTTCCTTATTTCCTTTCCTCAGTGGGCTGTTTTCCTGTTGGGAGCCCTTGGGCTAATAGCATCCTGTTTTTCCAACTAGGGTTGTAACTTAGCTAATAACAATAATTCATTTATTGAATCAAATATTATTCAAATATAACTGAAAGAGCGTGTTAATCTTACTTACATTAGGGTTTATTCCAAGCGAGAGCTTCAGGTCCAATCATGATCAAACCCAGCCTTGATCCACATTAATACCCTTATAACTGGTGCCTTTGATAACAATAGGGAAGTTTTAAGTTAGACTATTTGTTGAGCTGCAGCAATAGCATCTGTGATGCAATCTTTCAGGTAAGGATCCATGAAAATGTGTTTTGCCTCTTCCAGACACCGGCTCTGAGAACTTGGGCTACCACGTGGTTCTAGCGGAATGCTAGGGTTGCGGCAAGACCACGTATATCATATACCCTAGGTGGCCCATGGCGACTATCTATACGCTCTCGTGATAGTTCCAATCAGCCAAAAGGAAACGGTTTCTCGACACCTTTTTGGAGCAACCTGTGCTCACAAACAAGTTAGAAATTTCAAGTCCAAGATAAGCACTTCTTTTCAAATATTTAGATTGCTCTCACGGGATAGAGTAACAGATTATCCAGGTCATCAGTTACCTCTTTGAGAGAGTATCATGAAAGAGTCAAATCTGATATCATGCACAACCAGATTTTGTGTTTAGACCACAAACTCGAAGAGGAAAAGAAAAAAAAAAAAAAGATAACTCTCTCCACCCTCTGGAGTGGGACATAAGGTGACATAGCCCATGTAGCCTGCTTACTATCTTGGCTGAAGCTAAGGCAAGGAGAAAGATCATTTACCATTTACCATTTACAGGGTGAGATTCATGTCCAAGGTTTTGTGCATGGGTTCATAAGGGACTCCCCCCAGATGCTGAAGCCTTGACGAGGATGGGGGGCTTAGGGATTAGCATCTGGGCTCTAATGAACAGTGGGAACTACTTCCCATTGGACCTCGGTGCCCAGCTGTCGATTCAACTAAATCAGTCAGCACTTTCTCTTTTACTTTTGATTATTTCTTTTTTTCTCCCATCTCTTCCTTTTGGGCTCGATATTGTTGACGACTTTGGCATGTTCGATTTTACTTTGGATGCTGCTTTGGATTTGGCACAGTGTGGGATGGACTGCATTCCATCTCAACCTGTGCCAATTTAGATGCCATCACCCTCTGGCAGACCCCATTGGGTGCAGACCAAGTCTGTTAAGAGTCGGGCTCCAGTGATCCGGTCTTAAGTCACCCATATTTGCGGGTAATGGGTGACGCCAGGCATTGGAGTCGACGGTGGGAGGGGCTAACTACCCCCACTGACCAGTGTACGCCCACCTTAAGAGAGGCAGCCCCTCTCTAATAGAGGACTGGTCCCCGCTGAAGCCTCTTCTCGTGTTGGGCCACATGGGATAGGAGGACTGACATCCTCCGATAAGAGGTGGATAACCCGGCTTGCTTTTTCAAAAAAACCCAACACCTCTGTTGACGACCTGGAAAATACAAACATGGACCTCGGTACTGACAGCTCCAACTCGGGTTCTAACATTGTAACGTTAGAACCTTATTCACGTCATGTGAATAATAAAACGCTAGAGAAGAAGAGAGAGAGAGTGAAAAATGATGACAATACAGAAAGATATAGAAAAGTAGAAGTATTACCTGGTCACTATGAAGTAGTGAATTATGAAAAATTTTTTATCTTGGAATTTGAAAACGGAAGAAATGAGCGTATAAATGTTTTTAAAGCTAATAGAGAAATAGTTAATTTATGTGGAGGGCAGCCAAAAATTTTACCCCAGGGAAATGGAAGTCTCTTGATAGAGACACTGTCCCCATTACAAGGTGAAAGGTTAAAAACACTTACAACATTGAATGGTCATAGCGTAAAATGCGTTTCACACCCTACTTTCAACCAGAGTAGAGGTGTAATATATGCTCCAGAATTGTTGGATATAGAGGAGAAAGAAATAGAGGATGAACTGAAAAGTCAAGGAGTAGTTAAAGTAGTCAGAATGAGAAAGAGAGTTGGAGAACAACGTATCCCTCTTGCTACTCTGATTATAACATTTGATCAATGCCGATTACCAAATGTTATAAAAGCTGGATGGCTATCTTTGAAGGTAAAACCATATATCCCGTCACCATTGCGATGTTATCATTGCCAAATGTATGGCCATTTAAGCCAGAAATGTAAAGAAAAACTAAACAATAAGCCAGCTGTTTGTGCCAACTGTGGAAAAAGTAGTCATGGAGTATGCATAGAAAACCCTAATTGCATACATTGTGGGGAAGCACACCCAGCTACATCTAAAAGCTGTGTAAAGTTTATTTTTGAAAAAGAAATCCAGGCCATTAGGACCATGGAAAGGGTTACTTTTAAAGAGGCTCGTAAAAGAGCTCTTGAAAAGCAAATAAGACCAGGGCAACCTTTTTCAATGGTTCTGAAGAAAAACTTGTCAAACCGCACAGACGAAAATTATATCTCTACTTCTAAGATAAAGAAACAAATGAAAGTAGTTAAAGAGGTTGAAAGTCCCATCGAAAATCTATATCCAGAAATTGTGGAAAAATCAAAACGGACACTTAAAGATCTGAAAATTATTCAAAAGCCAACTACTCCGATTTTAAACAATAGTACAAACCTCTCACAGGCCGTTTCCTTGCCTGATCTGATGGAGGTTGCACTCGAAACCAATTTACCTGGTGAACCCGTAGTGGGGAAGGTGCAAAAACCTGACAGATCACAACCTTTTAATCGAAAAAGAGAGAGACCTCCCTCCCTCTCTCCTCCTACCATAAGAAACATTAAAGTCACGACTTCCAATAAATATGATATCTTGTCTGCTGATGTTTCTGAACAACTAGAAGGTAAATTGAACCAATCAGAAATTCAAGTTGAGGTCCACCATCCTTCTCAACAATTAGATCAAAAGGACACAAAGAAAAAGAGAAACACAAAACCCACTATATCAAGATCCTCTCTAGAGTTACCTCCGGGAAACATTGTTAGATCAAATATTGCCAATGGGAAGACTTCATCTAAGGTGTCTTCCAAAAAATAAAACATAGTTTTTTCCTCCATTCTGCAATGGAATTGCCAGGGTTTAAGGGCGAAATATGAACAACTTAAGCTCCTCATACGTGAGCACTCCCCTATAACAGTATGTCTACAAGAAAGCAAGCTCGATGCTAATACTCCTTGTCCTCGAGAGTATGTTAGCTATAGGACACCATATGATCAACGAGCAGGGAGCCATGGGGGAAGTCTTGTATACGTTCGTCGAGATGTTCCCCAAATATCTTTGTCTATCTGTACCCCTCTGCAGGCAGTGGCTGTACAGATTGATATAGGGAGAAAATACACAATCTGTTCTCTTTACTTGCCTCCAAATGATAACATCTCATATGATAATATAGTAGAGGTGATTAAACAACTCCCACAACCCTTTATCTTACTAGGAGACCTTAATAGTAGACATCCTTTATGGGGTGATGTTTTAGCAAATGCAAGGGGTAATATTATATCGTCAATTTTGGAGAATGAAGATGTCGGACTCCTCAATACAGGAGAGCCCACACATTTTCATGTACAGACAGGTACCTTGTCCTGCATTGACCTATCAGTTGCAAGCTCTAACTGTCTTCTCGATTTTAATTGGAGAACATTAGATGATTGGCATACTAGTGATCATGCACCAATCATTATAAACACCAACAATGGTCCACCTTTACAAAGATCACCTCGATGGAATCTTGATAAGGCGGACTGGAATAGATTTCGGGAGTTAAGTGAAATTGAAGGAAATGCAGAACAGTTTGAAAGTGTTGATGATGCCATAGACTTACTTAATGGAACTCTTCACACAGCAGGAGTGAATTCCATTCCCAAAACAACTGGGATATTCAGACGACGACCAGTCCCCTGGTGGTCGTCAGAACTAACTGCCCTGCACAGAGCCACAAGAAAGTCTTTAACTCGATTGCGCATGCACCGTAATGAGGAGAATTTAGTCATATACAAGAAATGTAGAGCACAGTTCCGCCGTGCCATGAAAGAAGCTAGGCGCCAGTCTTGGATGTCCTTTGTTTCCTCCATTAACAGTAGAACACCAACATCATCTGTGTGGAGGAAAGTAAAAAAGATAGCAGGAAAATTCACCCCAAACCCACCACCAGTGTTAAAGATAAATGGCCAGTATATGACTGGAGCAACCGAAGTTAGCAATGCCCTGGCTGACCATTTCTCAAATGTATCGTGCAAGTGTCAAGCAGCTCCTGGTCACCAGTATAGGAGCAATGAAGAAAAGAAAGTTTTAAACTTCGCAACAAGAAAGCAAGAGTCATACAATTCTCCTTATACTGAAAGAGAATTTGATTCTGCTCTTGCTACTTGTAACGATACAGCCCCTGGACCCGATGGAATTCCATATGCAATGATTAAACATGTACCTTATAATACAAAGTTATTTATTTTAAGCATTTTTAATAGAATATGGCATGATCATAGTTATCCAAGTGTTTGGGAACTAGCCATTATTTTAGCCTTTTTAAAACCCGGTAAGGACAAGTTTTTAGCAGCAAACTACCGACCTATTGCATTGACATCTTGTTTATGTAAAATCATGGAGAAGATGGTCAATGCAAGACTGATTTGGTACCTTGAAAAGAAGAATATTTTATCACCCATTCAATGTGGATTCAGGAAAATGCACTCAACGACTGATGTGCTGATACAACTTGAGTCCTCCATTTGTGAAGCCTTTGCTTCCAAACAGCACCATGTTACAGTCTTTTTTGATCTTGAAAAGGCATATGATACCACATGGAGATACGGTATACTTAAAAGAATCCATGAGTGCGGATTGAGAGGTGAGCTACCACTATTCATCCAGTCATTTCTTTCACATAGAGTTTTCCAAGTGAGAGTTGGGGAAGCTCTATCACAGAGTAAATGCCAGGAAGAAGGAGTTCCTCAGGGGAGTGTGCTGAGTGTAACCCTTTTTGCACTAGCAATTAATGGGATATCCTCAGTCGTTCCCCGGGATGTTCTTGCAACATTATTTGTGGATGATCTCTCCATATCATTTGCTGGAGCCAGAATGGCAATGGTTGAGAGAAAAATCCAACTCTCTATTGATAAAATTATCCATTGGGCCGATATGAATGGATTTAAGTTCTCAACAAGTAAAACTACAATTGTCCATTTCTGTCGTATACGGGGAGTACATCCAGACCCGGATATATACATCAAAGGTCAACGGATCCCATGTGCAAGTGAAGCCAAATTTTTAGGGTTGATATTTGATTGTAGGCTTACATGGGTTTCTCACTTAAAAACATTAAAAGCTAAATGTGTTGAAGCTATGAATCTTTTAAAAGTCTTGTCCCATACATCATGGGGGGCAGACCGCAATACAATTTTAAAATTATACAAGGCCTTGATATTTTCCAAAATTAGTTATGGATGCGAAATATACTCCTCAGCAACCCCAAGCCGGTTAAAAATACTAGATTCAATACATCATGCTAGCATTAGATTGTCCACAGGAGCCTTTAGAACCTCCCCTATCACAAGTCTCCTTGTTGATGCTGGGGAGTTGCCTCTGGACCTTTACCGAATGTCCTCTATTATTCGGTATTGGTTTAGATTGCAAAGACTCCCCAATTCTTCAGCCTTTCAAACTGCAAGCCTTGTAAGGAACTCAACCTACTTTGAGTTGCACCCAAAATCTCCTCAACCTTTTGGGTTTCGGGTTAACCAATTATTAAACAATCTGGATATGATTAGAAATAAGGTGCTTCCATTCAAGGTATCATCAACGCCTCCATGGAAATTACCTGACATATCTTTTTGTAGATACTTTATTGGAGTTAAGAAGAATTTGACTGACTTAGAATCCAGGTCTCTTTTTATGGAACATGTCGAAGAACATAGGGGATCGACTTTTATATATACTGATGGCTCCAAATCTGATGCTGGCGTTGGATTTGGAGTACATAGTAATGATTTTAATTGTAGAGGTGCACTTCCTCTAACAGCTTCCATATTTACTGCCGAACTGTATGGCATATTAACCGCTATTGAGAAAATAGCTTTGGAAAAGGAGGGTAATTTTACAATTTTTAGTGATGCAAGGAGTGTTCTTCAAGCTTTAGAAGTTTTTAATTCTAGTAACCCTCTAGTTTTAAAGATTTTAGAATGGCTTTTTATTATTGGACGGAAAGGTATAACTGTTCGATTTTGTTGGGTTCCAGCACATGTAGGTGTGTCTGGGAATGAGAAGGCAGATTTACTGGCGAAGAATGCGGCATCCGAGTTGCTACCAAGGAGGTATCCCATTCCATGTAACGATTTCCTACCTTACATCAAGAAATTGGTATGTGATAAATGGCAACAGCACTGGGATAGTCAAGATGGCAATAAAATGAGGGAAGTAACAAATATCATATCACCTTGGAGGTATAACATGATTCCCCGAAAATGGGAGACGACTCTTTGTCGTCTCCGTATTGGTCACACACGGTTGACACACGAGTTTCTGCTGAAGGGCCAACACCAACCGTATTGCGAGGACTGCTTAGTACCTTTAACAGTGAGGCATTTGTTGACCGAATGCCCTAATTTTACTAACTTAAGAAATAGATATCTGTTTGAGACTCGAGGTGAGGATGGCAGGTTTATCCTTGCCAAGATTCTTGGACATGATGTGTCTAACTATGCGAGCGGAATTTTTAGATTTATTTCAGAAGCAGGTCTTCTGAAAACTATTTAACTATTGTAAGGACTTCTTAATTTTTTATGGTTTTAATCGAATTTGCTTTTAATTTTCATATACAGTAAATGGTATCGGCGTCAATGACCTTAGATGTCAGGATGCCAGAAAACTTTCAATCAATCAATCAATCAATCATAAGGGACTTTTTTTTTTGAGGGCCTAAGGACCTTCGTCATATCCCAGGAAGGCGGTTCGAGTTCTCACGGAGGACAAGTCTGCTCAACTCTCTTTACAAGAGGGGAAAGTTCCCATGACGAGAAGAGACCAAGCCCTTTCAGTTTGAAAACCTGGCTCAAGGGCGACTGGTAGCCCTTCAATGCAGTGACTGAAAGTGATTTCTCATTACTAAGAAATGCCAAAAAGTCAACAATCAGGGGTACAGTGCCTTGAATGGAGCAATATTCCCCCTAAGACACAAGTCACAAGATTTTCCCGTTGGCCTAGTAGACTACTGTGGATGACTTTCAGAGGTACTGTATCTGGAAAGTTGTTTAGCAGTTGGCCCCCAAAAGCCGCTCTCTCGGAGATACTGGATAGTCGCCAACCGGGAAGAGATAGGCAGTGGAACTTTCTTAACTATGGTTGACAAAGTCGGTTTGGCCATTCTGGAAGTTCTCTTGGAATATCCACGAGAAGTTCAAGTAGGTCTGGATACCGCTCCAGTGTTGGCCACCTTGGGGCTACTATCATTGCTGTGACCTCTTGTGTTGTTCGGACTCTGTTCATGACCAGATGAATCAGACAGAATGATGGAAATGCGTAGAAGTCCAGCTGGTTCCAGGACTACTGGAAGGCATCTTTCACTGCTGCAGCAGGGTAAGAGACCAGAGAGTAATATACCAGGAGTTTGTTATTCAGGTGAGTGGTGAATGTGTCTAGAGACGAGGAACCTCACGAGACTTCGCCACTGGAGGAAGCAAAGACCATTTGTAAACAAGTCTCCTGATCGCCTCAGATGGTCTGCAATGACATTCCTCTTCCCGGGGATAAACCTCGCCGAGAGGAATATTGCATTGATTTGATCTGACTTGTGGATCACTACTGTTAGTTAGCAGGGCAGGAGAGAGGCTGCACCTCTTTGTTTGGAAATATAGGTCGCTACTGTGGAGTTGTCGCTCATCAACACCCTGGAGTGACCTGAGAGTCTGAGAAGTAGAGTCACGCTAGTTATGCCGCTTTCATCTCCAAGTAGTTGTAATTTGTAAGGTCTGGTCCTTCTGTGACCATAGACCCAAAATCTGCTTCCTTCCTAGGCGAGCACCCCACCCTTGGTGAGAAGCATTCAAGAATAGAAGGTACTTCGCTAACAGGTTCTCATCTCTCGGCCATCATTGGTAACTTGTCTCAACATCCTGTGGCACCGACAGTAGGGTTGCAGGGTGGTCGGATGTACAAGACCACCAGCTCTTCAGAGCCTGCTGCACCGAACGAAGATGCATCCTCCTGAAGGGGCCCAGCTTTTCCACTGATGAGAGATGTCCTATGAGCTTCTGCCACGAGCAGGCAGGAAATGATTTCCCTTCCAGAAAGGTCTCTGCAAGTTTCTTAAATCTCAATACCCTGTCTGCAGATGGAAATGCTCTGGCTTGGACCAGCTAGAAGTGGCGAGTCACCTAATTACCTCAAAAGCCTGATGCCCATGGCATGAGCCCAGGCCGAGGGGATGTATGACAGGCTGAAGCATAGCACCCTGACCTGATTGATCCTGTCTCGAAAGGAAAACCGTAGGTACTTCTTCAGGTAGGGTGGAGTGGACGGGGATCTGAAAGTAAGCGTCCTTTAGGTCTATGGTTAGAAGGAAGTTGTTCTTCCTGATGGACTGAAGAATGGTGGCCAGTCTCTCAATTTTGAATCCTGTTTGTAGAACAAAAAGATTCGAATGGGAGAGGTCTATGATGGGTCTCCAACTTCCCACCAGCTTCTCTACTAGAAACAGATTAATGAGGAAGCCTGGGGAGTTACTCAAGACCTCTTTCACAGCTCCTTTGGCCAACATCTTGAACACTTCCTCTAATAAGAGAAGATCCTTTACTGATCCTCTCGAATAACACGGTTAGGTTGTCAAAGTCTGTTAGAGGAGGCGGACAATCTATGAAAAGAACCTAGTACCATGAATGTAGAACTTCTACCATCCAGGGATCGACCTCAAACAAACCTAACCTGAGTCAGTGGCTTTGCAGGCATCCCCTACTGAAAGTTGGGGATATGCCCTCCATAGCTGTAGCCTCTGCAGCTGGAGAGGTGTCCTCTGTGGCAAAAGGTGGGTCTGGGGACTTGCTTCCCAAGGTGTTGGAACTAGTGGGAGGCAAAAGCCACTTCTGCTGGGGTCCTGCTTAAATGGAAAGTTTCATTGTGGTTGTTGAGGGGTGGGCATCCTAGGTGTCAGTGCTCTCCTCATCAGAGATTCTTGTGCTAATCTCTCGGCCTTCGCTATGGCCGTTACCATGTCAGGAGGAGGAAAAAGAGACGGGAAACTCACAAGGTCAAAGTTTCTTATGTATGGCGCCTCCCTTGGGGATAACAACTGCTTTGAGCCTTTGGCCAAGATAGCGTCGCGTCTCTTAAGGATGCAGTTACCCCAAAAGGAAGAAAGTTTGGTGCAACAAGAATTCTAGAGCCCTGGCCCTGACCAAGAGGTCTTCAAACGGTTTCAGTGAGTATTTGTCCCGTAAATTCTGTCACTACAAAGCGTGAAAACACTCCAGACCAGTGGTCGAGTCAGAATCACGCTTGAATAGTGGACATAGCAGCTACCTCCATGTTGATCATTTCGGGCAACGAAAACACAGAGAGAAGGTTAGGCAATTAATCACACAGTATGGACGTCGGCATCAATAGGGAGTGGACTCGGGAATGTGGCAGGAGTGTACATAAAATCTCCTCTGGCATGAAGGGCTAAGGGAGGTAGCTTTGATGACCTGCTAGCCTCTAGAAAATTTTCTGCAGCTGAGACTTGTGTATTGAATGAGTCCAGCGTGTCTCTAGTTTGATTAGAAACCGCCACGTCAAATCTATGTCTAGGACTTTGGGATTGAGGAAAGATAGAACCAATCGCATACTGCCTATTAGTGGTTTGTGTGTGAGGAGGCTCATCTAAGCCATCCAAACCATGGATTAAACTCATGATCTTCATAAAGTGTGGTGCCTCAAAACTAGACATTGAGACCTCAAGGGGGGCTACATCAGCTGAGCTGGTGCCTGCGTGTGCAGCGAAATCCTCCGGAGAGTCATTAATAGTAATAATATCATGGTCAATTGGTGGTTCCAATCTCGGGATGATTGGTTGTTCCATCTTAATAGCTATGTTGGGATTCTTCCCTTTCCCTTAGGACATTCAACGAATGGAGGGAGGAGGTGGAGAAAGACCAAGTGGAGTCCAGCTCACTCCTGGCATAAAGGTGACTACCTCTAGCAGCTTGTTAGAGAGAAATAGGGAGTACCTTGTTTGAATTTAACTTGTGCTAGTATAAGGATTTCTCAGCAGCAGGCCATTTGGCGTGCCTTCTATGAGTACCGTATTTACGACTCAATAAAGGTGACATCATCTGCTTCAGATGGGGGTGTTACTCTTGGGAAAGGGGGGAAAAGACACTGTGGCCCTTTTCCATACTTGAACCTGAAAAGAAGATACATCTGAAAAATAAGTTTCTTGCCATTCTGGAGAATACATAATGTTATAAGTATTACAAACATTAGGCAGAGCAATAGAGTGAGGGTGGCTAGGCAAAACAACAGGTATGTTGTTAGAATAGCTCATGGCTTTAGGGTTGTATGAACCAGCTTGTTGGTGGCTATCAACTGAAGCTTCTTTATAAAAGGCTGAAGTTAATGGTGAGACACGACCGCTATGGGGTTCCCTTCATATACAATCCTGAGAAGTGGTAGCATGATCTGGGTGCAAGTAATCATGTGAAAAGGGAACATAGCCATCATGCAGAGGAATATCATTGCACGATGAAATGACAGTGCGTGTTCGTGATGTTATCACGAGAGGGCCCAGCTGGGCGTACAGACTTGCCGGTTTGAACATCCCGCGGAACAATATAATCACTCCTTGGAATGGCAATGTGTGTAATGACCATCACATGTAGGAACAGCGGTGAGAACAGACTTGTTGGTCTGAACGTATGTCGGAGCTGAACCATGAATTGTCAAAACTCGTGGAACTAACAAAGGTTTAGTAGTTACAATCGACTTCCTAGCGGTTAGCTTGGAAGGAGAGGACACAAGGGATTTGGAGCAACTTGGTTCGGCCAAAGATACAGTTGTGGATACAGCCGAAGCAGTCTGAACAACCTCAAAATAGCTTACTGGGGAGTTCTTGGACAAATCCAGAGAACTCTTTTGAAGAGAGAGGGACTGAGGACTGTAGGAGGGGGTATGAGCCAAGCCTGGCTTAGGACAACGAGCGCTGGAGAATAATAAAATTGATCCTCCACAAGGATGCTTCTGTACAAGGGGAAACGGCAGTCTCAACTCTAGGGTTCCGTGCACAGGAGCAGGGGGAGACTTAACGCTCGTATCGGAGATGCCTCCAACAGTGACGGTCGTTCCTGACATTATAAACCATATAAGCCTCACTACTCAAAATACTAGTAGGACGGAGGAAGATCTTTGCTTGGCAGAATAATCGGGTACCAAGGATACTAGCATTGGATCAGGCTCAAGAAGCGGAGCCCTCTTAACGAGAGAATGCCTTGATGAAGTCATTGGGCTTCAGCACGGCATATCATTCCCGTGCTGAAGGCTTGTGACGGGCAAGAGGGCTCTCGAACTGGGGAATTTCTTTTCCTCAGTTTGACTCTAAATTTCTCTCATTCTTTTTCTATTACCTCTTATTGCTTATTCCTCCTTCATAATTATCAGCTGTCTCCAACCTTGCTGTCAAAACTCTTTTACCCATTTCACTGTCCAGGTTTTTTAGAGGGGACATTGTATCCATGATCGGTTTTTATTTCAAAATCAATTGTGGGAGCTGTGGTGGTCTTGCCAACTGCCCGAAAATGTTTGGACACCTAGGAGTGTCAGTATTCCCATACTGGCACGCGGAACTATCTCTTAGGAAATTTGGCCTTCGGATTCCAGGGGTTGGCGATTTTATAGAGATAGGACTCTCAGCATTCTGTCCGGTTTGCCTGCCACTATGATTAGAGTGGGGATGATTGTATTCTTGAAATGCTCTCAGTCCCATCAAGCGGGTTTGGCATACACTTGAGCCACTTTAATCATAGTGGTACCATCCCTTTGTGGTAGGGTAGGGAGTGGACATTTGGTAAACAGCTTTCACAGGTGTCATTGGTGGAGAAATTAATTCCAGGAAAGGCTAACGGTGTCTTCTTTGGAATTTCAGACAGTCTTAATTTTTTCTCTCCCTTAAACTATATTTTTTTCCATTGTTTTTTTTTTTTTTCATTGTTATTATGACCCCTTCCCTCCCCCTGGAAAAATAATTAATGAGTAAACTTAATATTCCCCGTACCCCTGGATCAAATGGCAAACCCCAGACACCGTTGACGACTTCTGCTTGTTTAAATAGGGAAAGCTCTGTTGACAACCTCGGCAATAAAAAGGATTCCTCCAACAATACTTCTTTGACCAGTGTTGTTAAAGACAATTTATCGGCACTGGTGGAAAATGATGCTTGTAATAACCGTAATACTTTACTCTCTGGTTCTGGCTCATTACCAGATCCAACAAAAAATCTGAAAATTCTCCACTTAAAAAACATACCAATTGGTTGTAGCTATGACATAATTCATGAAGCCTTCTGTAGATTTGGAGCAATCAAAGAAATTTTAATGGAGCTTAATGGTAGTAAAGGCTTTTGGGAAGCTTGGGTATCATTTTCAAGTTTTGAGATTGCTTTAGAAGCAAATAAAAATTTAGAGAGCATAAAAATTGACAATTGTTTGATTTCTGGGGCTTTATGTGATAAAGCACCAAGACACCTAGAGGTATATAAACCAGAAGAATGGATGGAAAAAGAAATAGAGCATAGACTTCCAGAAGTAAGAACCCCCAAGCCCCCAACATGGATAATTGCATCTGGAAAGATAGATAATTATAACTATTATAAGATTAGTAAATTTATACAAAAAAAAGTTGGTTTAATTAAAAGTAAGGATATTAGTAGATACGGTAAGCAATCTGTTTTGATTAATGCAAAATCAGATACTCAAGCTCACATGCTTTGTGGCATGAAGATTGCAGAAATTGATCCTATTAAGGATATTAAACCACATATGAGCTTCAGCTATGGTAAAGGAGTAGTTTTTGATAAAGATCTATATGAATTCTCAGAACCAGAAATTCTGGACATGTGCCCTGCTAATGTTTGGAAAGTAAGTAAGATCCCTCAAACAAGCATGGTAGTTTTAACATTTGAAACCCCTGTTATACCAGATCATATAATTATTGAGAATGAAAGAGTACGTGTTCGAGAATATAAACCTAGGCCTTTACAATGCTTTAATTGTTTCAAGTACGGTCACCCTTCCCGGTACTGCAATAATACGAAGATCTGTATTAACTGTTCTTTGTTAGAACATGGCCAATGCAACAGAGATACAACCTGTGCAAACTATAAAGATAATCATAAACCAAATGATAAAAGATGTAGAGAATACAAGAATGAAGAAGCTGCAATCTTGAAAGCAAATGCTGAACATATAAGTGTAGGTTATGCAATGCAAAGCATTTACTCAATCGGCAACTTAATGTTGCTCGCACGGTTAAGATGCCAACAAAAGATTATAATCCACTACCCCTTACTACCACAGGGGGACCAGTGGCAGCACCTGGCCCGTCAGGTGCATCTCCCTTAGTGGTAGTAGCCCAGCCATCTGGGTCAAGTGCTCAGGCTATAAAAGCCAGAGCACAAACCTCCAAAGAGGTCAATATGGTGTCCAACACACCAAAAGTATTGTTACCGATAGGAGCATCTCCCCTAGAGGTAGTAGCCCAGCCTTCTGGGTTAAGTGCTAGAACTGTTGAAGTTCTAGCACAATCCTCCAAGGAAACCAATGTGGCTTCCACCACCTTAAATGTATTGTCTCTGGCAGAATCTCTACCTGATTTGATGGAGATTGGAAAACAAGATCTTCCAAAGAGGAAAAGGTCCCCATCATCCTCACCTTCATCTAAGTCAGGTAAGTGCCCTACTGCTCATGATCCTAAGGTTGACTCTTATAAAGATCCTAGAAAGAAAGAAAAGAAGAGTGGTGGCCTAGTAAAGCCTTCCATCTCCAGGCCTTACATGGCTTCATCTGAAAAGTCCCAAAAGACAAATGAGACAAAGAAAAATAATAACAAAAGATAATGTCTATCATCCAGTGGAATTGCAGAGGTCTAAGTACTAGCATTGAGCAAATAAAAACTTTAACCAGGGACTCAGACACGAAGGTAATTTGCCTACAGGAAACCAAGATCAGTGACAAACCATTTAATCCTGGACTCAATTATCATTTTTGTAGATCCCCTCCTTTGCAAGCTGCAAGAGCTCAAGGTGGTACAGGTTTTATTATTCACAAATCTGTAAAATTTGAAACAATCCCACTCAATACACCACTACAGGCATGTGCAGTTAGAACTCATATCGGGAAAAAAATTACTTTATGCTCGCTATATATTGAACCATCCTTAGAACTTTTCCTCTTAGATCATGCTGGTAATCCAAGAAGGCTTAGACTTTCTGACCTCCAAGACTTGATCAATCAGCTTCCTGCCCCTTTTATTTTAATGGGTGATTTTAATGCAAAGCATACTTTATGGGGTGGAAATGTGTGCGATAGATGGGGTAATCTTGTTGAAGAATTAATCGACAACAATGATGTAATACTAATGAATGATGGTTCTCCAACTAGGTATGATGTATTCCACAACTCTACATCAGCCATTGATTTGTCAATCTGTTCCTCATCCATTCGATTGGACTACCTTTGGTCAGTAAATGAACACCTACATGGCAGTGACCATTGGCCAATAATGTTAAATTATGTCCATAATCTTCCTTCTCAGTGTCCACCAAAATGGAAGATAGATGAGGCAGACTGGGCAGCTTATGAAAACTGTTCACACACTGATAAAGAATATGATGAATTTACATCTCCAGTGCATGCCTGTCAACATCTTGAAAATATTATTGATGATAATGCTAGCAAGTTTATACCTAAAACATGCGGTTTACCTCATCGCTCTGTAGTTCCTTGGTGGAGTAAAGAATGTGCCAACGCAAGAAAAGTGACCCGAACTTGCTTCAGAAGATATTTGAGGACAAACTATTTAGCAGATAGAATAGCATATCTCAGAGCCTGTGCCAAACAAAAAAGAATTTTTAAAAAAGCAAAGAGAGCATCTTGGAAGAAATATATATCTAATATTAATACCAAAACTCCTTCAAAGGAAATATGGGACAAGATTAGAAAACTTCAAGGTAAATTCGTCCCTAAGCCTCTACCAATATTAAGGGAAAATAATAGATATATATCTGACCCCAAAGATGAAGCAGAGGTTCTTGCTAAGCACTTTGCTCATGTATCAAGTGCTGACAACTATTCCCCAGCATTTCAACAAATTAGAGCATCAACATCTGTTGTTCCTCCTGCTTCTTCAAATACTGAAGCTTTTAACCTGCCTTTTAGTATGGAGGAGATGCAAAATGCTATCTCCAGCTCTTCTTTAACTGCCCCAGGTGAGGATGGCATCCGGTATGAAATGATATCACATCTTCCAGTGGATACCAAGGAATTTTTATTAGAAACCTTTAATGGTCTATGGGCTTCCCATACATCTCCTGATTCCTGGCATACTTCAATTGTAATTCCAGGCCACAAGTCTGGTAAAGACCCAGAACTGCCAGCTAGTTATAGGCCCATATCCTTGACCAGTTGCATATGCAAACTATTAGAGAGAATGATCAACAACAGACTTGTGTGGTATCTAGAATCAAAAAATCTTTTATCTAACAGACAGTTTGGTTTTAGGAAGAACCGAAGTACTCTAGACCCTTTGCTGATGTTATCAAGGGAAATTTCAAATGCTTTTTCTAACCAAAACCAGGTGGTGGGTGTCTTTTTTGACCTCGAAAAGGCATATGACACCACCTGGAGGGGTGGTATTTTAAAGCAATTGGCCTCGTGGGGTATAGGAGGACATATGTTCTCTTTTATTGAAGAATTTTTATCAAACCGCTCCATTAAAGTGAGAGTAGGGTCAGAACTATCTTCATCCTAAATGCAAGAAGAAGGTGTCCCCCAAGGCAGCGTATTGAGTGTGACCTTGTTTGCTGTTGCAATTAATAGTCTCATTAGTCACATACCTCCTGGCATACAAGGATCACTATTTGTCGATGACTTTGCAATTTATTGTAGTGGATCATCTGCACTACAAGCATGCCAAAATCTTCAAATTGCAATAAATGCTGCTTCCGCATGGGCAAATTCTCGCGGATTCATGTTTTCTCCTCAGAAGACCAAAGCCATTCGCTTTACTCGTACTCGTAAAAGGGAAGAGATCCCCACCCTTTTCTTAAATGATTGTATTTTGCCATATGAAGATAGTGTCAAGTTTCTTGGAGTCATTTTCGACAAGAAAATGACATTTGGTCCCCATATAAATGACCTATCTATCAGGGTTAAGAAGTCACTGAACATTCTGAAAGTGATATCGTATTTTGATTGGGGTGCTGATAGAACAACTTTGCTTAGAATTTATACATCTTTGTGTCTGAGCAAGTTAGACTATGCATGCCAAATATATGGGTCAGCTACAAAGACTTTACTTGGAAAACTTGATATTGTTCACAATGCTGGGCTTCGCATCTGCACAGGTGCTTACAGAACATCTCCCATTGACAGTCTCTATGTTGATTCTGGCATACCTCCCCTTTCCATTCGCAGAGAGGAGTTGAGTTTGAGGTTTTTAGCTAGGTCCCTTGCTGTGAGAAACAATCCTAACTGTAAATATGTTAGGGCGCCTTTAGATCGGGCTCCTAACAGATCTAGAGTGCCTAAGCCTTTGGAAGTACAGCTGAAAAATGATGCTAGAGAAGTAGGCTTGTTAACAGCACAGATAGCAGAGGTAGGATATCCCAAGTCTCCTCCTTGGTGTTTTACGGCAGGAGGGAAAAATACCTTACCTAGTAGGGTAATGAAAAGTGAGTTTTTAAATCATGCTGCTCAACATCATGGGAAACATGTTTTTACAGATGGCTCCAAATCGGCTGCAGGAGTTGGAAGTGCAGCTGTGGTGGGGGATATTGTTATTAGAAGGAAACTCCCATACTCTTGTTCAATTTTTACGGCTGAGCTGTACGCAATAATTCTCGCAGTCCAACATATTTTTAAAAATGGCAACCAAAATAGTTTTTATACAATTTTTACGGATTCCAATAGTGTTTTACTCTCATTAAAACAAATTATGCCCGGCCATCATCTAGTACAAGAGGTGCAGGACTGGTTAGTACTTCTGCAATCTAGGAAGAGTATCAGTGTTCACTTCTGTTGGGTCCCTGCCCATGTTGGGGTGGATGGGAATGAACAAGTAGATAAGGCAGCAAAGGAAGCTTCAGGGCTAAGTAATCCATCCCCCTTGAGTATTCCTTACAAAGATCTTAAAAGTGAGATTCATCTTTACTGTAAAAATAAGTGGCAAGCTCGATGGTCTGAACTGACCACCAATACAAAATTGAAACAAATCCACCCATTGGTGGATAAATGGTCATCTTGTAATTCTACAAGTAGAAGGGATACCATTATTTTAACTAGGCTGCGTATTGGCCATACACATGCAACGCACAATTATTTAATGAAGAGTGGGGAAGGGAGACAGGCCCCTCTTTGTAATACCTGTCAAGTGACAATGGATGTTAAACATATTTTAGTCGATTGTCCTGTTTTTAATCTCCAGAGGAGGACACATTTACTCCAGGACAAACCGTTAAGAGATATACTGGGGGAAAACTGTAATACCCTGAACTTGAGAAAATTTATACAAAGTATTGGGTTATATTACGAGCTATAATTGATTTTATTAATTTATTTATTTATTTTACCCTTTTAATCCCTATTTATTTCACATCTAGATTTTATTGTATGAAAGTGTTACGATTTGTATTAAAGGTTAAAATGATACTAAATGGTGTGAGTGTACAGATATGATTGAATGATTTTCGTTATATAGCGCTGAATGGCCTTTGATGCCCCAGTGCTTGGCTTAATGCCTAAATCTCATATTCAATTCAATTCAAGAAGCGGAGTGGCCGTAGCCAAAGGATCTGTCGCAAGCATCGACTATGGATCAGCATGCATAATCTCATTACTAAGTGATAAAACGTTCAGACGGCTCCGGACATGAAGGAGCAGGGTGAAGGATAACTTTCAATGCAGAAACGAGTTTGTTTTAGGTTTCTTATTACTGCTGGAAGAAGACGGAGGACGATCTCTCTTACTCCTTTCTTGCGTCGAATGATATCTCTCCCACTGGGATGAGGGCCAATCCTTGCAATACTCACATGGAAAAATCCAAAGAATATTTCTTGTCACGGCTCGAGGGGCAAACATCAACCCGACTCGTAAAGGTGCCACAAGACTGTCTGTCATGGCCGGGCCACGAAAGCATGACGCTAGATGTACTAGCCATGATATAACACACTTCTACTCACAAATAATGGAAGCACAGCTAGTGACAGTGATAATAGAAAAGAGACAAAGCACTATAAGGATATTGAGAGTAGATATAACAGTCATGATCGTAGAAGAGAGGAGGGGATCTTCCTCTTAGCACGACGACCAGAAAATAACGGACGTAAGCCATTCAGCAGCGCATAGCGCTGCCATGCAGTGGGGTTGCCTAGCAACCTATTATGAGGCAATCAAACTCCAAAGTTTGTATCGGCGTAAGAATACATAAAAAATACAAAAGTAAAGGAACGATACTTACTTGTTAGTGACAAAGCCAATTGATCTCTATGCAAGTCTTTTCTTGTAATTTTTCCAACTGTTGTAATTGACTATCGCTTGGCTCATTAATTGTATTTAGAGATATCTTCTCATGTATGACGTTCTTGAGCTTCTTCAGGAGAAAAACGATGGTCTCAAAAGTTATTTCAGAGTTAATCAAGGATAATTTAAGGCAGCCATTTCTGTAAAAAAAAAAAAAAAAAAAAAAAAACAATGCAACACAAATCAAATTGCAGTATACGTAAACTCACTTAAAACAAAATCTCCTTTATTATAAATTTACTTTTAATGGGTTCAAACATTTGCACACACGGGGAGAGAGACAGAGAGCGTACATACTTAAGCATTAGGCTACTGTTTGCACCAGACACTAGGTTGTGATTCACACATTCAATTAATAATTAACTTTTTGAGCACCAGTGGACATATTTTACTTGAAGGTACTTCCACTCCACTTGGCGCTTCTAATAATATTTTACGTCAAGTTGCTACCAGTATTTTATCTAATGATTTATTATTTACAGGTATGGGAATTTTGAAAATAAAAATATAGTTATATACAGTATACCCTTAGATCACATGGCATCTTTATGCTTGGTCCTGTGGTGGATGCTCAAGTAGTTATGTAACCACCCCGACTCTCACACGGGACAGAATGCATCTCGTCTATGGTAACTTGTAGATGTAACTTTGGAATGAATGTTAGAATGACTGGCTCTTCTTCATTCCTCTGTTTCCCTCTTGGAGGCTGATGTCAAGGTTGCATCCCTTTGCTCTCTGTAGGCTATACTAAAGATTTAAACGAAGCCAAGAGGAGATGGTATTTCCAGAGATTTTTTTGTTTGTCTTCCCTGTGCTATCAAAGAGATTCTGTATGTAGGATGTACATTTTGTTTGCTTTATGTAGAGCCTCAATACCCTTACAGTACACAGAAGCAAATCATCGGGATTATTAGTCGTCTCCTTTAGTGATGAGACTGAAAAGGAGTCAAACCTAGTGTCACTGATCAATGGATTTTGGGTCTTGCCACAAATTTGGGAACGAATAAGAACGAGATCTGTCTCCTCCCCCGGTAATGTGACAGTACGATAGACCATGCAGCTCTCCAACTCTTTTGGTCGAAGCTAAGGCTAGCAAAAATACTGTTAAAGTGTGAGATCCCTGTTTGAGGTTCTCGTCAACAATTCATATGGAGCATTCTGAAGTGATAAAAAGGATCCTGTTCACATTCCAAGATGGGGTATTGATTTCCCAAGGAGAGAAGATTTTTCAATACTCAGTCAAAGCTGATGATTCCTAGTCTGAAAACTTGACTCAAGACAATGATAGCCTTTGACAACCGAGACTGAGAGGAGCTTCTCATCTCTTCGGCCCAGTCATCCATCTACCAAGGCACTTCCCCAATTTTTGAAGGGGTAGCTGACATTAAAAAGAAAGAACAAAATTGGACTTTTCTTCTCAGCGCCTTCCAGCCTGACAAAGGATTCAGTCGAGTTTGGTTGATACTGCTAGGGTGCCACAGCCCACCCTCTCTCGTTATCTACCACAAATGAAGCTTCATATGCCGAATCCCCAACTGCTACTATCTCAGCAGCCCCCAAGGCGACCGGAGGAAGTAGCAGGGCCTACTGGAACTGTGCCACAGTCCCTCGCCATTCATTCCTATTTCTAGCACGCTGTTTTGCCTCTCACATTTATCCTTCTGTCACCTAGAGCTTTCTTCAACCCATCCATCCACCCAAATCTTGGCCGTCCTCTTGTACTTCTCCTATCAACTCTTGCATTCATCACCTTCTTCAGCAGACAGCCATTTTTCATGTTCTCTACATGTCCAAACCACCTCAACATATTCACATCCATTCTGGCTGCTAATTTTTTTTACACCCGTTATCACCTTCACTATTTCGTTCCTAACCCTATCTAATATACACCAGCCATACTCCTCAGACGATTCATATCAAACACATTCAATTTCCATCTCTCCGTCACTTTTGTTCCCCACAACTCCGACTCATATATTACAGTTAGTACGATCACTTTCTCATACAGAACTCTTTACATTCATGCCCAACCCTCTATTCTTTACCACTCCCTTCACTGTCCCTAACATTTTACATCCTTCATTCACTCTCTGACGTACATCTGCTTCCACTCAACCATTTGCTGCAACAACAGACTCTAAGTACTTAAACTGATCTACTTCTTTAAGTAACTCTCTATTAAACATGACATTCAACCTTGCACCATCCTCCCTTCTTGTGCATCTCATAACTTTACGCTTACCCACATTAACTCTACTTCCTTCCCTCTCACACCCTTCCAAACTCTGTCACTAATCAACACAGCTTCTCTTCCGAGTCTACAACCAATGCAGTATCATCCGCAAACAATAACCGATTCACCCCCCACTCATGACTATCAGTTTCAGTCCTTGACCAAGCACCTCACTCACAACTCCATCAACAAACAAATTGAACAACCATGACAACAGCACACATCCCTGTCTCAGCCCTACTCTGACTGGAAACCACTCACTCGCTTCATTTCCTATCCTAACACACGATTTACTGCCTATGTAGAAACTCTTCAGTGGATGCAACAACCTTCCACCATTTCCATATAACCTCATCACATTACACATTGCTTCCTTATCAACTCTATCATAAGCTTTCTCCAGATCCATAAATGCAACATACACCTTACTTTTTGCTAAATATTTCTTGCTTACCTGCCTAACTGTAAAAATCTGTTCCATACATCTCCTACCTCTTCTAAAACCACCCTGTACTCCTAAGATTGCATCCTTTTTATAGCAGAATAATACACGCATACACCCAGTCTACTGGTACCATTTACAACATGAAACACACATCAAACAGTCTCGCCAACCATTCAAGTACAGTCACACCCCCCTCCTTTAACATCTCAGCCCTCACATCATCCATACCAGGTGCCTTTCCTACTCTTGTTCATTTAGTGTTCTCCACTTCCTCTCTTGTAATCTCTCTCATTCTCATCTCACATCACTGGCACCTCAACACCTGCAACCGGAAATATATCTGCCTCCCTATTATCTCAACATTCAGCAACCTTTCAAAATATTCAGCCCACTTCTTCCTAGCCTCCTCTCCTTTTAACAGCCTCCCATTTCTTTCTTTCACTGTCTCTTAAATTCTTGATCCACCCTTCCTTACTCTCTTTACTTCTTTCCAAAACTTCTTATTCTCTTCATATGAACGACCCCATCCCTGACCCCACCTCCAGTCAGCTGTCCTCTTTGCCTTGGCTACCTCATGTTTTACTTACACATTTTTCTCTAATTTATATCTTTCATACTTCTCTACACTACTATACAGCCATTCTTCAAATGCCCTCTTTTTCTCTTTCACTTTCATCTTCACTCCATTCCACCACTCACTACCCTTCCCTATGCTGCCTCCAACACTCTTCTTGCCACACACAGCACTTGCAATCCCTACAAAATTTTCTTTTATTAACTTCCAATCCTCCTCTACATCCCTAGTTTCTCTCACCTTCACCCTGTCATATGGCACTTCAACCTTTCTTGATAATCCCCTTTCACCTCAAGTTTTTTTAAACTTCTCACCCTTCACCACCTCCCTTTTACATCCCCTCCCCCACTCTTTTGCTACAACTAATTTTCCTTCAACCAAAAAATGATCCGACCTACCGTTAGCCGTACCCCTAAACACGTGCACATCTTTCAATCTTCTAAACATCCTTCTTGTTATGAACTCACAATACATTTATTCCCTTTCTACCACTCTTCCATTTGTCACAATTACCAATGTGTACTTTTTTTATCTTTATTTTTGAAAAACTACAACGTATCACCAGCTTTTATTCAACACGCATATCTAGATCTCTCACCTCTCATTTTCATCTGGTATACGATAATTCCCAGAGACCCCTTCTACCTCTCTAGCGCCCACTCTAGCATTCAAGTCACCCATCACAACTACATAATTCCTTCTACCCAGTCTTTTAACACACCTAGTTAATTCATTCCACTTTTCTTCACTTTTCTCACAACCTGGCCCATACGCACTAACAAAAGCCAAACATTCCCTACCCAACCTAACCCTTACCCACATTAACCTAGATGATACCCCCTTCCATTTCACTACTTAATGTCATCCATTCACTCGGTAATAAAGCCACACCCTCTAGTGCTCTTCCCCTTTCAATCCCAAACACACTACCCATCACTTCACCTGTCCCTTTTATCTTTGTCTCACACAAGGCCAATACATCCATCCATCCATTCCAAAACATACTTCCAATCTCACATCTTTTACTCTATTGCATTACATATTACATCCATGCACATTCAGACACCCCAAAACTAGAGGGTGGGGAGCAGTCACTCTCCCCCCAGCTCCTCCTCTTTGATGTCTCTCAGGAAATAAAATACAGGAGAGGGGATTCCCAGTCCCTTCGTCCCATAGGTACACAAGAAAATTCGCTACTGGTGGAAAATACTCCTTGAGTGGAGGTGTTCCTCCTAAGGTACCAATCACAGAAGAGTGCCTACTTTGCTTGGTAGACTGCTGTTGAAGACTTCGAGGTATCCAGAGAGTTGCTTTGCAGTTGGTCGTGAAAAGTCTTTCTCTCTTAGATGCTGGATAACCTAAACCGTGAAGTGACAGCCAGTTCTCTGCACTGTGGTACTTCTTCATGTGCGGCTGACATAGGAGATCGTACCACGTTAGGAGCTCTTTTGGAAATTCTTTCAGGAGACTTGGAAGGTCCGAGTACCAGTGTGTGTGTGGCCATTGCAGTGCTACCAGTCATTTGGAGATTGGGTGTGATTATGGCTCTGTTGATCAGTTTCCTTATGAGACAAAGTGGTGGGAAGGTATAGATGTCGAGGCTGTCCCACGGTTATTGGAATAAATCTTTCTGTGCTGCTGCTTGGTACGACACTGGTGAGCAATAAACTGTCGGTTTGTTTAGGAGAGTGGCAAACATGTCTATTATGAGGGAACCCCACAAAGTCAGGAGTTCCTTTGCCACTAAAGGATTCAGAAGACCATGCTTGTAGTCATATATACCCTAAGGAAGCTACTAAAGGAACCTTCCATCTGGACGACATGGCCTGAGCCCAAAAATATATATATATACAGTGGAACCTCTACATACGATTGTCCTAACATACGAATTTTCCAACATCCGAAGTAAATTTCGACCAAATTTCTGTCTCGACACCCGAAGTGTTGCTCCAACATACAACGTAAATCATACGCGTATGCGTGGAATTTTCTTGAAAGTGTCGATTGCAGTTTCTTGTTGACGCCGCTAGACGGCAGCACATCGGAGGGACGCCAATCGAGCGTCTCCTTGATCAGTCCTCTCATCTCGTGCGCATCGTGTGGTTGTTCTCTATTCGCTCAGTTATTAACAGTGCTTTTTATCTTCCCTTTTCACATTTTGCTTTTGTGTTTTGTAATCATGGGTCCTAAAAAGCTTAGTTTTATGAATAGAACTTACCTGGCAGTTATATATACATAGCTAATAATCTCTACTTTCGGCAGAATTTTTCTAATCGCGGCAACCGCCTTGTGGTGGTTGGGTGGTTACACCTGTTAAAGGGTGGTACGAGGAATCATTCCCGCTTTCTGTTCTTCAGTTCATCTCTGCCGGGCGGATCGCTAACACGTTGGTCCGTCATTAAGAGTTTTTCTTCGCTTCCGCTGTTTTTGCTGTTCCAGTCTACTATTTGATGAAGTACACTGATTTGGGGTTTTGGCGATCGTGATTTTGTTATTTCTTTGCTTTTTTGCTGTTATCATTGAGTGAAAAAAGTCATTACCATGTCTGTGCGAATGAAGAATGTAAGGTGAGACTACCGAAAATGGCGGTAGACCTTCACACCGTGTGTTTGAATTGTAGGGGTTTTGAATGTGCCCTTAATAATAGGTGCGGGGAATGTAAAGTTTTGGATGAAAAGGATTGGTTGATTATGAAGCGCTATGTGCGTAAACTAGAGCTCGATAGAGTTAGGAGAGCTTCTAGGTCTAAATCTAAGTCTGTTAGTGGAAAGGAAGACGAACTTAGTGTAGATTTATCTTTTGAACCTTTAATTGATTCCTCTTTGGAAGTTGATCCTTCTCTTGAGTTAGTAACTCCTGCCCCTCCTACAGGATCCGTATCTGCGGATGACCCTCGGTACGCTAGTTTGGCTGCCGAGTTGAAGGCCATTAAAGAACAACTTGAGGCCTTTAAAGGTAAGAATAGTGAAAGTGCTTGTGTTAGTGCAGTGGAGGTGGCGACTGACCGAACCTGTCATTACCCTAGGCCTAAACCTCTACCAAGCTCTCAGGACCAAGGGAGAAGGTACGTCGACAACCGAAAGGGGGTGAGAGGTACGTACCCTCAGTCAGCCGTCTCCTCAGACAGTCCTGTTGCCGATTCCCAGGCTGTTCTTGACCGTCACGGAAAAGATGTGTCGGATGTGTTAATTTCTATTCCGAATTCTCCCAGACGTAAATGGAAGTTTGAAGCGTCAAGACCTACAAAGAGGAGATGGAACCGCGACGAACTGTCTCATTCTTTCTCTCCCGGTTCTAGCAGCTATGAACCTTGTCCGTAGGAGGACGATTTCGACTTCGTGCCTGTGAAAAGGACGAAGCCTAAGCCTGCAAGTCAGGATTTTACAGCCGAAAATCCTTCCCCTTCTATGAGTGTTATTCGTCAACCCTCCACTTCAGGACCGCAAGACCCAGCTGATGTTGCTAAATCCTTTGTCTGTCATGCAGGAACAACTTTTTACGTTAGTGAAAGCATTTAGCCGCCCTCACGCCCAGTCTGATAGACGTAAAGACGACTCTTTGCCTATTAAGAAGTCTACTTCTAAGAGAGAACGGAGTTCTTCTCCTAAGAAAACTTCTCTCTCTCGGCGCCAGGACGATGACTGTGCGCTTTCGAAAGGCGATACTTTTTCTCGATACCAGGACGATACGGTTTCTCGTTCTCGATACCAGGACGATACTATCTCTCGTTCTCGATGCCAGGACGATTCTGCCTCTCGTTCTCGATGCCAGAACGATACCGCCTCCCGTTCACGACGCCAGTACGATACCGCCTCTCGTTCACGACGCCAGGACGATACCGCCTTTCATTCACGACGCCAGGACGATACCGCCTCTCGTTCACGATGCCAGGACAATACCGCCTCTCGTTCACGACGCCAGGACGATACCGCCCCTCGTTCTCGTCACTAAGACGATACCGCCTCTCGTTCACGACGCCAGGACGATACCGCCCCTCGTTCACGACGCCAGGACGATACCGCCCCTCGTTCTCGTCACTAAGACGATACCGCCTCTCGTTCACGACGCCAGGACGATACCGCCTCTCGTTCGCGACGCCAGGACGATACCGCCTCTCGCTCACGACGCCAGAACGATACTGCCTCTCGTTCTCGACGCCAGGACGATACCAGCCTGCTTCTTCAGGACGATACTGCCTCTCGTTCCAAGGACTCTTCTAGCGCTGGGCGCCAGGACGCAAGCCATCTTTTGCAGGACGATTCCTTTGATTTGCCATTGTCAGATTCTAGGGAGCCTCCTTCTCATTCGAAGGATGTTGCAGATGTGGATCAGGACCTCGAGGAGGTCTCTGATGACGATGATAAACCTGCTGACGCTGCTGGAGATTACAAAGTTCTCTCTCGCTCCCTTCTTGAACTTTTTGGAGAGGAATTCCAACCTGCTGCCCCTCAATCTCCTCAATCCCAATTTAACAGAAAGAAGGCCAAGAAACAGTCGGCCTTCATCAAGATGAAACTGTCGATTTCCGCAAAGAAGGCTCTTGCGAAGATTGATGACTGGATGAAGGAGCGGAGACAAGCAGTTAAGACTTTCTTCTCATTTCCACCAGCTCGTCTTGCTTCAAAAGTTGGTATGTGGTATAAAACTGGGGAACCTTTGGGTCTGGGAGTACCTTCCTCCTCGAAGGGTGACTTCTCTGGCTTAGTGGACTCAGCTAGAAGGCATGCTCTCAACTCAGCCAAGGTCATGTGGTCGATGTCGGAGCTGGATCATCTCGTCAAAGGTATTTTTAGAGCCTTTGAGGTTTTTAGTTTTCTAGACTGGTCGCTAGGGACTCTGGCAAGGAAAACTGACCAGATGGAAGGAACTCAGGACCTTACCAGTATTATGTCCTGTATGGACAAGGCCCTCAGAGATGGGGCGAATGAGTTGGCTGCACTGTTCTCAGCTGGGATCCTAAAGAAGAGAGCCCTGCTTTGCTATTTTACTTCAAGGTCTGTTACCATTGCGCAGAAGTCTGAGCTTCTTTACGCCCCCGTCTCAACATCTTTTTCCCGAGTCCCTGGTTAGAGACATTACGCTTTCGCTGGCCCAAAAAGCCACCCTAGACCTATTACAGTACAGTATCTCGTTCAGCTCGTAAGCCCTTAGCAACCACTCCTTCTTCTTCGAAACGGGAGGAAAAGAAATTCCAGCAGCCCTTTCGGGGCAGGACTACTTCAAGACCAGATTTTAGAGGAAGAAGGCAAGAGTCAGGACCAAGATCAACCAGGGGTTCGTTCAGACCTCGCTCCAGAAAATGAAGTTCGTCTCCTCCAGACAGTGGGCGCAAGACTGTCAGGTTTTTGGCAGTCTTGGAAGAGGAGAGGGGCGGACACCTGGTCCCTCTCAGTCATCAAGGAAGGATACAAGATCCCCTTTCTGCAGAAACCTCCTCTCGCAGATGCTCCGCTGGCCTTAGTAGCCCGGTACACAGATCCGGGGAAACAGAAACATTCAATTTCTGTCTCTCCATCACTTTCATTCCCCACAACTCCGATCCATACATCACAGTTGGTACAATCACTTTCTCATATAGAACTCTCTTTACATTCATGCCCAACCCTCTATTTTTTACTACTCCCTTAACTGCCCCCAACACTTTGCAACCTTCATTCACTCTCTGACGTACATCTGCTTCCACTCCACCATTTGCTGCAACAACAGACCCCAAGTACTTGAACTGATCCACCTGCTCAAGTAACTCTCCATTCAACATGACATTCAACCTTGCACCACCTTCCCTTCTCTTACATCTCATAACCTTACTCTTACCCACATTAACTCTCAACTTCCTTCTCTCACACACCCTTCCAAATTCTGTGACTAGTCGGTCAAGCTTCACTTCTGTGTCTGCTACCAGTATAGTATCATCCGCAAACAACAACTGATTTACCTCCCATTCATGATCATTCTCGCCTACCAGTTTTAATCCTCGTCCAAGCACTCGAGCATTCACCTCTCTCACCACTCCATCAACATACAAGTTAAACAACCACGGCGACATCACACGTCCCTGTCTCAGCCCCACTCTCACCGGAAACCAATCGCTCACTTCATTTCCTATTCTAACACATGCTTTACTACCCTTGTAGAAACTTTTCACTGCTTGCAACAAACATTCCACCAACTCCATATAACCTCATCACATTCCACATTGCTTCTCTATCAACTCTATCATATGCTTTCTCCAGATCCATAAACGCAACATACACCTCCTTACCTTTTGCTAAATATTTCTCGCATATCTGCCTAACTGTAAAAATCTGATTCATACAACCCCTACCTCTTCTAAAACCACCCTGTACTTCCAAGATTGCATTCTCTGTTTTATCCTTAATCCTATTAATCAGTACTCTACCATACACTTTTCCAACTACACTCAACAAACTAATACCTCTTGAATTACAACACTCATGCACATCTCCCTTACCCTTATACATCACCAAATACGTCCAAAACAGAGTCAAAAAGCGAGAGAGAATTTTCAATGAACAGCCAGCTATGGCGGCAGGAGAAAATCTGAAGAAGTTGGGTATAGTTCTACCTGTTGTACCGCGAGGGGGCTAGTGTACACCTGGCATATCTGCGATATCCTGCGAGATTTTGAATTTCCTGCCGGCGTCAAGAGACTTTAGCCATTATATAACCAACGGGTAAGTTTTATATTTAAAAAGGACAAATATATACTTAAAAATAATATATAAAAATTAAAATACTTATGCTTAGTAAGTTAATATTTTATTTCTTGCAAAAGAAAATAATTCACATATTTGCAAGTCATACTCGTATTGACGTCATAGCAATGGCGGACTGATTTCCTTCAAGGCATTCAGATCTCGCCCTGCTAAGAGTTTACGTCACATGATTGTGACGTCATAATGTTTTTCCTTCCATTATATCTTTAAAAGTTGTTCGTTAGTTAATAAAGTAGGGGGAAAAAATTCCTTGATCCTATCCATTTCAATCTTACGAACATAGAAAAGAAAACAAATACACACATGCCCTCTGCTACATACTGTGTGGGAATCAAGAGCAGCTTGAAAGCCGGTCTAGCCCTACATACAAATTTTAACAACGGAGGAGCCATCTTGAAAATCAAGTTAAATTAAACTGTCCAAGTTGGACCAACAAAAAACCATCTTATTCGTGTGAAAAGGAAAATCCAATATCTTCGAAAGGCAGTTAGCGAAAGCCATAAACAATAAACAATGGGTACTTCACCAAATTTGTAGACAAAGCAAACCCACAACGAAACGAATTTCCGACGTGGTGACTCGATAAACGGCAGGGAATTTCTGAGGAATGTTGGGAATGGTTCCAGTTACCTATGAGAGATGGTGCTCATGTATGACCACTTACTCACCTGGCGGTGATTGCTGCGAAATTTGAATTTCTGCCGTGCGCGTGAAGAAACGCGGGATTAAGGTATATATATGTAACTACCAGGGAGGTTACATATTTAAAATCGGGTAGTTGCCGACTTGGAGAGGAAACTTTACCATTTTAAACAAAAACTAGTCCTCCAAAATTGGGTAAAATACCGATCTCAACAGGCAGGACTAAAATTAATGAAAATGCGTTCCGATTCCCTGTAAAAAACTAAAAAAACCATGAATTCTCGCATGAAAGGCTACCGACCGAAGCCGCTAACTAACACTGCCCAAATAGCCTAAATAAAAGACAAAATCATGCCAAAACATTGAATTAGATGTCCATAACACAAAAATAAGACTACAATTATTACAAGGAACTAATAGAAAGTCTTACAAAACAAAGTGATCCCAAGGAAGCGACACCAAAAGGCCGCATACACACCCGTAAGGGAGCGTCAACAAAGCGGCTGAGAGAAAAACCAACAAGGTTATTAAATGAACGTGTGTCGCTACCTAGCAATCCCCAACAGACAAATATAATACTCAACTTGGGAGCAGGGATCTCCAAAACGCCTGACATCTTCAAAAAGACAAAATAACACAGAGCTACGAAAAACACGTCCGAACGTTCACGGGTGCTAACAAGGAATGATGGGAGAAGGATAGGTAGTGGCGGTGGGGGGGGGGGGGGGGGGCAGTAGCTGTAGTGAACGACACCTCGTAGTAACGGGGAATTTTGATGAGGGAGAAGTCTAATTGGAAAGGGACCTCTGGTAGTGGTATCACTCGCCCCAGTTTTAATACAGACACCCTTTAGGGGTGAGCGAGCTTGATATATTTCTAGCATTCCATGCAACTTTTTCTTCTGGTATATTCAGCAGTATTTATACCTTTGAAATGGTGCTTTAAGGAGCATTTCACTGGGCGACACAGGTTCCTCGCCCAGAAATAGATTTTTCTTTCATCAAAATCCCTTTATTAGTCGAGATGTTATTCTTTCTTCTTTTTTGTACTGAAGACTTACTGTATTAGCCTGCTGTCTGTTAAATCTACCTTATTATTTTCATAATAAGCTTCAGTCCATAATGCCTCCTAATGTATTTACTTGCTATAATTTACTTTACCAAGGCCATATACTTAAACTGCTTAAAGGAATCTCTTAATGCTAAACCTAAATACAGTATATCACTGACTGGAACAAAGATTCCCCACAGCTCTTCATTTAAGTCGGTTTCATTTGAACTATGGAAATTGCAACAACAATAAAATCACTGAATTTTTTTTAACAACACTCAAAGAGAGTGAGGATAATTATACTGTACTAAGAAAACAACAGATATGAGGTAGTGAAAATCAAAGTTTTTACATTTGATGACTTTTTAGAGTTCCATCAATGAGGTAGTTATAGAACAAATAAGATTGCGATGACTTTGACATAATATATGAGAAAGGAAGAGGAACAATTGGTTAGAAAAGTAGCAGATACAGAATGACAAGGAAAACATACAGGATGGAAATCTCTTCAGATCAGAAGAGAACACAGAAACCTAAATTTCTGTTAACCCCATAAAAGGTAAAGCTAGCATGTATACTGTATATCATTCTCGATAATGATGAGGATAAATGGACATCTCTTGTCAAAATCATATCAAACGGCTGACACACTTACACCACTTTACATTCTTAGTTTGAAACATTAATTTCAATTAATTTCAATCACAAGTAGAATACATTTTCCTATTTATCAAAGGCAAAAAATGTTAAATATGGAAAACTTGAAGCTTTTGCACCCAAATTGTTTAACAAGGAAATTTAGATTCAAGCTGAGGAAAAATAAGAGATTAATGTGGCTTTCTAATTATTTGCCCCCGTAAGAGGTTTGTCTTATGTATACTGTATATGCCCATTGTAATTACAGTACAGTAAACATAAAAATAATTACCTTCCGTTGATTTGCTCCACTACGCCTACTATCCATTCCTTATGTTCATCTTTTGTTCCTTTAAGCGTTAACTCAAATTTGTCAGTATACTGCAAGTCGCATATATCTGACGGGGAGCAGTCGAACGGCACACCAAGAGTCAGACGAAGGGTTTTAACACTTTTCCAAATCTTATTTAAGCTTTGTTTGAAAGCTCTGACTGCATTGACAGTGTTAAGCCTTACACGAATACCCTTTAGCTTAAAACAGTAAGCCAAAACTTCTTTTTCTCCTAAACTACCAGTGAAATTGGTGAGTTGAGCCCATGGGTACAAGGTATTTATGAATTTATCCGATAGATTACTGCCATAGTAATTTTCATGATTCCAAAAGTGTAATTCAGTCAAAACTGGGTCAATTTGTTTTTTGGCCCTTCTACGTTTCATCTTCTGATCTTTGATTTCTTCCAATGTCGGCAACAGGTCTTTGATATCGTATGGATCAACATTAACTGGGATTTCAATTTTTAGAGTTTCTAAAGCAGGATTAAGATGACAATAAACTTTGAGCCCAGAAACAGCATTTTCCTCATTCAAAGACCAATGAGATAGGGGTAATTTGTCAATAATTTTGCGACCTGCAGAACCATTTCTCAAGGTTTCTAAATAAAAATTCCACCAAAAGTTGAAATCATCATGAGGAACATCAATTTTCTCCAAAATCTCAAATATATGATATATTTCTTTATCTTTCAATTTCTGTGTAATTGCCATACTTCCAGTCATATATTTGACAACTTCTTGTAAATTTCGCCATTCACTTTTTTCTTCCACTTCAGAATCAATTTCGTCAAATGAGAGCTTTTTATAGCTGGCAAAAGTTGCACTGTCAGCTAAGTATGCCCCAGCTAGGTATTCCATTTGTGTTTTATGAAGAAATGCAAATTTTCTCTTTTGCAAAGACTCATTTTCATCTGTTTCACAATACAAATAGGTGGATAAGAAGTTAATTACATCAACTGATCTACTTCGACATTCTTTCTTTAGACTTCTGAATTCCTCCTCTGTCAGCAACAATAAATCTCCTTCCAGGAGCAGTGACCAAGCTTGCTGACCTAAACAGAACGTCACCTCATTAAGCTCTTTCTCAAGCCTCCCTCTGCCCTGTTTTTCTAACCGTTCACTTAACCTTTTTTGACAAAGGTTGAAGATTTCTAGATATAACATGGTAGCTGAAGCAATTCTAAAAACAATTGTGCTGTCTTCCCTCCAAAGATATATAAGAAGAGAAAGAGTCAATGGAAGTTTTAAATGTTCATCTAAAACTTTTCCAGTTGTTTCCATATACTGCAAAAATGAACTAAGTTCCTTTTGACGGCGCTGTTCATTTTTCTCCACTGCAGCAAATACTTTCTCTGAAAAAATTTTTAAACCCCTTTCATCGAAGCCACATACCTGAATTTCGAGGAAAGAAACAGAAAATTTCCTAGAGATGCAAAGTACATCGTCTTTATATTCAGGACGAGTGGTCACAAGAATTCGTTTATCGGAGAATTTACAGAAAATATCATTTACCAACTCTAGAGATATTCCTCTCTTGGCTTCATCAAAACCATCTATAACTACAAGTATACCAAGATCCTTCAATGTCGGTATAATGTCCCCATGTTGAAGAGTCTTACAAGTTTGCACCATACATTCTTCTGTTAAGAATGTTAGCAGTGATTTTGATCGAACTCTGCGAATTTCAACAAAGATGATTAAATCAAAATCATCAATACCAATTATGCTTCTATCACTATTGCTTTTGCACCATTCGTGGATAACAAAATGACATAAAGAAGTCTTGCCACAGCCAGCCAATCCATGCATCACAAGAGCAGAAGGTTTCTGTTCTGTACCTTTTATCTTTTTAGTAACGGTGAATATATCTTCTATTTCAATATTATGCCTGCTGTGCTCTATTTTCAAAGGTGTAAAGATTGTATCAACTTGATACCTACTCAAGGCAGTGTTCTCCATCTCTTCCTCTGTCATCCAAATGCAGGGATTCAGAATTCGTAATTTGCTGTAAGAAGAATAAAACTCTTCTTTTCCCTTGTGTATCATGAAAAACTTTAAATCTTTTCTAAATTTCTCCACATCTTTTAAATATGTATCTAAATCTATATGCTCAATTTTGGCACAAACAATACCCTGTATGGCAGATTCCATATTGTTTACATCATCTGAGAAGTCTTTATCAACAACATCACCAACCCCAACATATATATCTTTAAGAATTCTTTTCAGATTATCAGTCAGAGGACTAAGTTCATCAGAATCAATTCCATATTTATGGCAAATTTTGTTTCTCATCTTCTTTAATTCTTCGACAGCCGTTGTTGCAGTGTTGCTCAGCTTGTTCCAGAGATCTTTGCATGCTTCTGTCATGATGACACAAGCAAAAGATATGTCAAATTCTGCATCATTTAAGTTTCCTTCTAGAAATTCCACATGCAATTTTGTGATTCTATCCTTTATATTTCTTTTACTCCATCCTATATCTATAAAGTACTGATGCAAACTTTTATTTCCTCCATCAGATTTCAGTGATGGGTGTGAATACATAGCTCTTACAACATCACGCATGGCATGTTCTCCAACTGAATTTACGCATTTGAATAATTTACTGAAATTGAAGTCATCTTCATTGAATCCTTGTGGCCAACAGGGGGAATGTAATTCATCTGCTGCCATTTTGCTGTGTAATATTCTTCTGGCTGGACCTGCAAAATTCAATTACTCATTAAGACTTGGTAAAATGAGAAAAACTTTTGAATACAGTAAAATAATGACGTAGTATAAATTGAGTAATTTGATGAAGATAACAATTAATGTGCAAAAAAATCAGGCATGGGTCCAAGTACTGGCCTGGTATGAAATTTTGAGTATTTGTACTTGAGTTTTTCAAATTCAATGTACGGCACTTGCAAATGGCCAAATAGTAATTGAAAAATCAAGTATGTTTTTAAGTACATTACATACTTAGTAGGGTGCATTGCATAACTAATTGTATAACAAAGGCTGCACTAATAGTGACTAACTTGACTAAAATATGTGGAGTTTTTGTTACTGTATAATGAATTATGTATGTCAATACTAAACATACATAAAGTTTAATTAAAATCATGTAACATCTACTGTTGTGCATCAACAGAATATTGGTCAATTATCGTGCAATCAATTCGTGAATGAACCTACGACAACCTGTTCTCTTCCTGTCTGTATCTGCAGGCATCATGATCAGTTCTGTACTGCAGAGTGTTTAGTCTTTGAGTAACCATCATTCATAACAGTGCTAATGTTGTTATGGAATCACCCAAGTACTCGGGCATATAGAGCCACTTCAAGTTGCTAGAGGATACCTCTGGCACATTCAAGGCAATCTCCAAGGAGTGTGCTTGTGATATATCATGCTCCAGAAAGGTTACATCCAATCTTCACAAACACATGAAGGTAACCTAAGTTTCTTAACCCAACGGGTACTACATTTAGATTTTTATTGATGCATTATGAGTTGTTGAAGGACGGCGCCGATATTATCAATGCTTTATTTTCGAATTTGGCGGGATTCTTTCTCTTACGATACTCAACAAAAACTGGATGATGCACTATTGCTCTATGTGGCGTACTCTTGTGCCATTTTCTGCTTTGTTGAAAGCCCTTACTTTAATGGCTTATTTAATTAAACTGACCCTCATTATCAGATGCCTACAAGCAGCACATAGTCAACAAATTTCTACAAGACAAGCTCTCATAGGTGAAGGAAAAGGTTAAAAAAGAAATCTATGGAGTAAAAACACCGTATCCCTAACACTTGATACAGTATGTGGTCTAGCCGTCAGATCAGATCATACTTAGGCATCACAGCTCATTATATTACAAACGGGTCATTTGAAAATGTAGTGCTAGCTTGCAAATGCTTCCAGGGACGCTATACTGCATGCAACATCATAGAGTATGAACGGATCATCAAGGATTTTGATATAGGCTCCAAAATTACAAACATCATAACTGACAATGCTAATAATATGATGACTGCATTTTTTGGGCTCAGCCATGTCGTCCTGAAGGAGGTTCCTTAAGGTAGCTTTCTGAGGGATATTTTGCTACAGTGATACTCCCAGAGAATTAACCATAGGTCTCCAGAATTCTAACTCCTGGCGAGGGTATCCTTAATATATCGTTAAGGATATCGCATAATATCAGGGGACGTATTTTTTGATACGACACATAGCAATCTTACCCCGAAGAGTGGCGAACGAAGGGGAGCCGTTATCAAGGTACCCGGTGGACCCCTCCCTGTACTACTACGGCCCATTATTCCTTTGAACGTAACATTTAAGCTAGGTGCTCTCCCACGTTTCTCTCGGTGTTGTTACTGTTTTCTGGAATATTATCATGCAATCTCCAGCATCTTCAGCCTCTGGAAAGTTGAGTATTTAATCTTTCCTGTGTATAATTTACAGCTCCCTTCTCGCAGTTAAATCAACATAATTTAGGTGTGTTAAGTGGAGCACTGCCATCACCAGAGGCGGCCATTTTGAGACCGCAGTCGCATGTCATAAATGCAATTATTTAGTTAGTAGTGCGACGTTCCCGGTATTTAGCTATAAAGAAAGTTTCTAGCTAGTTAGGCAAAATTATACTAGTGAAGATTGCATATATATATTTCCTTTTCCAAAATATAACTCTTCTTTCGTATATGATAGGACCCCGGAGGTATCACTTGTAGCCGCGGTCCCCACTCAAGTTAGGTTAGCCTAACCTGTTTGGTATACATTAGTAATTTTAATCCTATTGTTTAACCTCTAGTATCGTTTCTATTAATTTGGTCTGGGATATATATATATATCCCCTAGAATTATTGGTATAATTCGATACACTGTCTGGGATATATATATATATCCCCTAGAATTATTGGTATAATTCGATACACTTCTCTTTTAGAGAAAAGAGGATAAACCCTTCTTCACCCCTGAGTGCCGCCATCCCAAGCAGCAACCCTATCTTCCGTCATCGCCAACGAGTAGTTAACTCCGGCTTGACTCGGATAGTGTATTACCGTCAATCTTCTTCGCCCCCGAATATCCCGGCTTTGAAGTACGACAGTAACTCAGGGTGTATTGTCTTGCAGCCGACAATGTCATCGACAGGGGAATCGTGATTCCTCCGCCAGCCATGACGTTGTCGGCAAAGGAAGCTATGCTATACTTCCCTAGTTTACAACCGAAAGTAGGCGGCATAATTGCTGCCGCCTTTCCCCCTTGTAGACTATAAGACATGTCTTATAAGCGACAATGTCGCCGGCAGGAGAATTTTTATTCCCCTGCCGCCCACGACAGCGTCGACTCAGGAAGCCATGCTTCCTTGGTTTACAGCCGAAAGTGGACGGCATACTTGCCGTCACCTTTCTCCCCTGTAAACTATAAGACCCTTTTCCCTCCCCCTTCTGTCCTTTAGTGTCGGCCTAGCCGTCACAAATTTCCTTTGGCCGGTATTCTACAATCATCCCCGCTTGCCGGGCTGACCGAGTTGCCGGCCGGGTTCCTACAAGCGGCGGTTAGGTTACCGCCTCGACCAGCTCCCCCTTATGTCCTTCCCTAACGGAAGCGAATGCCCCGGGGGAAAGGCTGAGCCAGCCCTGATGGCTGCCGATAGGAAACCCATTATACTGTTGAGAATTCTTCAGTCCTCTCTTGGACTGCCATCCACAAAACCTGGCAACCGGCAGCAGAATTTGTGGCTGGATGGAAGCTAGATTCAAATGCATTCCTCCCCTTCCATTAGAACTCTCATTCTGGGAAAGAGGCTGTAGGAGGCAGTAGCCCCCTACACTTCCAATAATTGTACTAAACTATAATAATACGGAATCCTCCTTTCCATTCTTTCTCTCTCCCTATCAGTTAGTGCTGCCAGGCACTAGCCTAACCCCGGTAGTATACCGGTAAAACTACAGTATATGACAATACAGTAGCCAGTACTTCTGCAGTATAATAATACAGCAGTTTGAAAACTACAGTATACAATGATACAGTAGTACAAGTAATTCTAACATACTCTGAGTATCCTTTCACAGTCTATTGTTGGGACCGAATAAAATGTTGAGGTGAGGTATTCCTTCAACATCCTGATGAATCCTTGGATCATCGGGACTCTTAAAAATCACCGATTCAGTATTAATATTCTGCAAGTGGAGGAGTTAGTGTAAATATTCACCGACTCCAGCTCTATGTACGGGAGTTATTCCACTCTGTATTTTCCCTCATAGGGAAATTAAAATATTAATCTCGACGGAGGTAACACAAATTGCCTGGAGAGGAAACAGATATGTGTCTTTCCTATTTCCTTTCTAGCTTACCTGTCCTAAGCTATTAAATATAATAGTAAGCAATACTATTTTTAAATATATGCATTTATATCAATGATATAAATAACCCTATACTCGTTTCACCTTTTCTTTCCTTACAGGAAGAGCCAACGGTGAAGTGTGCAGTCGTGTTCTGCAACCATAAGAGTAAGGACTTTTGTGGGCATATGATGTGCAGGTCTCATGCCACCTACTCCATCGTATCTAAATCCCTGAAGTATTGGGACCCAAAGGGTTGCGCCATCTGCTCGGCTCTGATGACCGAGGGATTTGGAGAAGATATCCCTGACACTACAGAGTCAAGGGATACAGCAAGAGAAACTCTTCGGAGGTGGGTAAGAGGGTTCCAGAAGAACTCTCCGGGACCTTACCTACCTGATGAAGCTATAAGGTGCCTTCTGTTTCATAAGGCCCAATCCAACGCGGTTGTGCCCCAGGTACAGGTCAAGCCTCCCTTCATCCAACTGACAGTGAATGCAGATATTAATAAGGTACTTGAAGGCATGGACATCCACCACGAACGGATGTCGGAGGTGTCTATGGACACCGAAAAGGACCTTCTACAAGAAGACCCTGAAGAAGATGTGGTTCAACCACCTACGGAGGAAGAAGGATCCGTGTCAACGGTAACTGAGGACCCTCAGTTTTCCGTGACGGCATATCAACCTGTGCTGTCAACCTCTTCAGCCCCAAACTCCCCATCCGAATCCGCTGATTGCCAGGAGCGAAGTGCTCCTAGAGTCGATTCAGCAGATGATGGCACTGTTCTGCAAGGAACAGCAGGAGATTAAGCAAGATCTCAAAGAGACGAAGAAAGAGGTAAGAGTAAGTGAAACGCCCTGGCGTTTTCAGAGGCTTTTCTAAGCCTCTCAAGGTCTCTGATTTACCTTAATGCTCCGAAACCAACCCCTGGAGGTACATGGAGCATATGCCCATGATGGATGGGAAGCTCTATATCTCCCGAGAAGTTTGGGGCCAAACCCCTGGAAGATCTTCAATTCTGGCTTAGCCTTTCGGCGTACCCAGACGGTTACGTGAGACTGCGGGATGAACCAGCATCCTGTGAGGAGACGGAACCGAAGGAAGTCATCGTCTTCGAGCATAACAAGGCACAACCTCTCCTGTCCAAGACCCTAAAGGGAGCCGGATACACCAACTCCAAAGTCTCAGCATTGAGCAAGAGGCATCCTACCTTCATTGCTCCTTCCTCCAGAGCCTTCCCCTCCTCAGTGAAAGCTCTTGACTGTGTCATAAAAGCAGTCGATGATGGCAAACCATGCCCAGTGCTAGAAGTATGCAGACCATTATCTCTAGCCATGCCTACCTGCGAGGAGAAGTGGGTTCATCTAACCTTCTCAGTCTCTAAACTGGATCCGGAGATAGCAGGTCAGCAGTTCAATGAGAACCTTCCAAAACTGCCGGAGCATCTTTTGAGAAGGGAACAGGAGACAAAAGAGAGATTAGCCGCTTCTTTGTCTCTTCAGAACTGCATGGAAATGTGTGCAGGCCTTTCCAATGCCCCAGACATGTACATGGTCTTAGCCAAGACGTGAAGGACTTGTATGCCTTCATTAGGTCCAGGAGGGCCTGTAGAGAGCATGTGTTTGCCGCAGCAACGGTCAAACACGAACCCAGGAGGCTGATTACTTCATGTATCTGGGGCAAGGACCTCTTTCCACAAGATGTGGTTCAGGAGGTCATTGCCAAAGCCGCCACGGAGAATAGGAACCTTCTCCAGAAGTGGGGCATGTCTTCCAAGAGGAAATCATCCTCAGACGCTGGTCCCCAACCTAAAAACAGGAAAACAAAGAAACCACGCAGACCTGCACAACTTCCAACCATGACCATGGCCACAGTGTTCCAAATGGTAGCTCAACCGCAAACCACCTTTCAGATGGTACCTCAACAGCTAGTAGCTCAATCGCCTGCGTTTAATCCAGGCTTTGAGAGGCACACAACTACCTTTCGCCCCCTCAAAGGTAGAGGCTCAAAAAGAGGGTCCTCAAGAAACCCTTCAAGGGGTAAAGGAGGATGCGGTTACGGAAACAGATCCTCAGGAACATCTCAGCAATGAGAGGCTCTAGGTAGGAGGGAGACTCTTTCACTTTTGGGATCGTTGGACCTTCGATCCCTGGGCCCACAGCCTAATCAAGAATGGACTCGGTTGGAAATAGAACAAAATTCCACCCCTTTTCCGCAATTCTTCCAACACTCCACCCCCTTATTGGAAGAATATACCTCAGAACTCTTGAACAAAAAGGTAATAAGGAAAATGAAGTCCATCAAATTCCAGGGAAGGCTGTTTTGTGTTCCCAAGAAGGACTCGGACAAACTCAGTGTCATTCTAGACTTGTCTCCACTCAACAGGTTCATCGAGAACAACAAGTTCCGGATGCTTACCTTACAACACATAAGGACCCTTCTACCAAAAGGGGCGTACACAGTCTCAATAGACATGGCAGATGCTTACTGGCACCTACCAGTCAGCCGCCCCTTCTCCTCCTACCTAGGATTCAGGCTACAGAAGACGATGTATGCCTTCACAGCCATGCCCTTTGGGCTATGTTATTCACGAAACTCGCTGATACAATCGTCCAACAGCTACGCTTAGAAGGAATTCAGGCAGTGGCATACCTGGACGATTGGCTGGTGTGGACAGCATCCAAGACAGCCTGTCTATAAGCAGCCACAAAGGTGATACAGTTCCTGGAACACCTAGGCTTCAAGATCAACCGCAAGAAGTCTCGCCTTTCTCCAGCTCAAGAGTTTCAATGGTTAGGAATCCTTTGGAACTTAAAGTCTCTCCATTCCACCGAAGAAGAGGAGAGAGATAGCAGGATCTGTCAAGAGACTACTGAAACTCTAGAAGATTTCAAGATGCCAACAGGAAAGAATACTGGGTTCTCTCCAATTTGCAGCAGTGACAGACCCAGTGCTAAAAGCACAATTAAAGGATGCGTCAGGAGTCTGGAGAAGATACGCATCAAACGCTCGAAGAGATCAACAAAAGTTGACACCGACCCTATTGCGCACTGTTCTAAGGCCGTGGTCAACAGTCAAGAGCCTGACACGAACAATTCCATTACAACCACCTCAACCATCAGTGGTAATACACACAGATGCCTCCCTAGAAGGATGGGGAGGCCATTCCCAAAAAATGAAAGTGCAGGGGAATTGGTCGCACCAGTTCAAAACCTTTCACATCAACATATTGGAAGCTATGGCAGTCTTCCTAACGTTGAAGAAGCTATCCCCTCGCAGATCAGTCCACATCAGACTGGTCTTGGACAACGAGGTGATAGTAAAATGTCTAAACCGACAAGGCTCGAGATCACCTCACATCAATCACGTGATGCTAGCCATCTTCCGCCTGGCAAGGAAGAGGAGATGGCACTTATCAGCAGTTCACCTGCAAGGGTTCCGCAATGTGACGGCGGATGCTCTATCCAGGCGAAAGCTGATAGAGACAGAATGGTCCCTAGATGCAGACTCATTCTCCTTCATCTTGGAAAAAGTCCCAGAACTGCAGATCGACCTCTTCGCAACGAGCGATAACAAGAAACTACCTCGATATGTAGCCCCTTACGAGGACCCTCAAGCAGAAGCGACAGACACCATGTCTCCCGATTGGAACAGATGGAATCAAATCTATCTGTTCCCACCAACCAATCTCCTGCTGAAGGTCTTCAACAAGCTAAGATCCTTCAGAGGAACAGCAGCAGTAGTGGGCCCCAAATGGCCCAGAAGCAATTGGTTCCCTCTAGTTCTAGAACTGAAACTGAAGCTGTTCCCTCTACCGAGCCCAGTTCTATCCCAACTGGTTTCGAAGTCGACTGCCTACGCTTCATACTCGAGAACCAACAACCTACATCTCATGATTTTCTCGCCTCAGCAGCCTAGAAAAGGTTTTGGATCTCAAAAAACAACATCAACTTTATAGAAGAATACAAGTCAAGTTCAACTAGGAGACAATATGAATCGTCTTGGAAGAAGTGGGTTTCCTTCATGAAAACAAAGAAACCGACAGAAATATCAATGGATTTCTGTCTCTCCTTCTTCATCCACCTACATGAACAAGGCCCGGCTTCCACCACAATAACTGCGTGTAAGTCAGCTTTGACTAGACCTCTTCTTTACGCCTTTCAGGTGGACCTTTCAAATGAAATCTTCAATAAGATACCAAAAGCATGCGCTAGACTCAAACCAGCAACCCCTCCAAAGCCCATATCATGGTCATTGGACAAGTCTTGCACTACGCTTCGAACATGAACAACGAGGATTGCACCCTAAAGGATCCAACACAGAAAGTGATATTTCTGTTTGCTATAGCCTCAGGGGCTAGAGTTAGTGAAATAGTGGCCTTATCCAGAAATGAAGGCCATATTCAGTTCACAGAAGAGGGAGAACTGAACCTTTTCCCTGATCCTACCTTTCTCGCCAAAATCGAGCTGCCCACCAAAAGGTGGGGTCCTTGGAGAATCTGCCCTCTGAAGGAAGATGTCTCTCTATGTCCAGTAGAGGGTCTTAAGGTCTATCTTCGAAGAACTTCAGACTTCCAGGAGGGACAGCTCTTCCGAGGTGGAACCTCAGGATCAAACCTATCCCTAAGACAACTGAGGGCGAAACTCACCTACTTTATTCGCAGAGCGGATCCTGACAGTACACCTGCAGGTCACGATACAAGAAAAGTTGCTTCTTCGTTGAACTTCTTTCAACACATGGACTTTGATAGCCTCCGCTCATATACGGGTTGGAAATCATCCAGAGTCTTCTATAAACATTATGCGAAGTAAGTGACAAGATAAAACACTTTGTGGTGGCAGCAGGTAGTGTCATAAAACCTGTCGTCTAGTGCTGCGATGAACAGTGGGCTGTTTTGGGACTCAACAGTGCATCGGGTGAACAGGTGTTAGCACCTTCGAGTGTAACACCTTTTAGTAAAATCACTATGGTGATTTATGGACTGTTCTATATAGGTGCAGAATCTAACCAATAACACCAGTGCCGTGTGAACATTTGTACACAGTGTTGAAGCATATCCAACATCTAAGTGAAATCAAACAAATTAATTCCACATTATTGAGTGGCATTTAACAAATGAATTAATATATGTATATTCTTCCCTTACAGGTTAAAAAAAAAAAAATATATATATATATATATACTGTATATATATATATATATATATATATATATATATATATATATATATATATATATATATATATATACTAGGATGTTCACATATGCAAGCTAGATTCCTTCTCATGATACATAACTATATTTATTTTTGGCTATGAAAAAAAAATGTATGTGTCTTCTTTATCCTTAGATTTACAAAATAAAAATGTCCAGAGCCTTTCTATTTTCCTTTAAATAGAAATCTTATTAGTATAATTGCCCAAGAACAACCAGGTAATCTCGAAGAAGTTTCTCTCTTGTTCCTACGCAAATGCAAACTTTGAATCCTTTTAGTCGAAGTCGACAATTTCCCTGCAGGGGGCAGGAAGCCCTAAGTTAGTTCCAAACTTAGTGGATATGACATGTCGTCCTGATGGACACACCCTTCTTTCAAAAAGAAAAAAACAGGAAAGACCCCACCTGAAACTATGCTATCTGCGGCTATTCCGGCTAGAATGCAACAAGGAATAATGGGCCGTAGTAGTAAAGGGAGGGGTCCACCGGGTACCTTGATAACGGCTCCCCTTCGTTCGCCACTCTTCCCCCCTCAGAGTAAAATCTATTCGGGGTAAGATTGCTATGTGTCGTATCAAAAAATAAGTCCCCTGATATTATGCGATATCCTTAAAGATATATTAAGGATACTCGCGCCATGAGTTAGAATTCTGTAGACCTATGGTTAAAATCTCTGGGAGTATCACTGTAGCAAAATATCCCTCTGAAAACTACCTTAAGGAACCTTCCATTAGGACGAAATGGCTATCTCACCCAAAAATAGATTTTTCGCTTTGCTCAAAATCCGTTTTCTCAGCCAGGATTTCCTGATGCTATTTCAGAAGCAAACAATGATGCTGATGAGGAAGAAGGTCTCGATGATTTGGATGGTAATGGTACTGATACTGTTGAACAGTTGGAGATTTTACTAGTTAAGCATAATTCTTATTTTGCACATACACTGAACATTGCAACTGCTTGTGAAAGATGGCTTCAAAGAAGCAGGACAGTTAAATGTTACACCATGCATACAAACTGTATATTGTACTCCTACTAATACTTTAGTGCTCTCCAAAATGGAAAGATTAAGCATCAAGGATGCATTACCTTAAGCCCCTCTCTCTTTCTCATTCTCGGACAAGACCTAATTGGGGGAGAAAAGGCACTCATAAATTATTCTAATGTTATTATCTTCATAAAATATTTTATTTTTCCTAGGTTCCTTTCCTCACTGGGCTATCTTCCCTGTTGGAGCCCCTGGGCTTATAGCATCCTGCTTTTCCAAGTAGGGTTATAGCTTGGCAAGTAATAATAATACTAATACTACTAATAATAATAATCTGTATACTGTTGTAAAACAAACAGAAGATCCTGCCTGAATCTCCCACTGCTGATAAAATTTCAAAAACATCAGAAGATAAAATATGATAACAAACAAATTAAAAATATACCAGTAGAATAGGATATGGATAACTTGCGCAGTTTTCCGTGGATTCATTGTGCTTCCCAGAAAATAATTTATAAAGGGGTTGTTTTACCACGATTAACCATTTTCCCCAGTATATTTTCCCCACCCAAACCCTGGGTTCACACTGTGGGTCACCCCATTATTGGTGGATATAGATATATATATTTCACTAAATATTTATTTGCCATGAATAGGTGTCATTATCAAAGAAAATAATTTTTTTTTTCTTTAAGTAACACCTGTTTTTTATTAGAAAAGCTTGTCCTGACCGTAACTATAATAACTCTTTTAGTTTATTTCCTTTCCTCTCTTGGTATTTTTTTTATCCTGTTAGAGCCCTTGGGCTTATAGCATCCATCTGTTTACCTAGTCAACTAGTGTTGTAGATTGGGCAGTATTAATAATAATAATAATAATGAGCCTTTGTATATCAGCGGCCAGTTCATCTCATTTGGATTAAAAATTGACATCAACTAACCTAAATTTAATCGCCTAATCTAACCTACAAGCCATGTCCTTACCTACTCACCCAATGGGGGGGGGGGTAAGGCCCCCTCTGCCGTATCCCAAGTTTGCCGTAATCATATATACAGTGGCCGCTATCATACATACACCCCAATAGTCATAACATATTGTACTATTCTCGTAAAACACCCCAACAGTCATAACATATTGTCTTATTCTCGTAATAATGGCATAATTAGATATGTTATCTTCTGAGATATTTGATATTCCTTACCGTAAGTTAAGGGGCTCAAAACATCTCTTCCAAATACAACAGTAACCACATAAAGACTTAGATTCTTTCACTTCTGGTGTCATAACTCAAGTTTGCTCTGTACATGAGTGAATATTATCTCGCATTTTAACCATGATATGATAAGGATGACCTTCAGTACAAAAACTGATATCGAAGTTCGTTAAAAATATCCATTGTTGTCAGTTCAGACTGATCATGTTCGGTTCAAGTTCAAGTTTTGGGGGTGAGACATAGCCTTTTCGACGGCGCCTCCAAAGTTTATCATCTTATAGTTTTGTTTTTTCCTCCATATCAGGTTTAATACTTCTTTTTTTTCTTTTCTATATTTGTTTCACTAAATAAAAATAATCCTACTATTTTCTTTAGGTCTTCCTCGTATGGTTGTTGTAGCTAATTACTTCATTCCTTTCTTTTCTGTATTCCTAGCAAAACAACAAAAAATGTATCAAATCTTCCTCCTCATTTTCACAAAAATTAAAGTTTACATTCCCCCCATTGTGTCTATTTACAATATTTAGTTTTAAAGTATTAGTTCTTGTTCTAAAAAAATATCACTGAAGCAAATGTATTGTCATAAAGTAACTCTTCTTTAATTTCTTTCTTCCGCGTTCTATATATTTCTAAGCTCACTTTACTTACTATTTCTTCTTTCCACTTTTCAATATCCCATTTTCTGGTTTCCGATTTTATTCTTGCCTTGTTCATTCTTCTCTGTCTTATACCTATACTTAATTCTTCTAGTTCTGGTTCCTAGTTTCTTTTTGCTCACTCCGTAAAATATTTCTAAACTCACTTTACTTTCTATTTCTTCCCACTTTTCAATATCCTATTTTCTGGTTTCCGATTTTATTTCTGCCTAGTTCATTCTTCTCTGTCTTATATCTATACTTAATTCTTCTAGTTCTGGTTCCTAGTTCCTTATTAATAAGTTCACTCCGCAAAATAAGTTTGCGGGCACTCTATTATTTTATAGATAAGTGCAAAGCTTCTTTTAAGCTTATTCTTATTACTAAGCTTATGTTACCTGTGCCTTAAATAAATTAATAATGAGATTCTTAATCTTTACTTTTATCCCATTCTACCTCGAAATCAGATAAGATAACACCTTGCTATCATCAGTTTTGTTATTGTGGTCAGTTTGGACTAAAATTCTTCTTTCTTACGCATTGCCCCACCTATAAATGCCGCCAGATCCCTGCTAGGATTTTCCAGCGTACCTAAACTTATGTCATTCATTAGCTGTCCTAATTTTGGGCATAAAAATAAATGTGTGGTAGTATCTTCTTCATCTTTGCACAGGTCACACAAATTATCTCAATATTTTCCCATGAAATTCTCTTATAAATTGAGTATATTTAATCTTGTCTTCATTACAAGGGATGCCTTATCCAGATTTATTTTTCTGATATAAGGCTATGAGCTATTTCCTTCAATAAATCTTAATTTTTCCATCACTTTCTTTTTTTCTTCAGTAGTTTCTTCATTTTTTTCCCCATAATTCTTTTCCTAGGTTCAGGTTCAGATTTAGAACTGTTTGGGCGAGGCGTAGCCTCTTTAACGGCGCCTCTAATGATTTAGCGATGTACTTTAGTTTTACTATCTGGTATAAGATTTTAATTATCTCTTATTTCTTTCACAATAAAAATAATTCTTCTAACTTCTTTTAAGTCTTTCCTAACTATATCCTGCCACAACTACAAAAAAATAGGTTAAATCTTTCATATTTTCCAAAAAAATTACACTTCATACTCCCCTCCTCGCTTTGGGTTCAATTATAGTTTTCATTTTAACTTATTTCTTCTTGCTCTAAACTTTGAAGGTATAATAGTGATGCAGATGTAGGCTATTAACATATATCTGTTCATTAATTTCTTTCCCCCCCCCCACTCGGTATAATTCTAAGCTCGCTTTACTTTCTAAATCTTAATTTTTCAGTGTTCCACTTTTTGGTTTCTGATGTTATCTACACCATAGTAATTTTCTACTTAGTCTTGTATCAGGATTTAATCCTTATAAATACTCTACTGGTTGTCTCCACCATCTTCCTTTTTCTATGTCCTGGATTATTGTTTTAATTATATTTTCCACCCATTCAGTGTAACCTTTTGAAAGCAGCCTCGCATATCTATTCCCACAATGTAGTAACTATAAGCTGTACTTTTAATGGCACTTGCCATTCAAGAATTTTTCATTGTATTTAGAGGGCACTGTCAATCAGAAATTTGAACTGTAGAAAGTCTACTAATTAAGCCAGTTTTAAACAATGAAACTTCAATGAAATTGTTTTAAGGGTTTATAACATTATTTTTAGTGGATTACATATATGGAAGTCACCTTGTTGTTTTATTAGCACAGTATCACAATATTCTTGGATATTTCAGTTGTTGGGGAAATTTAAATACTGCAACTAGCTCTTAATGATTGTTTTTCCACGTGGTTTGTCTTTACTCCTAGGATGTAAAACTTTTTTTAATGCTCGATTTGTATATATTTATATTAAATAGTGGTTTGTTAATGTAAAGAAATTGATTTTTGCAGCTGAAAACTTGATGGGAATAAAAAGTAGAAAAGATATAGACTTCAAGGAAGTTGAAGACGAATCTAAGGAAATATGGAAAATCCAAACTAAAAGTAGGTTAGTGTTTAAGAAAAATGTCTATTATGAATAACTAAAAAAATTGTGCACAATGAAAAAATATGGTAAAATTATAGTTACGGGCGGGGCAACATTTTGAACAGAAAATATATGTTTTTCCCTTATTAAATAGTATGCTTTAACTGAGTTTAACCCTCAAAAGTCAATTTCAACAAGTAGAACAACCAGTTTAAAAATTATTTAATATGACTACCAAGTTAAGTGTTAACTAACACTGGGCCAGCAAAAAGTGTCAAAATATTTCCTTGCAATGCATGGACATACTTCCCATAAGCTATAACTGTACTCACAAGTTATTGATCATCAGCTAAGATTATAAAAGAATTTGGTGCAATTTTCATTTAGCCCAATAAGGGCTACCGGCTGTCCAAGGACCCAATATATCAAGCAGTGAACTATAAGCATTATTTATGAGGGCATCTTTTTGGCCCCTTGAATTTTTAAACTTCTCCCTGTTGTACTTTGGCGTTGAATGGGCATACAGAACCCACCATTAGGCTATATAACTCAAATTCAAATCCAATCCAAACTTTCCTTTTACTTTTTAAGTTAATTTATTTTTTTCCCATACACAGGGGTGCTGAATAGTTCCCCAGGCCACAGTCCTGGGCCTTTTGGACCTAATTCATAAATCTAGTCATCATTTGTTACTATTACAAATTCCTACCTATTTCATGGTAGGCATAAGAAAGTATCTTTAGCAACTTAAAAGATTTGGAAGTCTACTTAACCCAAGTGGCAGGATAAAATTATGTACATTCCACGTAATATATGCCTATTTACAAATTTTCCTTATAGTTGCTTTGTATTTACACACCACTGTCTTGCTTAGTCCTCATTGTGGATGCAGCGGTCATTGTGTTCTTTACAATCTTGAATGCCAGATTCATTTTTTTCTACTTATTAAAATAGTTATCTGGTCTAATTTCCCTGTTGGGGCCGCAGGACTTATAGCATCCTACTTTTCCAACTATGGTTGTAGCTTAGCAAGTAATAATAATAATACAGTGAACCCTCGCTACTTCGCGGTTCGACAATCGCGGATTCACCACTTCGCGGGGTTTTCCCATAATCCATATATATATACATATCGCGGATTTTCCGGAAAATTCGAAAATACCGCGAAATCTGAAGACAACCAAATACGATATTTTGTTACCTGTAATTCCATTAATACTGTAATTAGTAATATCTGTTCTTACTGATTGTTCATTGCATTACATATGATATATAATTCAGCACAGAAAGAAATAAAACACGAAAAGAGAATGTGATCATACGATAATTCAGTACTGTATACAGTACGTAGTAAAATTAAATCGAACATGAAACGCAAATCAGATGCAGTCATACCATATTAGAATGGTGTGTACTGTAATGGATGTGCTTCTTTTCCATGAATCTTTTGTATGTATACGTACGTAGTACTGCATCCAATAATATTCTTTGTTGCAAAAATCACATTTCGAATAAGCGTACGAGAGAGAGAGAGAGAGAGAGAGAGAGAGAGAGAGGCGTAAAATAGCGTACGTAAAGCTGTATTATTATTGTTATTATTATTATTATTGTTGTTGTTGTTAATAAAATTATTATTGTTATTATTATTATCATTATTATTATTATTATTACTGTACAGTATTATTATCATTATTTATTATTATTACGGTATTTACTTAATCTACGTACGTTCGGTATGCGCGGGGCATCTTCTATGAGTAGGTAACCAACGCATCATAGTACTGTAAGACGGGTTGTGATTGGTTCAAGCGCTGATAGATGACGAATCAGAACTCAAGTTTTGTTATCTAGCCTGTGATTGGTGTTTTGCCCGCATCGCTGAGTAGACGTTCTTAAGTGTGTGAATCTGTGCTGTGCGACTTTTTTAAGTTGAACTTTTTGTTACTGTAAATCCTACTGTAATGGCTCCCAAGCGTTCTGCTTCTCTTAAGGCTGGTAGTGAGCCTAAACGCCACCGAAGGATGATGACGATAGCTGAGAAGGTTACGCTTCTCGACATGTTAAAAGATGGTAGAAGTTACGCGGCCGCCGGCCGCCATTTTGGCATCAACGAATCTACTGTTCGCTATATCAAGAAGGACGAGGCGAACATTAGAAAGACGGCTGCAATCACCTTTAGCAGATCAGCGAAGCGAGTCGTTACAACGCGTAATAAAACGATCGTACGCATGGAAGGTGCTTTAGCTGTGTGGATTGCCGACTGCCGGAAGAAGAACATAGCGTTGGATACGAACACCATCCAAACAAAGGCTTTGAGCTTATATGAGAATTTTGCTGCAAAGGAACCTAAAGACGATGACGGCAACCATGCTGAAGATGATGATGATGCAGATGATCCTCAACCAGGGACATCCACTGATTCCCAGCCTCAGAAACGTTTTTCCGCCAGCAAAGGATGGTTCACGAAGTTTCAGAAACGCTTCGCCCTGAAAAGCGTTTCCCTGCATGGGGAGTCTGCTTCCGCTGACACTGCCGCTGCTGAAACTTACGTGAACCAGACGTTCAAGAATATTATCGCCGAAGGTGGATACAAGCCGGAACAAGTCTTTAATATGGATGAGACTGGCTTGTTTTGGAAGAGAATGCCGTCGCGAACTTTCCTGTTCAAAGAGGAAGCCAAAGCCTCTGGCTTTAAAGCATTCAAGGATCGCGTTACCCTCGTGATGTGTGGCAATGCTGCTGGATTTTTGTTAAAGCCGGGGCTTATTTATAAGTCGAAAAATCCTCGCGCTTTGAAAAATAAAAATAAAAATCTCCTTCCCGTGTACTGGATGCATAATCAAAAAGCATGGATTACGAAGATGCTGACCTCCAACTGGTTCCATCAGTGTTTTATCCCGCAAGTCAGCAAATATCTCTTAGAGAAGGGCTTGCCATTCAAGATCCTTCTCCTTATGGATAACGCTGGTGGACACGCAACTGACCTGTCGCATGAGGGCATTCAGGTTGAGTTCCTGCCACCCAACACCACGTCATTAATTCAACCGATGGACCAGGGGGTTATCAGGGCGTTCAAGGCCCTCTACACGAAGAACACCTTGGCGGACCTCGTTGCGTGTGTGGATGCTGCCCAAGATGACGAGGATGAAGATTTTAACTTGAAGGCGTACTGGCGGCAGTACACCATAGCCACGTGCCTGCAGAATATTCAGAAGGCACTTCAAGAGATGAAACCTGCAACCGTGAATGCGAGCTGGAAGAAGTTGTGGCCCGATATTGTTTACGACGACAAGGGATTTACTCCATCGGAAATCCAACACTCTGCAATACGCAAATCTGTGCAGTTGGCTGCCATAATTGGAGGTGACGGGTTTGGCGACATGACGACTGAAGACGTCGACGAGTTGTTGGACTGCCATTCCCAGCCCCTAACTGACGCAGACCTCGAAGACCTGACGAAATCAGCAAGTGAAGAAGAGAGTGATACCCAGGAAGAGACCCAAGAAAATGTCGAAGAAACGGGCTTAACATTAGAACGGCTTGCCAAGGCCTGCAACCATGCGAAGGAGTTGAAAGAAATGTTGCAAGAGTGGGACGAGGATATGGTTCGCTCGATGCAATTCTGCAACAAGATCGATGAAGACATGACTCCCTACAAAATGCTCTTGGATCGAAAAAAGAAGCAGCGGCAACAACTTCCGATCACAATGTTCTTCCAGCCTCGCAAAAAAGAGCCAGTTCCTCCTGCTAGTACGCCTTCGGAAGAAATTGAAGAAGTTTCCCAGGAAGAAGTTGAAGAGGTGTCCCAGGAAAAGACACCTCCGTCTGAAGAGACGTAAAATACTACCTGGCTGCACAGTAGAACACATCATCAGCTTCATCATCATCATTTCTACTGTGCAGCAAATTCATCGCCATCACCATTCAAGTTTTTCTTCAACTTCTTTCGTGGTGAGTACAGTAACAATCTTTATTTTTTACTTTAATATTCTTACTGTACATTCTAAAACTGTATTTGTGCCTGTTTTATAGTTTAGTACTGTACGTACTGTATGCATTAAGTTAAAGGGAAGGTTTTAAAAGTCTACATGTTGTAACCTATCATATTTTTTTTGTTTAAAATTTACATTTACGTACGTAAAACAATCTCGCTCTCTCTCTCTCTCTCTCTCTCTCTCTCTCTCTCTCTCTCTCGTAAATTGTTTTCCTGCTTTGCTACGTACAATACTGTATAAATTATATTTGTAAGGTAACATATTTTGTAAATGCTTTTACTGTAAATACTGTATGTACTGTATCATTATTTATCACTATCATCATGCGCGTTAAATGCCTTGTTTGTTCTGAGCGTGGTTGTTTACTGAGCGTACACGCCGTCGTTTCAGGCGGCGTCATAAAGAAAAACATCTCATTTGGAAGTCCTAAGAAAAATACGTAAACTAAAACATTGGTAATAAAAAAATCAACATACAGTACTGTATAATCAATATAATCGATGCAAAAACTAACCTATACATATATGTGTACTGTACACTAAATGAGTTTGTTTCTTCATTATGATCAGAGATGAACGTAAACAAAACATTGGTTGCCATTTTTTATCGTGCTTTTTAGGTGTTTAGGAAACGCATGATATAAAATCGCCTTTAATATTTGTGCCTGTTTTAGTTTAGGGTGCTGTAGTACATGCATTAAGTGTTCTGTACATTAAAGGGTGGTTTGTTAACAGTACTACGTACAAGGGAAGGTTTTAAAAGTCCGAATATACATGTTAAATAAATAGGTAAATATGATGTCACTACTTCGCGGATTTTCACCTATCGCGCCCGCGTCTGGAACCTATCTACCGCGATAAACGAGGGTTCACTGTAATGATAAGACTTGTGGGACCAACCACGAAGTAGCCCTTTGAAAGGACAGGGTCTTAGATAGTAACAACTGTTCCAGGACTACTGCACTGTAATTGTTCAGTGGTTACTTTCCTCTTGGTAAGGGTAGAAGAGATTCTTTAGCCATGGTAAGTGGCTCGGCTCTTCTAGGAGGAGGACACTCCAAAATCAAAACATTGTTCTCTAGTCTTGGGTAGTGCCATGGCCTCTGTACCATGGTCTTCCACTGTTTTGGGTTAGTTCTCTTGCTTGAGGGTGCACTCGGGCACACTATTCTATCTAATTTCTCTTCCTCTTGTTTTGTTAAAGTAATAGTTTATATAGGAAATATTTATGTTAATGTTACCGTTCTTAAAATTTTATTTATCCTTGTTTCCTTTCCTCACTGGGATATTTCCCCTGTTGGGGCCCTTCGGCTTATAACATCCTGCTTTTCCAACTAGGGTTGTAGCTTAGCCAGTAATAACAATAATAGAGCCTTAACAATTTGAATCCCACAGTAATAACCTGACGTAACATACAGATCAGGTTTCACAGGCTGGGAAAAAACCGGATCAGGGTCAGGGACCATATAGAAAGTAGGAATCCCTTGGTGACTTTTAGATTACTTTTGTGTGGGAAAGTTTGTCATAATCATGGGTATGATTCAGTAGTGCAGCCAGGTTTTTATAAGGCAATGGTTTCATGGTTTGTGCTTGTATGAATATTATATCATCATACCTTATCGCACTGTTGTTCCCCATTGGAGTGTGGTATCACTTGCTGTTCTTAGATCCATGTCTGAACAGGTGGGCCCTAAGTGGCAGCTACACAAGATGATTGATTGTTTGGACCAGCTCCCACAGGGGCAATCAGCACTATTTCTGTAACCCCATCTCCGGAGGTTATCCCCTACGGTATCCTACCAGTTTCTGTTCTTCCTCTATTTAGGGTGAACCATTTCCTCCTGGTAAGGGAGAATCCACGGGACAGGTCTTCACTAGGGTTAGGGAGGGCATTGTTAGTGGTCTGACTGACATTCACTCTATGCAGTTTATTTTGATAGCTTCGAGGTCTCTAGTTCTTTCACAGTCATGAAGCTCTTCCGTTATTTCAAAAGTCTTGTTTTGCGATGGTTATAGAGTGGGTGCCTGGGATCATTTGCTTGTTAGGTCTTTCCAATTTTAGCTATGACAACTCAACGGATGTCAGGTGGTGCGATGCTGGTTAGTCTGTACAAAGCTGGTAGGTGTGTTGCTCTCAATGATTAGTGATTAGTCAGCGGGCTTTATTTACCTCGGTATCCACTATTTTGGTTTGGCCTAATCTTTCCCACACAGGTGCATATATATATATATATATATATATATATATATATATATATATATATATATATATACTGTATACCAGTATATAGAGATACTGTATTACACAATACAGTATAGTGTATGGATACATGTATATTGAAAATGTATAACAACATAAATGTTTACATACTGCATATACATTTTACCATAAATCTATAATGAGTATTTATCTATGCTTTTCAATTCAAATCTGTGCATAATTTAGGGTACAGTATAATATAATTTTTATAAATTGCCTATTTTTTTCCATTACTGGCACCTATCACCAATTCAGATTTCTAGACTCAAGACTCAAAAGATTTATTTATAAGTTGTAAACAAGACTTTGTAAATTCAATTGTTGATGGATACTGCTGAAAATTTCTTAAAGTTGTTCATAGACTTTTTTTGGGGAAAACTAGTTAAACTTTTACATTAATTTTTGTGTGTACATATTGAGACATACGCCAATTTCTTGCAATGTGCCATAAGTGTATTATATGTACTGTGCACTTAAATTTATTTGTTGTTTAATATATCAAAGAGTATTTTTCTCTACTCGTTACGGGTTTCTTCATTGGCATTTTAATTGCATACAATAACTACACAAGGAAAAAACTAATATTATATACTTCGACACATATTGGACTCTTAATTAATTAAATATTTACCAGTTATTCAAAAGAAAAAGTCTGGAGTAAAAGGAGATATGAATCTACATAAATGATGTTGGTGGCTCATAAGCAGATCAGGCAAAGCACAAGTCATTGTGTAGTCACACAATCCTGAAGATCAAATATTTATGCACATGAACAGCGCTCAAACTCATATGATGTGCATCCTGCCGATTTTTTTTTTTTACATGGCATATACAGTACTCTCAACCCATTTCATTGTATGTGAAGATCTTTTAACCAACAATTGAGATTCTGTGATCTAAAGTAAATTTTTTTCAGTGAGGCAGATTTGCACCAACTCGCATGGGTGCCCTTTTAGCTTGGAAAAGTTCCCTGATAGCTGATTGGTCGGAAGTATTTTTGTCCAGGTACTTCCAACCAATCAGCTATCAGGACAATTTTCCAAGCTAAAAGTTGTAAGTTGGTGCAAATCTGCCTCACTAGAAAAAATTGACTATAGTGAATAGGCTTTGCTTATTAATCCATAATTAAAACATTAAGTTACAGAAAGAGGCTGGATAGCAAGATGAAGGTAAGGAAGTTGAATGGGAGTATAAAATGCTGCTGATTCTTAAATACTTTCTGACTTCCTGCTGTTATTCATATAACCTCTTTGGTCCTTTTGCTTTAACAAAAGCAACCCACTTTTTCCAAGATGATTCATATTGTCTTCTAGTTAACTTAGCCTTGTATTCTTCTAAGAAGTCTATACTGTCTTTTAAGATCCCAAATGTTTTCTTAACCGCTACAAAAATAGGAATAACCGCCATCTAGATACTTAATAGTAGTATGGGAGGAAGGGTAACCTTGATAACGGCTCCCCTTCTAATTTGCCACTCTTCCCCCTCAAGGCGAAAACACTATTCGGGGGGAAGATTGCTATGTGTCGTATCAAGATATACGTCCCCTGATTATGCGATATCCTTAAAAGAAATCTTAAGGATATTCGCGCCAGGAGTTAGAATTCTGGAGAGCTAAAGGTAAATTCTCTGGGAATATCACTGCAGTTCAAATATCCCTTGGAAGCTACTTATAGGAACCTTCCATCAGGACGACATACCTTGAGCCCAAAAATGTTGTTTATATTATCCAGTTTCTGTACTCCAAACAAATCAACTATTAAATCAGATTCACAGATGATCCTCCCAGTCTTGAATTCCCTCCACATAAATGGAAGGACAGTTTCAAATTAATACTATAGCTCGCAGAATGGGGCATTACCTTGTAGAAGGTAAACTAAAAAGGCAATCCTTAATGGTTCAAAATGACGTACAGCACATTGGCCTTAAAGACTAACAAAGTCCTAAATAATTTTGTGGTAAATACCTTACTGGGCAGTAATACATAAAAAATATTTACATCAAATTTATTGAACATCATTACTTTAGTACTGTAATTATGATGTACAAAATCAAATTGAAAAAACAATTATAAAAAAGTTTATCTAATCATTATCTATGTAACAAAGACAGAATTAAAGCCATTGACCTCAGAAAATTAACAAATCTCAGCCATGATGAAGAGAAGGTAATGGTCCATCTACATTTCTTGTTTACCAGATGATGCTGAAAAAAAAAAGCATAGTTATTAATAGAGCATTGGCAATCATCAACTGGAAATCTAAAGTTCCCATATACAGTACTGTATTGAAATAAGAGAATAAGATAACTACACATGAAAGGCATACAGACTCCAAAATGGGGCTTGATTACATCAATTAACCATGCCTACTGAAGCATGTGCTTACATACAATAATCTACATAGGTGTTCAAAAATTCATCAAAACTTGAGTTACAACAGTTGTATGAATGGATCTCTATTGTAAGCCAGGGGCCTACTGTAATGTACTGAATTTGATTTTCACATTTGACAAAGTTAAGCTTGGGCAAGACCTCCCTAATATCAGTTTTGATAACATTGGCTTAATTAAAGGTCAAAATTTGTCAGACTGATTCTAGAACAACATACAAACTATGAGTACAAGAGCTATCATAAATGCAAAAATTGTACTGTATAGTAATATTGTTAGCATATCAATACAATTATTAATGGACTCTGAACTGAGACTGAGATTACTATAAAACACAGCCATCTTTTGTAAGGTGGTAATATACCAAATTTGAAAACCGTATCTGAAAATTTAGTTTAACATGTTGGACTACATGCCCACCCTAGGGTGAGATGAAAACCCTTTTTCTACCCTTCAGCATTTGTTTGCAAGTAGTAGTTGAGATTACGCTGGCCTTGTGGTGACACAGGCCCACAGGTGGAAAGCTTTTGAAGGGAAATAAGATGTGTGATTTGGACATCTGGACTGTCCAGTCATCAGTCATGCATTAATTGCTTGGGAACTGTTTTATTACTGGTATTCTTAGAATTGGTTATGGGTTGATTATGACATACTGACATGCCCCACGTTTTTTATTGACACCGATGGAAAAATGGAAATGCAGTCTAATGCACAATGAAAACTACTGATGATAGAGGATCTGAATGATGATGATGTAGGATTTTTTGTAATAGGTTTAGCTTGTTTTTCCATAAGAAAAAAAAAATAATTGTTCTAGTCTCATTGTTGATATGTCAAACTTACCACATTTCTGTGATCAACAAATCTAAAAGGATTTCCTTCAAGGGACAGTTTTTTATTAGAAGACTTACTCAAGCTTTATTAATTCAATATTTGGGATATCGGGCAAAATCTGTTCCTGTATTTGATGGGAAATTTTTGCAAAACAATAATGAATAATTTTATAATTCTTATATGGCGATTCAATTCAAACTAGGGAGGCTTTTTTAAACCTACATGCTGAGTAATGGACAAAAATAGCATACTGCAGAAACTTGGAATAGTTAATCAATCCCTAGGAATTATAAAAAGACTAACAAAAATACCTAAGGTACAGATATTCAACTTACTTTCCCAGGGAAAGAGGTGGAGATCCCTTATCTGCGCCTTGTTTAAAGCCTGAAAATATAAACATACAATACTTACTGAAATGAACATATTTTCTGTTACAGTTTAAAGTTGTTGTTTTTTCTAGAATTTTACTGTACAAACCATTATCCTACGTCCTACAAATGTCATCACTAGCCAACAAATTGTTATATCAATACTTATGAACTCCAATTTAAAAATAATTTGGCTTTGGCTCTAAGCAGTAAGCATGTTAATCTTAAAATATGTGATTCTGTGTAATAACAGAATTCTTTATCAACTTGCTCCAATTGTTGGAAAGACTATTAAAGTATGGCTTGTGTAATATAATGAACTAACAATATACATTTCATAGATCTCCATATATAGGTATGAAACAATTTTCAATGGGTTTAAAAAATAATTTAAAAGGAAAGTTGAAAGTTTGATATATTGTACAATCACACCTCATGTTTTGCAATTTTTTTCACAGTAACTTGATTCTTGTTTGGAATTAAAGAAAATATGTCTTTCACATTCTATACAATTAAAATTCACATACAGTAAACAGTATTTAATTAAAAGTAATTAAAAGAAGTTGAAAAATCAAATAATTAGAGAAGATAATATGGAGTTAATTGTGGAGATTTATTGGATGTCTAGGAACTTACACAGTGGAACTTGCACAAATAAGTACTACACGAATCAACATATTTCAAAGTTTTCAAATTCTCACTGATAATAAAGCTTATGTTTTTAATGAATTAATATATGATGTATGGCTAGGGATACTCTCGTTGCACAACACTGCGAGTTATCCTCACAAAATCTCTTAATGTTACTTCAAAATTATGTACCAAAATGTTTATGGGCCCATTTCATAAACCCCTTACACAGAGAAGCAAAGGTTAACCGATATATCTGCTTTTCATTGATGGGACATGAAGCAAAAGTAAAGTTACATGTCATACTAGATACCGGATACTGTATCAGACGTCACCATTTCTGACCACGTAAATATAAACTGCGACTTGGCATCATCCTACCACGCGATAATACCGACTGTTAGCAGTTCTACTGTTGCTTATCACATGGAGACTAGTGATCAAAGCTTTCCCATGAACTATGTATTCTGGTTTTCCATATTAGTGGGAAACCGACTTCGTACAGTCAGCCCTCATTATTTGCAAATTCATTTATTCGTGATACAGAGAACCGTATAATCTATTAACAAAAAATAATTTTCACAGTTTCGCGATAAGTACTCTTGTGGCCTGACAATTTCACATCAACCACGTTCTTTTGTACTTTTGCAAGCTTCACGCCATTTCCCTCTCTACACAGCGCAATACCTCATCTCGCGCTGACTTGGCCTCGGTTTCACATAGTCTTGCATCGTCTCTCCTTGCATGTGCGTCTCCAGTTTCGGTCTTTTTGTGCAGAATCATGTTGTGATGTAAAATAATTGATATAAAAAGGCTATACATATCCAGAGTATTTATAATGATTTTAATATAAAAGGTGACACGTACTTTACACTACCGCACGTGTCAAACAGTCGTCGGCTTGAGAGCTGCATCACACTTCGGAATTAGTATTGTGTAAAACTTTGCATGCAAATGGTTAATGGTGTTGTACTGATACTTTTTCTACTAATTTTTATTGTGTTAATGTATTCATTGTATATTAGTGTTATTGTTCTATCAACTTTTGTACAGAATTATATACAAAATAGCGTACTTTACAGTAGTAACAAATACCGTATAGGCTATATGTACGGTAAGTTTGAATACCGCGAGTCGACCTGCCAAAAACAGCGATCATTTCAGTGATAATTTAGCTAATTAAATTGTACTGTTGTGATAGTACAGTACATATATTACAGCAATATACACTACAGTATCAGAGAGTGTTGTTAGATAGTAACAACAGTGTTTTGTTGATAGGAACAATAGTGTTTTGTTATTACTGTTTGTACTGTACAGAATTACAAGTACGTATAAGTGTGGTGATGACTCGTGTTATGTGTA
>NC_090729.1:179945054-180020054 GCF_036898095.1 Palaemon carinicauda | reverse complement strand
AACATGAAACGATTATTATTATTATTATTATTATTATTATTATTATTATTATTATTATTATTATTATTATTATTATTATTACTTCTTGCTCAGCTACAACCCTTGTTGAAAAGCAAGATGCTACAAGCCCAGGGCCCCAACAGGGAAAATAGCCCAGTGAGGAAAGGAAAAAAGGAAAATTGAAATATTTTCAGAAAAGCAACATCAAATTAAATAAGGTTCGCTATTCCTGGTTAAGACTGCATTTATGGTCGCAACCAAATCAGGTGGGGAAATACGGGCATAAAGAAACAAACACGGCCTATTTACTTATAGGCTCTGTACCATGTTAGGCGTAGATGTGTGTTGAAAGGTTTTGTCATATTGTGGACCACTAGTCTTGGACCAACTAGCCGAATCGAAGATGATGATTATTATTATTATTATTATTATTGTTATTATTATTATTATTATTATTATTATTACTACTTGCTAAACTACAATCATAGTTGTAAAAGCAGGATCCTAGAAGCCCAGGGACTCCAGCAGGGAAAATAGTCCAGTGAGGAAAGGAAACTATGAAAAATAAAATATTTCAAGAACAGTAACATTGAAATAGATATTTTCTATTTAAAAAAAAAAACTTAACATAACAAGAGGAAGAGAAATAAGATAGAATAGTGTGCCCTCAAGCAAGAGAACTGTACCCCAGAGAGTGGAAGACCATGGCACAGAGGCTATGGCACTACCCAAGACTAGAAAACAATGGTTTGATTTTGTAGTGTCCTTCTCCTAGAAGAGCTGCTTACCATAGCTAAAGAGTCTCTTCTGCCCTTAAGAGGAAAGTGGCCACTGAACAATTTCAGTGCTTTAGTTAACCCCTTGGGTGAAGAAGAATTGTTTGGTAATCTGTGTTGCCAGGTGTATGAGGACAGGTGAATCTGTGAAGAATAGGCCAGACTATTCAGTGTGTGTGTGTGTGTGTGTGTGTGTGTGTGTGTGTGTGTGTAGGCAAAGGGAAAGCGAACCGTAACGAGAGAGAAGGATCCAATGTAGTACTGTCTGGCCAGTCAAAGGACCCCATAACACTCTAGCGGTATTATCTCCGCGGGTGGCTGGGGGCCTGGCCAACTAACTACCTAATTAAATGTATACCTGCTGGAGTAGAGTAATCCTCTTGAATTGACTTGTTACATTTAAAATTTCACTAGAAGAAGAAATCTTATTTTCTTAGATTATTACATTAGTATATGGAATATTGGTGTAAGGCTGGAGTAAGCCCATCATGTAGGCTCGTAGATTTTGTTACAAGCGATCTATAACATTTGCAAAATTTAAGAGAACTAAGTTGGCTGTTGAATTTGGGTATGTGCTGCGAGGGTAAATATATTGATTAAATAGTTTTAAAAATTATGGAACTTTTCGATAATTTGTTAAAACAAGGCTTAGCATCTTTTCAAATAGTGTTTGTCTCCTCTATATAATGAAGTTTGACTCTTGACTGACCTAATAATCGCTCTTACGTTTTTTTTTTCTCTCCTCAGCTCTGTGAGAGGGTTAGGCTTGAAAAGAAAAATAACTAGTAAATATATTTCAATAGTTAGATTAAATTGCAACGTTTTTGCGTATTTCCCCCTTTATATTTAATTTAACAAGAGTCTCTTCCTAAAATAACTTAAAAATTCTGAGGACTTGTTCAAGAACGGCTCAATTTTTGTTTCCATATCATTGGGTAAGACTCTTGTGCTTCAAGATAATTTCTAATTTATTTTCTCATGAATGGCAGAGGCAAGGGACAGTGACAGTGCCCTATCAAGCAGGACAATGCCCTATCAAGCAGGACAATGCCCTAGAGACTGATTATATATACATATGATCAGCGACCAAGCCCCCTCCCCACCAGGGAGGGCCAGGCAATGGCTGCTGATAACTCAGCCGATGGACCTATGGGCTCCTCAAGCTCCTTAGCTCGCAAGGATGGTGAGGTTGCAGCGACCAAATTAAGTTTAGCATTTGAGCGGGACTCGAACCCCAGTCTGGTGTTCACCAGCCAGGGTCGTTACCACATCGGCCACCACAACCTTGGAGGATTAAATCCAGATAAATGCTTGATAGTTACACAAGACTTTGATTAGTTTTTTAGGGAAATCTTCAACTTTAAGCAATTCGTAGTCTCGATTCTACGCCTGTAAGTAGAATATAGAAACGAGTCGTACTTTACTTTTAAGGGCTGCTTATCTGGTCCTGTACAGCAGGGGAATCCTACTCTCTACAGGACCTCCACGGTCGTTTTATGATGTTAATTCTGGAGCATTTAACATTTCACAATGCGTATTGCTCGCTTACTATTAGATCATCACTATAGAAACACTCGCAGAATAAGAAAGTCTTTAGTTTCTTCTTGAAAGCCTTATCTTCAATTATTGGGATGTCTTGTGGGAGCATATTGTATAGTCTGGGGACCGCATATTTAAAGGCTCTAGAGCCTACATTAGATATGTATCCAGGTTCTAATAGTTTAACTGTGTTAACGAAGGAAGTAGTAGAACAATGTCTTTGAGTCAAAGAAGGTTTGATAAATGGTTGTCAAAACTATTTATAGGGCAATTTTTTTAGTTTAAAATAATGAATGCATGTGGTTGTATATATAAGCAGGTAAATAAAGGGTTGTAGCTTGGCTTATAATAATAAGAATAATAATGATAATGATAATGGTAATTGTAAATAAGTGTATTATTCTGGTTCATAGTTGTGGTGGCCTGACTGATAATCGGCAGACTGAGGTTAGTCTCTCGCTCAAACTCGTTAGTTCCTTTGGTCTCTGCAACCTCGCCATCCCTGTGAGCTAAGAATGTGGGGTTTGGGGGAGCCTATTGGTCTATCTGCTAAGTCATCAGCAGCCATTGCCTGCCCATCCCTGGTCCTGGCTTGGGTGGAGAGGGGCTTTTTGCGTTGATCATCCTGCTTTTCAAACTAGGGTTGTAGCTTAGCAAGTAGTAGTAGTAGTAGTAGTAGTAGTAGTAGTAGTAGTAGTAGTAGTGGTAGTAGTAGTAGTAGTGGTGGTGGTAGTAATAATAATAATAATAATAATAATAATCTGGGGCGTTGTCCTCCTTTTTAGGGCAATGTCACTGTCTCTTGCCTCTGCTATTCACAAGTGGGCTTTAAACCACAATATTCCAAAGTCAACTACAATCGCCTGATTTTATGTGGAGAAGAGTACAATAATTGCATTTAAGCCCCGCTCTGTTTTGTAATCAATTTGGTCATTATTCAAGTTTCATGGTTACAAAGGATATTATCAAATGGAGCTCCATCTCATTGGAAAATGCAGTTATAACCCCTCCCCCTTGCTCAAAATATCTTAACATTTTTTTGCTTCCACCCCCCCCCCCATTTAAAGAGCCTCCTAATTACTGTACAAGAAGAAGAGAGCTGCAGGACTGCATAATTTTGGAGTAAATGGAGAGCGTTCTCTTGTAAACAAATACCAAGTGTAGTGTAGGTTTCTCATAGACTTTGATTCGTAAAGCTTTATGAGAGTTTGACAAATGGGCCTAGATGAGCTATGTGGCTTGAGAATATTAAGAATCTCTTATTTTATTAGAGGAAATCTTATGAATTACATCATTTTTATATATTTGTTCTATGAGTGTTAGTGACTGAGGTAAAAAAGGAACTTTAACGAAAATAATACTAATCTTCTGAGCAAGATTTCATTGCATTTCACAGCGTTGGAGAAGTTTCTCTGGTTATAAAATATTATTTTTTTAGTGGTATTAAGCCTAATAAATGTCAGTGCTACGCATTCTGTAGACATCCAATTTACGATATTTTTTATTCAGGGGAAGTCTTCAATCAAAGAGGAATTCATAAAGCTGTTAATGAATTCGCTCTTAGCCTTTACATTGAACTCTGAAAGAACGTTTGGAATGAGGACATAGTAACACGATATATCCTGAAGTAAAAGGTTAGTGTTGGCTAAATGTATCTGATTGAAGGCTGACTTATAAGTTAATATTCAACTAAATATCACCTCGGAGCAGTCAATGTAAATATATAGGACCATCACTGTGGCTTAATAATCATAGTCTATTGTTTAGACTTTTCATTTCCCAGTATAATGAAATTTTAGTGTACCGCCCATTTCTCGTTTAAAACTCTCCAGAAGACTGAAATTACTATCAAATCTTTGCTCAGACAGCATCCATTAACGTTTAAAACTCTTCCAGAAAATTAAAATTGCTGTTGACAGCTCTGCCTTACGATTATAAGGACAAAAAATCTTTAGATTTCATACGGTGGCAGCGTGATTGTAATTAGACCCTGCTCAGTTTTTAAGACAAATTTGTAATGATTTCGGTCACGGGAGATTTTATCCAATTAAGCTTAATCTCTGTATAGTATAGGATTCGCATTGATGTGGATTCCTAAAGGTTTGAGAGCTTTAGACAGGTGGATTAGCTATGCAGCTTGATAGAAATAACGAGTAAATAATGTTAGTAACAGAGCAGCACCTCTAAATGACATTATTTTAGTACATTTGTCCCCTAAATATTAGTTTGAGGTTAGTAACTTAGAACTTTTCTGAATAAAATTGAACTTTCAGGTCTTGCCTAAAGCGGTTCATTAATTACTTTTAATTGCATTGAATAAGACTTGTATGCGCTTAAGATAATTTTCTTTTCTTTATTGGTATGAAGCATGGCAACTGTTAGAAAGCTACACAATATCCTTAATTAACCTTAGATTTGCTTTCCAGGAAAAACTTCAGACTTAGAATATTCATAATCTGTTAAATGATCCCATCTTTCCCGTTACGTGGGATAAGGCCGAGAAAAAAGGGATATGGACAAGGAGAGTGAACTGCCAAGATTGAATGGGATAAGAACACTTTCATCAAATCAAAATTTGTAAAACAGTCTCCTGAAGGGAAGGTTAGTGTCGAATAACTGTATTGGATTATTTATAACTAGAACATGTCTAAAGTACCACCATTTACCTTAATTTTACCTCTTGAGCCAATAAAAATAATCAAAATTTATACCTTTAGGTACGTTTTAGGTATTCTGATTTTTTTCTAATTCTTAGGTACTGTTAATGGAAATGTAATTAAGGTAACTATTGTTTCTAAGGTCAAAGCTACCGAGAAATATCTAATTTCGGCTCGGGTATTTTTGTAAGTAAACTATACTCTAATTTTTTAATGAGGTACATTTGCATTGACTCTCAGGGGTTCCCGTTTACTTCAGAAAGGTTTACTACTTGCTGATTAGTTAGAATTTTTGTCCAGTCAATTAGCTTGTAGGAAACTTTTCCGAGCTAAAAGGACACCCCCGCGAGTCGGTGCAAATGCGTCTCATTAAAATAAATTGAGTGTAGTAATTATTTTGGGTAAGAGGACTTGTATCAAATTAAAGTAAATTTAGTTAAATATTATATTAATTGTGTAGGATTTCAGCTTTTAGGAAGTTTGAATATTTTTTGCTTAGAATTTCAGCTTTCAAGAAGTTAATTTTTTTTCCTAATTTCAGCTTTGAGGAAGTTTAATATTGTTTGTGTAGATTTTCCATTTTGAGGAAGTTTAACATTGTATTTGTAAAATTACAGTTTTGAAGTAATTTCTTATTTGTGTAGGATTTTAACCTTTTAGTTTAATACGTTGAAGCAGTTTAGAATTTTGTATGTAGACTTTCATCTTTGAGAAAGTTTAATGTTGTTTATGCAGAATTTCAGCTTTGAGGAAGTTTAATATTGTTTATGTAAGATTTCAGCTTTTAAGGAAGTTTAATATTGTTTGTGTAGGCTTTCTGCTTTGGGGAAGTTTAATGTTGTTTATGCAGAATTTCAGCTTTGAGGAACTTTTATATTTTGTGTAGGCTTTCTGCTTTGGGGAAGTTTAATGTTGTTTATGCAGAATTTCACTTTGAGGAACTTTAATATTTTGTATAGGCTTTCTGCTTTGGGGAAGTTTAATGTTGTTTATGCAGAATTTCAGCTTTGAGGAACTTTTATATTTTGTGTAGGCTTTCTGCTTTGGGGAAGTTTAATGTTGTTTATGCAGAATTTCAGCTTTGAGGAACTTTAATATTTTGTGTAGGCTTTCTGCTTTGGGGAAGTTTAATGTTGTTTATGCAGAATTTCAGCTTTGAGGAACTTTAATATTTTGTGTAGGCTTTCTGCTTTGGGGAAGTTTAATGTTGTTTGTGCAGAATTTCAGCTTTGAGGAACTTTAATATTTTGTGTAGGCTTTCTGCTTTGGGGAAGTTTAATGTTGTTTGTGCAGAATTTCAGCTTTGAGGAACTTTAATATTTTGTGTAGGCTTTCTGCTTTGGGGAAGTTTAATGTTGTTTGTGCAGAATTTCAGCTTTGAGGAACTTTAATATTTTGTGTAGGCTTTCTGCTTTGGGGAAGTTTAATGTTGTTTATGCAGAATTTCAGCTTTGAGGAACTTTTATATTTTGTGTAGGCTTTCTGCTTTGGGGAAGTTTAATGTTGTTTATGCAGAATTTCAGCTTTGAGGAACTTTTATATTTTGTGTAGGCTTTCTGCTTTGGGGAAGTTTAATGTTGTTTATGCAGAATTTCAGCTTTGAGGAACTTTAATATTTTGTGTAGGCTTTCTGCTTTGGGGAAGTTTAATGTTGTTTATGCAGAATTTCAGCTTTGAGGAACTTTTATATTTTGTGTAGGCTTTCTGCTTTGGGGAAGTTTAATGTTGTTTATGCAGAATTTCAGCTTTGAGGAACTTTAATATTTTGTGTAGGCTTTCTGCTTTGGGGAAGTTTAATGTTGTTTATGCAGAATTTCAGCTTTGAGGAACTTTTATATTTTGTGTAGGCTTTCTGCTTTGGGGAAGTTTAATGTTGTTTATGCAGAATTTCAGCTTTGAGGAACTTTTATATTTTGTGTAGGCTTTCTGCTTTGGGGAAGTTTAATGTTGTTTATGCAGAATTTCAGCTTTGAGGAACTTTTATATTTTGTGTAGGCTTTCTGCTTTGGGGAAGTTTAATGTTGTTTATGCAGAATTTCAGCTTTGAGGAACTTTTATATTTTGTGTAGGCTTTCTGCTTTGGGGAAGTTTAATGTTGTTTATGCAGAATTTCAGCTTTGAGGAACTTTTATATTTTGTGTAGGCTTTCTGCTTTGGGGAAGTTTAATGTTGTTTATGCAGAATTTCAGCTTTGAGGAACTTTTATATTTTGTGTAGGCTTTCTGCTTTGGGGAAGTTTAATGTTGTTTATGCAGAATTTCAGCTTTGAGGAACTTTTATATTTTGTGTAGGCTTTCTGCTTTGGGGAAGTTTAATGTTGTTTATGCAGAATTTCAGCTTTGAGGAACTTTTATATTTTGTGTAGGCTTTCTGCTTTGGGGAAGTTTAATGTTGTTTATGCAGAATTTCAGCTTTGAGGAACTTTTATATTTTGTGTAGGCTTTCTGCTTTGGGGAAGTTTAATGTTGTTTATGCAGAATTTCAGCTTTGAGGAACTTTAATATTTTGTGTAGGCTTTCTGCTTTGGGGAAGTTTAATGTTGTTTATGCAGAATTTCAGCTTTGAGGAACTTTTATATTTTGTGTAGGCTTTCTGCTTTGGGGAAGTTTAATGTTGTTTATGCAGAATTTCACTTTGAGGAACTTTAATATTTTGTATAGGCTTTCTGCTTTGGGGAAGTTTAATGTTGTTTATGCAGAATTTCAGCTTTGAGGAACTTTTATATTTTGTGTAGGCTTTCTGCTTTGGGGAAGTTTAATGTTGTTTATGCAGAATTTCAGCTTTGAGGAACTTTAATATTTTGTGTAGGCTTTCTGCTTTGGGGAAGTTTAATGTTGTTTATGCAGAATTTCAGCTTTGAGGAACTTTAATATTTTGTGTAGGCTTTCTGCTTTGGGGAAGTTTAATGTTGTTTGTGCAGAATTTCAGCTTTGAGGAACTTTAATATTTTGTGTAGGCTTTCTGCTTTGGGGAAGTTTAATGTTGTTTGTGCAGAATTTCAGCTTTGAGGAACTTTAATATTTTGTGTAGGCTTTCTGCTTTGGGGAAGTTTAATGTTGTTTGTGCAGAATTTCAGCTTTGAGGAACTTTAATATTTTGTGTAGGCTTTCTGCTTTGGGGAAGTTTAATGTTGTTTATGCAGAATTTCAGCTTTGAGGAAGTTTGATATTGTTTGTGTAAAATTTCAGCTTTGAGGAATTTTAATATTTTGTGTAGGATTTCAACTTTGAGAATGAGTAAATTTATTTGTGTATAATTTCATCTATTAGGAAGGTTAATATTATTGATGTGGGATTTTAGCCTTGAGAAAGTTTAATAAATTTGTGTAGGATTTCAGCCTTGAGGTTTAATGTTACTTGTGTAGGATTTCAGCCTTGAGGAAGTTTAATAAATTTGTGTAGGATTTCAGCCTTGAGGTTTAATGTTAATTGTGTATGATTTCAGCCTTGAGGTTTAATATTATTTGTGTAGGATTTCAGCCTTGAGGAAGTTTAATAAATTTGTGTATGATTTCAGCCTTGAGGTTGTATGTTACTTGTGTATGATTTCAGCCTTGAGGTTTAATATTATTTGTGTAGGATTTCAGCCTTGAGGTTTGGTATTATTTGTGTAGGATTTCAGCCTTGAGGAAGTTTAATATAATTTGTGTAGGATTTCAGCCTTGAGGAAGTTTAATAAATTTGTGTAGGATTTCAGCCTTGAAGTTTAATATTATATGTGTAGGATTTCAGCCTTGAGGAAGTTTAATATAATTTGTGTAAGAATTCAGCATTGAAGTTTAATATTATATGTGTAGGATTTCAGCCTTGAGGAAGTTTAATATAATTTGTGTAAGAATTCAGCCTTGAAGTTTAATATTATTAGTTTATTATTTCAGTTTTGAAGTTTAATATTATTTGTGTAGGATTTCAGCCTTGAGGAAGTTTGATATAATTTGTGTAGGAATTCAGCCTTGAAGTTTAATATTATATGTGTAGGATTTCAGCCTTGAGGAAGTTTAATATAATTTGTGTAGGAATTCAGCCTTGAAGTTTAATATTATATGTGTAGGATTTCAGCCTTGAGGAAGTATAATATAATTTGTGTAAGAATTCAGCATTGAAGTTTAATATTATATGCGTAGGATTTCAGCCTTGATGAAGTTTAATATAATTTGTGTAGGAATTCAGCCTTGAAGTTTAATATTATATGTGTAGGATTTCAGCCTTGAGGAAGTTTAATATAATTTGTGTAGGAATTCAGCCTTGAAGTTTAATATTATATGCGTAGGATTTCAGCCTTGAGGAAGTTTAATATAATTTGTGTAAGAATTCAGCCTTGAAGTTTAATAATATTAGTTTATTATTTCAGTTTTTAAGTTTAATATTATTTGTGTAGGATTTCAGCCTTGAGGAAGTTTGATATAATTTGTGTAGGAATTCAGCCTTGAAGTTTAATATTATATGCGTCGGATTTCAGCCTTGAGGAAGTTTGATATAAATTGTGTAGGAATTCCGCCTTGAAGTTTAATATTATATGTGTAGGATTTCAGCCTTGAGGAAGTTTAATATAATTTGTGTAAGAATTCAGCCTTGAAGTTTAATATTATATGTGTAGGATTTCAGCCTTGAGGAAGTTTCATATAATTTGTGTAGGAATTCAGCCTTGAAGTTTAATATTATATGTGTAGGATTTCAGCCTTGAGGAAGTTTAATATAATTTGTGTATGAATTCAGCCTTGAAGTTTAATATTATTAGTTTATTATTTCAGTTTTGAAGTTTAATATTATTTGTGTAGGATTTCAGCCTTGAGGAAGTTTGATATAATTTGTGTAGGAATTCAGCCTTGAAGTTTAATATTATATGTGTAGGATTTCAGCCTTGAAGAAGTTTAATATAATCTGTGTTAGAATTCAGCCTTGAAGTTTAATATTATATGCATAGGATTTCAGCCTTGATGAAGTTTGATATAAATTGTGTAGGAATTCAGCCTTGAAGTTTAATATTATATGTGTAGGATTTCAGCCTTGAGGAAGTTTAATATAATTTGTGTAAGAATTCAGCCTTGAAGTTTAATATTGTTTGTGTAGGATTTCTGCTTTGATAAAGTTTGATATTGTTTGTGTAGGATTTCAGCTTTGAGGAAGTTTAATATTATTTGTGTAGGATTTCAGCTTTGAGGAAGTTTAATATTATTTGTGTAGGATTTCAACTTTGAGGAAGTTTGATATTGTTTGTGTAGCATTTTAGCTTTGATGAAGTTTAATATTTTTGTGCAGGATTTTAGCTTTGTGAAAGTTTTAATAATTTTTGTGCAGGATTTTAGCTTCGAGGAAGTTTTAATATTTTTTTGCAGAATTTTAGCTTCGAGGAAGTTTTATTATCTTTTGTACATGATTTTAGCTTCGAGGAAGTTTTAATATTTTTTGTGCAGAATTTTAGCTTCAAGAAAAATTTTAATATTTTTTTTGCAGGATTTTAGCTTCGAGGAAGTTATAATACTTTTGTGCAGGATTTTAGCTTCAAGAAAGTTTTAATATTTTTTGTGCAGGATTTTAGCTTCGAGTAAGTTTTCATATTTTTGGGGCAGGATTTTAGCTTTGAGAAAGTCATAATATTTTTTGTGCAGGATTTTAGCTTCCAGGAAGTTTTAATACTTTTTGTTTGGGATTTTAGCTTCAAGAAAGTTTTAATATTTTTTGTGCAGGATTTTAGGAAGTTTTAATATTTTTTTTGCAGGATTTTAGCTTCGAGAAAGTTTTAATATTTTTTGCAGGATTTTAGCTTTGAGGAAGTTTTTTTTTTTTTGGCGCAGGATTTTAGCTTCAAGAAAGTTTTAATATTATTTGTGTAGGATTTTAGATTCGAGAAAGTTTTAGTATCTTTAGCAGGATTTAACCCTCGAGGAAGTTCTAATATTTTTTTGCAGGATTTAACCCTCGAGGAAGTTTTAATATTTTTTGCAGGATTTGAGCTTCGAGGAAGTTTTATTATTTTTTTTTTACACGACTTTAGCTTCGAGGAAGTTTTAATATTTTTTGTGCACGATTTTAGCTTCGAGGAAGTTTTAATATTTTTTGCAGGATTTTAGCTTTGAGGAAGTTTTAATATTTTTTGTGCAGGATTTTAGCTTCGAGAAAGTTTTAATATTTTTGGCAGGATTTTAGCTTCGAGGAATTTTTAATTTTTTTGGCGCAGGATTTTAGCTTTGAGAAAGTTTTAATATTTTTTGTGCAGGATTTAACCCTCGAGGAAGTCTTAATACTTTTGGCAGGATTTTAGCTTTGAGAAAGTTTTAATATTTTTTGTGCAGGATATTAATATTTTTTGCGCAGGATTTTAACTTCGAGGAAGTTTTAATACTTTTTGTTTGGGATCTTAGCTTCAAGAAAGTTTTGATATTTTTTTGCAGGATTTTAGCTTCAAGAAAGGTTTATTATTTTTTGTATACAATTTTAGCTTCAAGGAAGTTATAATATTTTTTTGTGCACAATTTTAGCTTCGAGAAAGTTTTAATATTTTTTTTGCAGGATTTTAGCTTCGAGGAAGTTTTAATAGTTTTGTGCAGGATTTTAGCTTCGAGAAAGTTTTAATTTTTTGTGCAGGATTTTAGCTTCGAAGAGGTTTAAATATTTTTTGTGCAGGATTCTAGGTTCCTGAAAGTTTTAATATTTTAAGAGGAAGTTTTAATATTTTTTTGTGCAGGACTTTAGCTTTGAGGAGGTTTTAATATTTTTTTTTGTAGAGGATTTTAGCTTCGAAGAAGTTTTAATATTTTTTGTGCATGATTTTTGCTTAGAGAAATTTTTGATATTTTTTGTGCAGGATTAGCTTTGAGGAAGTTTGAACATTTTTTGTGTGTAAAATTTCAGCTTTGAGGAATTTTCATATAGTTTGTGTAAAATTTCAACTTTGAGAATGGTTAATTTTTGTTGAAGATCAGCTTTGAGGTTAATTTTTGTTGAAGATCAGCTTTGAGGAAGTTTAATGTAGTTTGTAGAAATTTAACTTTGAGAATCATTAATTTTGGCTCTGTAGAATTTCAGCTTTGAGGAAGTTTTTATATTCTTTCTGTAGGATTTTCAGTTTTGAGGAATTTCAATTGTATTTTTTTAGGTTCTGCATAATTTCAGCTTTCAGAGAGTTTTTAGAAATGTAAGAGATTTTAGGGCAAGAAAAATTAAAAGTAAACAAAATAGTTTCTAGAGAACTAATTGTAAAATTTAGTTATACTTAAAATGGCATATTTTCGTAGGTTTTCTTATATACCTTGGCATAGTTCCAAGTCCAGAGAGTTGTGCTGATATTCAAATATAGGTTGTGGTCTTGCAGGTCTAGAGAAGCGGACCAGAGTATCGCTTGCATTTTAGCAGTCAACTACACCAGTGTTCCTGCTTCCTCTTTAGTGTTTTTTTTTATTATTATTGGTTTGATGAAATTCTTAAATTATTTGTTTGGAAGATACACACTAACTTTGATGGGTTTTTCAAGCAAATCCATCATTTCTCCATAAACTAAATTCCTTTATTTTTGATAGCAGTAGATTCAGGAAATAAAGGTGGAGTAGATTCACAAATAATTTTTCATAAGATTTATCAAAATTTTCAAGGTAGAATAACTGACCAATAAATACTGTTAAAGATTTTGAAATATCAATCTTTGAAATTGTTTGTTGGGTTTATTTCATATTTTTTCTCTTAACATTTCATCTACCGTTAAGTTTTGTTGAGATTGTAATCAAAGCAGATTTGATTAGTCCCCCCCCTTAATTGGGAGGAAGGTTAATCTATGAATGGAAATTTTAAGTAATTTTGACTATAAAACTATTCAAAATGAATAAAGGAAATCACAAAGATTAACAACTGTTTGTATCATATATTATATAAAATATTTACATTTTGCATACTTTCAGAGATTCATACATGAAGTTTGGAAGAAAGAAAAATTTTCACAATGTACGAAGAGATCCAGTCGAGTTTTTCTGATGACACAGTCCATTTAAAGATTGAACTGGTACTCAACCATCTTGGGATGGTATAGGTGCCTTCAAAAGTAGTTATCTTCAAGAAACCTCTATGCTTACTACATATCAGATGCAGTAGGGCTTAGTTAATAGCCTATTTAATATTGAAAGTTTTTTTTTTCCAATGAAACTAGTCTCAAGAGGAAGTAGCATACTGTAACATATTTGGTGACAACCCCTCATCAGATGCAACAGGCCTCAAGATATAGTTGATCTCTTTTCCATTTACAATGTAGTAGTAGCAGCAAATCTTACATCTCTAAGACATGCTGAGCCCCTTTTCCAAGATTTGTGTGATGCAACATGCCTCTTTGGGATGAAACTGAACTCTGTAACATGTCTGAAACGTGCAACTTCAGTAACCACTTCACAGTGAACCGGGCTTCTCTCCAACACCCGGCTATGGGGTGAAATGTACCACTTCGGGATGAAATGGGCCTCTGCAATGTCCTCTTCAGGTTGTCACGAGCCTGCAATGTCCTCTTCAGGAAGTGACTGGCCTCTGCAAGGTGCTCTTTGGAGTGTGACAGGCCTCTGAAACATTCACTTACGGGTGCAAAACGTGATCGGGATGCAACAGGCTTTTGCAACGTGATCATCGGGATGCAACAGGCTTTTGCAACGTGATCATCGGGATGCAACGGGCCTCTACAACGTGCTCTTTGGAATACAACGGGCCTCTGCAATGTAATCTTTGGGATGCAATGGGCCTCTGTAACGAGCCCTTTGGAATGTAACGGGCCTCTTCAAGGTGATATTCGGGATGCAACGGGCCTCTGCAACAGTCATCTCTGGATACAACATACTCATGGTGATGCAACAGTCCACTGCAACGTGCCCTTCGGGATGCAACGGGGTCTGCAACGTGCTCTTCGGGATGCAACGTGCTCTTCGGGATGCAACGGGCCTCTGCAACGTGCTCTTCGGGATGCAACGGGCCTCTGCAACGTGCCCTTCGGGATGCAACAGGACACTGCAACGTGCTCTTTGGGATGCAATGGGCCTCCAACGTGCTCTTTGGAATGCAACGGGCCTCTGCAACGTGCTCTTTGGGATGCAACGGGCCTCCGTGCTCTTTGGAATGCAACGGGGCTTTGCAACGTGCTCTTTGGGATGCAACGGGCCTTTGCAACATGCTCTTCGGGATGCAACGAGCCTCTGCAACGTGCTCTTCGGGATGCAATGAGCCTTTGCAACGGGTACCTGAAACGTGCTCTTTGGGATGCAACGAGCCTTTGCAACGGGTACCTGAAACATGCTCTTTGGGATGTAACAGGCCTCTGCAACATGCTATTTCGTTGCCCTTTGGATGCAACCGCCCTCTGCAACATTTATCTTGGGATGCAACATAATCTGAGATGCAACGGGGCACTGCAACGTGCTCTTCAGGCTGCAACGGGCCTCTGCAACGTGCTTTGGGCTGCAACGGGCCTCTGCAACATTAATCTCGGGTTGCAACATACTCTTCGAGATGCAACGGGGCACTGCAACATGCTCGTCGGGATGGGAAGGGCCTCTGCAACGTGCTCTTCGCAATGCAATGGGGCTCTGCAATTTGCTTTTTGGGTTGCAACGGGCCTTCAACGTGCTCTTTGGGTTGCAACGGGCCTCCAACGTGCTCTTTGGGATGCAACGGGCCTCCAACGTGCTCTTTGGGATGCAACGGACCCCTGCAACTTGCTCTTTGGGATGCAACGGACCCCTGCAACTTGCTCTTTGGGATGCAACGGACCCCTGCAACTTGCTCTTTGGGATGCAACGGACCTCTGCAACTTGCTCTTTGGGATGTAACAGACCTCTGCAACTTGCTCTTTGGGATGCAACAGACCTCTGCAACTTGCTCTTTGGGATGCAACAGACCTCTGCAACTTGCTCTTTGGGATGCAACGGGCCTCAGCAACAGTCATCTCTGGATGCAAAATACTCTTGGAGATGCAACAGGGCACTGCAACATGCTCTTCAGGTTGCAATGGACCTCTACAACGTACTCTTCAAGATGCAACGGCCTCTGCAACATGCTCTTCAAGATGCAACGGGGCACTGCAACGTGCTCTTCAGGCTGCAACGGGCCTCTGCAACGTGTTCTTTGGGCTGCAACGGGCCTCTGCAACATTCATCTCGGGTTGCAACATACTCTTCGAGAAGCAACGGGGGACTGCAACATGCTCGTCGGGATGGGAAGGGTCTCTGCAACATGCTCTTCGCAATGCAACGGGGCTCTGCAACATGCTCTTTGGGATGCAATGAGCCTCTGCAACATGCTCTTTGGGATGCAACGGGCCTCCAACGTGCTCTTTGGGATGCAACGGGCCTCTGCAACGTGATGCAACGGGACTCTGCAACGTGCTCTTCGGGATGCAACGGGTCTGCAACGTGCTCTTTGGGATGCAACGGGCCTCTGCAACGTGCTCTTCGGGATGCAACGGGTCTGCAATGTGCTCTTTGGGATGCAACGGGCCTCCAACGTGCTCTTTGGGATGCAACGGGCCTCCAACGTGCTCTTTGGGATGCATCGGGCCTCTGCAACGTGCTCTTCGGGATGCAACGGGTCTGCAATGTGCTCTTTGGGATGCAACGGGCCTCTGCAACGTGCTCTTCAAGATGCAGCGGGCCTCTGCAACAGTCATCTCTGGATGCAACATACTCTTGGAGATGCAACAGGGCTGCAACATGCCCTTCGGGATGCAACGGTCTTCTACAAGGTGCTCTTCGGGATGCAACGGGCCTCTGCAACAGTCATCTATGGATGAAACATACTCTTGGAGATGCAACAGGGTGCAACATGCTCTTTGGGATGCAACGGGTCTACAATATTCATCTTGGGATGTAGCATATTCTTGGAGATGCAACGGGCCTCTGCGACGTGCTAGTCGGAATGCAACGGGCCCCTGCAACGTGGTCGTCGGGATGCAACGGGCCCCTGCAACGTGGTCGTCGGGATGCAACGGGCCCCTGCAACGTGTTCTTTGGGCTGCAACGGGCCCCTGCAACGTGTTCTTTGGGCTGCAACGGGCCTCTGCAACATTCATCTCGGGTTGCAACATACTCTTCGAGAAGCAACGGGGGACTGCAACATGCTCGTCGGGATGGGAAGGGTCTCTGCAACATGCTCTTCGCAATGCAACGGGGCTCTGCAACATGCTCTTTGGGATGCAATGAGCCTCTGCAACATGCTCTTTGGGATGCATCGAGCCTCAGCAACATGCTCTTTGGGATGCAACGGGCCTCCAACGTGCTCTTTGGGATGCAACGGGCCTCCAACGTGCTCTTTGGGATGCAACGGGCCTCCAACGTGCTCTTTGGGATGCATCGGGCCTCTGCAACGTGATGCAACGGGACTGCAACGTGCTCTTCGGGATGCAACGGGTCTGCAATGTGCTCTTTGGGATGCAACGGGCCTCTGCAACGTGCTCTTCGGGATGCAACGGGCCTCTGCAACTTGCTCTTCAAGATGCAGCGGGCCTCTGCAACAGTCATCTCTGGATGCAACATACTCTTGGAGATGCAACAGGGCTGCAACATGCCCTTCGGGATGCAACGGTCTTCTACAAGGTGCTCTTCGGGATGCAACGGGCCTCTGCAACAGTCATCTATGGATGAAACATACTCTTGGAGATGCAACAGGGTGCAACATGCTCTTTGGGATGCAACGGGTGTACAATATTCATCTTGGGATGTAGCATATTCTTGGAGATGCAACGGGCCCCTGCGACGTGCTAGTCGGAATGCAACGGGCCCCTGCAACGTGGTCGTTGGGATGCAACGGGCCCCTGCAACGTGGTCGTTGGGATGCAACGGGCCCCTGCAACGTGGTCGTTGGGATGCAACGGGCCCCTGCAACGTGGTCGTTGGGATGCAACGGGCCCCTGCAACGTGGTCGTTGGGATGCAACGGGCCCCTGCAACGTGGTCGTCGGGATGCAACGGGCCCCTGCAACGTGGTCGTCGGGATGCAACGGGCCCCTGCAACGTGGTCGTCGGGATGCAACGGGCCCCTGCAACGTGGTCGTCGGGATGCAACGGGCCCCTGCAACGTGGTCGTCGGGATGCAACGGGCCCCTGCAACGTGGTCGTCGGGATGCAACGGGCCCCTGCAACGTGGTCGTCGGGATGCATCGGGCCCCTGCAACGTGGTCGTCGGGATGCATCGGGCCCCTGCAACGTGGTCGTCGGGATGCATCGGGCCCCTGCAACGTGGTCGTCGGGATGCATCGGGCCCCTGCAACGTGGTCGTCGGGATGCATCGGGCCCCTGCAACGTGGTCGTCGGGATGCATCGGGCCCCTGCAACGTGGTCGTCGGGATGCATCGGGCCCCTGCAACGTGGTCGTCGGGATGCATCGGGCCCCTGCAACGTGGTCGTCGGGATGCATCGGGCCCCTGCAACGTGGTCGTCGGGATGCATCGGGCCCCTGCAACGTGGTCGTCGGGATGCATCGGGCCCCTGCAACGTGGTCGTCGGGATGCATCGGGCCCCTGCAACGTGGTCGTCGGGATGCAACGGGCCTCTGCAACGTGCTCTTCGGGATGCAACATATTCTTCGGGATGCAACGGGCCTTGCAACAGCCATCTCTGGATGCAACGGTCCACTGCAATGTGCCCTTCGGGATGCAACGGGCCTCTGCAGCGTGCCCTTCGGGATGCAACGTGCTCTTCCGGATGCAACGGGCCTCTGCAACGTGCTCTTCCGGATGCAACGGGCCTCTGCAACGTGCTCTTCCGGATGCAACGGGCCTCTGCAACGTGGCCTCTGCAACGTGCTCTTCCGGATGCAACGGGCCTCTGCAACGTGCTCTTCCGGATGCAACGGGCCTCTGCAACGTGCTCTTCCGGATGCAACGGGCCTCTGCAACGTGCTCTTCCGGATGCAACGGGCCTCTGCAACGTGCTCTTCCGGATGCAACGGGCCTCTGCAACGTGCTCTTCCGGATGCAACGGGCCTCTGCAACGTGCTCTTCCGGATGCAACGGGCCTCTGCAACGTGCTCTTCCGGATGCAACGGGCCTCTGCAACGTGCTCTTCCGGATGCAACGGGCCTCTGCAACGTGCTCTTCCGGATGCAACGGGCCTCTGCAACGTGCTCTTCCGGATGCAACGGGCCTCTGCAACGTGCTCTTCCGGATGCAACGGGCCTCTGCAACGTGCTCTTCCGGATGCAACGGGCCTCTGCAACGTGCTCTTCCGGATGCAACGGGCCTCTGCAACGTGCTCTTCCGGATGCAACGGGCCTCTGCAACGTGCTCTTCCGGATGCAACGGGCCTCTGCAACGTGCTCTTCCGGATGCAACGGGCCTCTGCAACGTGCTCTTCCGGATGCAACGGGCCTCTGCAACGTGCTCTTCCGGATGCAACGGGCCTCTGCAACGTGCTCTTCCGGATGCAACGGGCCTCTGCAACGTGCTCTTCCGGATGCAACGGGCCTCTGCAACGTGCTCTTCCGGATGCAACGGGCCTCTGCAACGTGCTCTTCCGGATGCAACGGGCCTCTGCAACGTGCTCTTCCGGATGCAACGGGCCTCTGCAACGTGCTCTTCCGGATGCAACGGGCCTCTGCAACGTGCTCTTCCGGATGCAACGGGCCTCTGCAACGTGCTCTTCCGGATGCAACGGGCCTCTGCAACGTGCTCTTCCGGATGCAACGGGCCTCTGCAACGTGCTCTTCCGGATGCAACGGGCCTCTGCAACGTGCTCTTCCGGATGCAACGGGCCTCTGCAACGTGCTCTTCCGGATGCAACGGGCCTCTGCAACGTGCTCTTCCGGATGCAACGGGCCTCTGCAACGTGCTCTTCCGGATGCAACGGGCCTCTGCAACGTGCTCTTCCGGATGCAACGGGCCTCTGCAACGTGCTCTTCCGGATGCAACGGGCCTCTGCAACGTGCTCTTCCGGATGCAACGGGCCTCTGCAACGTGCTCTTCGGGATGCAACGGGCCTCTGCAACGTGCTCTTCGGGATGCAACGAGCCTCTGCAACGTGCTCTTCGGGATGCAACGAGCCTCTTCAACGTGCTCTTCGGGATGCAACGGGCCTCTTCAACGTGCTCTTCGGGATGCAACGGGCCTCTGCAACGTGCTCTTCGGGATGCAACGGGCCTCTTCAACGTGCTCTTCGGGATGCAACGGGCCTCTGCAACGTGCTCTTCGGGATGTAACGGGCCTCTGCAACGTGCTCTTCAAGATGCAACGGGCCTCTGCAACGTGCTCTTCAAGATGCAACTGGCCTCTGCAACGTGCTCTTCAAGATGCAACGGGCCTCTGCAACGTGCTCTTCAAGATGCAATGGTCATCTCTGGATGCAACATACTCTTGGAGATGCAACAGGGCACTGCAACATGCTCTTCAGGATGCAATGGTCTTCTACAACGTGCTCTTTAGGATGCAATGGACCTCTGCAGCAGTCATCTCTGGATGCAACATACTCTTGGAGTTGCAAGAGGGCACTGCACATGCTCTTTGGGATGCAACAGGTCTCTAATATCGTAGTAATCTTGGGATATAGCATATTCCTGGAGATGCAACGGGCCTCTGCAACATACTCTTCGGGATGAAACGTGCTCTTCGGGATGCAACGTGCTCTTCGGGATGCAACAGGCCTCTGCAACGTGCTCTTCGGGATGCAACGGGCCTCTGCAACAGTCACCTCTGAATGCAACATGCTCTTCAGTATGCAACGGTCCACTGCAACGTGCCCTTCGGGATGCAATGGACCTCTGCAACAATCATCTCTGGATGCAACATACTTTTGGAGATGCAACAGGGTACTGCAACATGCTCTTTGGGATGCAACGGGTGTACAATATTCATCTTGGGATGTAGCATATTCTTGGAGATGCAACGGGCCCCTGCGACGTGCTAGTCGGAATGCAACGGGCCCCTGCAACGTGGTCGTTGGGATGCAACGGGCCCCTGCAACGTGGTCGTTGGGATGCAACGGGCCCCTGCAACGTGGTCGTTGGGATGCAACGGGCCCCTGCAACGTGGTCGTTGGGATGCAACGGGCCCCTGCAACGTGGTCGTTGGGATGCAACGGGCCCCTGCAACGTGGTCGTTTGGATGCAACGGGCCCCTGCAACGTGGTCGTCGGGATGGAGATGCAACAGGGTACTGCAACATGCTCTTTGGGATGCAACGGGTGTACAATATTCATCTTGGGATGTAGCATATTCTTGGAGATGCAACGGGCCCCTGCGACGTGCTAGTCGGAATGCAACGGGCCCCTGCAACGTGGTCGTTGGGATGCAACGGGCCCCTGCAACGTGGTCGTTGCGATGCAACGGGCCCCTGCAACGTGGTCGTTGGGATGCAACGGGCCCCTGCAACGTGGTCGTTGGGATGCAACGGGCCCCTGCAACGTGGTCGTTGGGATGCAACGGGCCCCTGCAACGTGGTCGTTGGGATGCAACGGGCCCCTGCAACGTGGTCGTTGGGATGCAACGGGCCCCTGCAACGTGGTCGTTGGGATGCAACGGGCCCCTGCAACGTGGTCGTTGGGATGCAACGGGCCCCTGCAACGTGGTCGTCGGGATGCAACGGTCCTCTGCAACACTCTTCGGGATGCAACGGTCCTCTGCAACGTGCCCTTCGGGATGAAACGGGCCTCTGCAACGTGCTCTTTGGTATGCCACGGGCTTCTACAACGTGCTCTTCGGGATGCAATGGGCCTCTGAAATGTGCTCTTCGGGATGCAACGGGGCTCTGCAACATTCATCTCGGGATGAAACATACACTTTAAGATGCAATAGGGCTTCGGCAACATGCTCTTCGGGATGAAACGGGGCCTTCGCAAAATGCTCTTCGGGATGTAACGGGCTCTGCAACATGCTCTAAGGTATGTAACGGGCTCTGCAACATGCTCTTCGGGATGCAACGGACTGTAACTAAGGAATGCAACGGGCCCCTGCAGCATTAAACTCTGATCTCGGGATGCAACATACTCAGATGCAACGGGGCACTGCAACCTGCTCTCCGCGATGCAATGTGCTCTTTGGGATGCAACAGGCTTCTGTAATGTGCTCTTCGGGATGCAATGGGTTCTGCAACATGATCTGTGGGATGAAATGGTCTTCTGCAACATTAATCTCTGGATGTAACATACTCTTAAAGATGCAGGAGGCCTCTGCAACATGCCCTCTGATGCAGGAGGCCTCTGCAACATGCCCTCTGTGATGCAGCGGGGCTCTGCAACATGCCCTCTGGGATGCAATTTGACTGCAACATACTCTGGGATGCAATTTGACTGCAACATACTCTGGGATGCAATTTGACTCGGCAGCATGTTCCTTGGTATGCAACGGGTCACTGAGACATGCTCTTTGGGATGCAACGGGTCACTGAGACATGCTCTTTGGAATGCAATGATTCTTCTCTACAACATGCTTTATGAAATGCAATGGGCCTACTCTGCAACATGCTCTTTGAAATAAAATGGCCCTTCTCTGCAACATGCCCTCTGGAATGCAATGGGCCTTCTCTAACATGCAATTGCAGCACGTTCTTCAGGATACAGTTGGTCTTCTAAACACCATGGTTTTTTGGGATGCAATGGGCCTCCTCTGTAATCTTCTGTAAGGGATGCACTGGGATTCTGCAAAATACTCTTCGGGCTGCAACTAGCCTCTGCATAATGCTTTTCTGAATGCAACGGGGACTGCAATATGCTCTTCTGATGCAAAAATCATTCTCTGCAACATTCTTTTGAGGATCCATTGGGCCTCCTCTGCAACATGGTCTTCAGGATGCCCCTTCAGGTAGCCCTCCAGCAAACCGCTTCGGGTAAAGTCTGCAGCAGGCCTCTAAGGGTTAACATCTGCAGTACTCCTCTTCGAAACTGGCCTTTTCAAGATGGAATAATACATCCCGGGTGTATAATGTCTAAGATTTTTTTTATATATATATACCCACCCTTCTATGTCAAGACGAAATTTGATGTAATGGTTTTTTCATGGTAAATCTCTTATTATCCATGTTCTTTTGAAGGTAAAACTGGAGACTATTTCTGCGTAAAAAAGTCTTTTTATATATTAGCACTTTCACTATGCTAAATGATTTCATCACCATGAAGTACTATATTCAAATTATAACTATCCTCTTCTAGCACTTTTCCAGATACAGAAGTATTCCAATGGAATAAGCTTTTTCAGGCTCTATGCTTCTCTTTTGGATTATGTTATCTGAAAACCCAAAGAATTATTAGTTACAGTAATAAACGTTTCAAACTAATTCGTTATGATTAGATAAAAGCCCAGACAAAAAGAAAGTCTTTGACAGTTACTTTACTTAAGTTGGAGGTATGTTATTTTATGTCTAAGAGTAAAGTAAATGTATTGTTAAAAATATGTATTTCTATAAATTCTAATGTTCAACGTATAATTATTTTTAGTTAACTATTTTTTTCCGAACAAGATTTGAAAAAAAAGGTCTGCTTTTTTACTGCATTGGAAAGAATCTTATCTACCATTATACAGTATTCTTTTAGATTAAAGATTCATAAATTGGCCATTTAATTCATTTAATTACTAATATAATATTCATTACTATTTTGTTATAAAATTTTAATTATATTAAAGTTAGAGTAGCATGTAAGTTAGCACATAATATGGATTATGTGTTATGTAATATAAAAATATGGGTTTTCACTAGTATCCTTGAATTGAAGTAAACATTGAAAAACATACAAATGCTATAAAAAAAATCATAATGTTTCTCAATATAATTTCTAAAACATGTCGAGATCTTTAGAATATGAATTACTTTATTCATTTTAGTGATGTACTGTGTGATTACCATTAAACTTTATGAAATAAATTAATTTCTATGGAATTCTTGTTTTCAAGTCCTTAAATGGCAAATTTATTGAAAGTATTTTCACGGTCTTATGCAGGCCCATACCTAAATTAAATAAAATTTATATCACAATATGTATAATGAAATAGAATCCTCTTTATAATGTGGTACTTCAAGAGCGATACGGCTTTTCTTAAAGGCAGAAACGATTTAAGATATCGTCACTATTACTATCATACATTACTTGAACTTTGATTATAACTTGTTATATGTAAAATACACAGTACCATCATCGCACAGTTAAATTTGTTTTATGTAAAATACAGAGTACCATCGCACAGTTATAAGAGTACTAAATTGTAGGATTTCCTTCCCCCATTTAGTTTCAGAGAGCGCAGTATAGATTGACCATTAGGTGTCTCTTTGAGCCATATTCCTGAATCTCATTTAACATCTCCCCGTTCACAAGATACTCATTACATTACTTCAGACCTTTTATTTCATTCGTGTCATCAAGCAATGGCTTGTTCTTATAACCAAATCTTACTTCTCCATAGTGTATTACACAAGCTATCCGAGATATTAATTTATTCATAGTCCGATTTTAATTTCGAAAAAAATTAATTCAAAAGTCATCAAGCGTAATTGGACTTTCAATTCTACTCAGAACTCCGGTGAATGAAAATAGTAATGAAATAACTAGTTCCATTATCAGTCAATAATAGAAGGGCTAAAAAGATTCTCACCTTGTTAAGGACATTGAAACTTGCACTGTTTACGCTGATCAAAGTACTAATACTCAACTATGTAACTGAAGGGAAAAGTCATTTCAATCATTGATGTTCTTCAGTCAAGTGACAAGTTTGTTTCCCACGTGATGCACAAACCTCACCTAGAAGAAGGATAGTAGTAAATAAGAAGTTCAGCAATACATTTAAATAAAAGGATAGCTTAAAGTCTTAAATCTGCAATAAATCTAAACAATACTTTAAATGATAGTCCATTTTGTACAAAACTATACTGTACAAACTTCTTTGTAGCATTAATAATTACTGCAGGGTGGTAAAAGGATAAACCCTCGACTCTGTAGAATGTCGAACCTGAAAGTCACGAGTTTCAATACCGAAGGCCTCTGCTACAAAATTATAATTCTCGGCTTCCTTGAAGAGCCATCTTGTCTTAAAGAGACGCATAAGGACTCTGCCCCACCAAAAATTCCTGTCGTGAATTTGGCAATCTACTACCCAAACCCCGTCCATGGTAGTCCAATATACATGAACGAAAAAGTCTTTATCGGGAATAGTGTTGATCAATCAGATGAGAGGTTGGAGATACCCCAATAGAGATTATAAACACCATCAGTGTCTATATAAACCACCTCCTGTACCATTTAAATGGCCTTAATATCACAACCTTAGAAACAGGGCGTAATTAGCGAGTGGAGATTTCAATAGTCACAACACCATATGGGGAATATGGAGAGGCTGTTGAAGAATAGGAATATTGACAAAACCATGACATTTTTGTCATCTTGCAGATTTGAAACAACAGTGTGACCCAATTCCATTATCACGACACACTCTTATTACTGTTAACATCAAACCAGTTATCATAGTTCTGGAGTCTAAATCTATACTAAGATTCAACTAACATAAAGCAAAGAGGGAATGTTCCACACCAGAGCTGGATTACATGACAAGTAACATTGAACCAGAACCAGACAACTATGAACTTTTCGAGAAACTAGTATGAACAGTGTCAATTACACATTCCATGAGGAAGAAATTATATCCCAGTCTTTCACAGCCCAAGGTAAAAATATTTACAATATGTATACTTAAGTATACAATTCAGACTTTGCCCAAGACTCCATCGAACTGAGTGAACTTTAGTTGCCCTCTGTAGCCAACAAGAAAAAGCACAGATATGACTCTTAACAGTAAGAAAGCATGGAAAACAATCTGTAAACTGAATTCTGATAAGAATACCCAAACAAGAACAGCTGCAGCGACACCCAAACACAGTAGCATAACTCTTACTTAATAGAAAGCCATACAACAAAGAACGAAGATTTCTCAAAAGAATGAAAGACTAAATGAAACTTGCATAGCAAGAAAATAATGAGATGGAACAATTCACTGTTTAAGAAATCTCAAAGCCGTGTTACACCTTAAACCAGGAAAAGCTGTTGCGCTGGACAACATCAGAGATACAATGGATTTTGGCAGTAGGACTAAAATCGTGGAAATTGGCACTTCTTAACAACTGTGCAAGAACAGTCCAGATCCCAAAACTATGGAGAAGAGCTTAAGTTGTAGTAAAACTTGTCAAAGACTATTGTCCCTAATAGCTATCGGCCAATCTCTCTCCTCTGCATACTGTACGAATGGATGGTGATAGCCCGCATAGTTCCCACAGTCAAAGAACAACTGATGCCAGACCCAGGTGGCTTCAAGACAGGAAGATCCTGCTGCTCACAGGTACTCACTCAGTATATTGAGGATGGCTGTGAGCTTAGGAAAATCACAGGGGCAGTATTTGTTGACCAGTATACTGAGGATGGCTTTGAGGTTAGAAAATCACAGGGACAGTATTTGTTGACCTAACAACAGCCCATGAAATCATGAACCACAGGTTGCTTCTTTTTAAGCTTTACAAAATTTTTTCCTAGCTTTATCTTTGTGCCTATCACCCAGTCACTGCAGAGTAACTTTGTTGAAATGGATGGTAAGAAAAGCAGATGGCAAAAACAAAAACTGCCTCCCACAGGAGTCTGTGTTGACCCCCATGCTTTACAACATATATATCAACAAGCAACCACAGTTTAGAAATTTCCATAATTCATATATGCAGATGATCTGTGCCTAGCAGGCAAAAATGGAGTTTAACATCTCAAGAAATGATAGGAAAATAAAAATAACAATTTCCCTGTCTAAATAGACATTAGATCAGACTGAACACCATCTTTTAGGGAGCATGTCAAAGTAAAGAAGGTAGCTACCAGAAATAATTCCTTAAACTTAAGTTAATTCAAATAGGGGAACAAATCCTCCAACCCTTACACAAACAGCTCTGGCACTCTACTACACCAATGGCAAATACTGCCCACCAATCTGGGAAAGGTCATAGTCATTCCCATAAAGTTTACGGTGAACTCAAGCATGTTTCATAATTACTGGTGCCTTAAGACTAACACCCCTTCCAGTACTCTATAGATTGGCAGGTATTACACCAGCAAACAGCCCATTCAAAGACTAAATTATAAAAGTAGGAAAGACACCCCGCTATATGATCACCGGGTTGTTAGACAATTATAAAAGAGAAGAAAGACACCCGCTATTTGATCACCGGGTTGTTAGACAAGTATTGAAATTCCTCAATAGCTTCACAACCACCACTAGCCTCGACCCTATGGAATCAGCAACTTACCGCCTATAGAGTCCATGCGAGTCTCTTCCCCACGGAACAAACCTCTGTTGAAAGGACTGGGCTTCTCCTAATCGTGAAGGAGCCAAGAGTTAGAAGGACTGGAGACAATCTTCATAAGTGGGGTCTCATCCCCCCAGCCGAGTGCCCATTCTATCCGTCCTATTACATACTTTGTGGGAGCATACAGGGGCCAATCTGTACAGATTTGGGACTCTACGAATGTAACCAAGCCGCTATGCAGTGGATACAATGCTGGCACTGCAAGATAGGAAGATGGCTGCAATGATGCAATTTTCCATTTCAATACAATGGATTCAGCAAAACCTATTAAAAATACCTTAAAAACAATATGAACCTATTTTGAAATATACTAAAATAATTTTGAAATAAGCTAAAATCAAAGACATTTCCATATGAACCTATTTTGTAATGTACTAAAATAATTTTGAAATATGCTAAAATCTAAGTCATTTCCATAACGTCATGGGGGAAAAGGCTCTTAAAACACCCCTTAAAAACTTATGAACCTATTTTTAAATATACTAAAAATTTTGAAATAAGCGAAAATCTAAGACATTCCCATAACGTCATGGGGGAAAAAACTCTTATAACACCTTAAAAACATATGAACCTATTTAGATATACTAAAATAATTTTGAAATGAGCTAAACTTAAAGACATTCCCATAACGTCATGGGGGAAAAGCTCACTGTTATGAGTTACTTTTCTCGAACTAACTGGATACAAACTTTTCATCATTCAAGAGGTGGGTCAATCATTTCCTCAGTTGTTGTTGTTTAACAGAAAAACTTTCAGATTTCTACCCCATTATCAAGATCACACTATTTATATTGTTGGCCTCATTTAAGATAATACCTGAAAAACTTTGATACTAAAGAGTTCAACAAATTACCAACACACTTCGCAGGCTTCTGAATGCTAAAATAAGCTCTGTTTTTATTTTAATAGCTAAAAACTTCTATTCCAAACAACGAAAATCTGTAAAGAAAACCTTCACAGTAGCACACACTCTAGGGACATTTTTTTCTTTAAAAACCCCCTGTAGAGAAAACTGCCTGTACACAAGTAGTTACAATTTACCACTTGCCTAATTTTATATAAAATAGAACACTATGATCCAGTTTCTACTCATAAGCAACATAAGTTGTCTCCCAATTATTTTGTATTCGATTTATCAGTTTGGCTCATAAGACCTGGCTCAAGGGCTTTATTTTTTTAATATTGGTTATATAGCCCAATGTTGAACTCTAAGACACCATTCAGCAACCGAGGAAAAACCCATCAGCAGTTGCACCACGAAGTCAAAGTTAGACAGCAGTATGGAAAAAGAGAGGGAACAAAGGTAAGCATTAGGATATAAAGCAAATGTAACTAAGAGTTTGAAGGAACACTGGAACAATGCAAAGAACCTCAGTAATGTCTACAGTGCACAGAGTGCGGTGCCCTGACGAAACTACCCGCCTACAGGAGAGGTCATTCAGCACCCTGGGATGAAGCCTCTCACAGCTGTAAGAGGTTAAGTGAAAAAAAAAAAGTGAAAAAAAAAATGAGACTAAACGACAATATAGAAGAAAGGAATATGATATTCAGGAATATTTGAATCTAGAAGAGTGTAGCTAGGGGCTGAAGAGAGACAGCAGAAAAACCTTTTTGAGATTCCTACAGTGCATTGCGCTATGTGCACTGACAGCACTATCCCCCCTTAAGCGGACAGTGGTGTATAAATCTACGAAGATTTAAAATGTATTTATGTTATACGCACCTAATGAAAAATGGGTTAACTTTCCCTCTGTGACCAACACTATTATTCAACCTCAGCACAAGGCAGTGCTAAAGCTTTCATTATTACTAGATCTCCAATTTCCTAGTTTGAATTCTCAAGAACAAATGTTCAAGAATGAAACATAAGCATCTTAGTTTCGGCAACATTTCAGTTTTAGGAAGTTCAATTAAAGAAAAAAAAAACCTGAATGCTCCCTATGACTATGAACATAAATTTCAATTATTATCTGTTCACATGTTTTATATCATTGCCACTGCGAGGGCGAAACATCCATTAATATCATTTACGTAAACAAGCAATGTAAAGATAAAATGTTGCTCGTTCATCGGTGATCTACTAAAGAATCCTATGGTTATCGATTATTACTTCAAAGTGTGCTTGTACCAAACATTAGAGAGCGAAGATAATTTTAATTCATATCAAACGCTTACTATAAAGCCCGTAACAAACTCATGGCAAGATAATTAGTTAACACTTTCCAATTTAATTATTATATTTTGAAGAGTTCTGTAATCAAACTATGCTAACGAAAGAGGATTATCTAAAACTAAAATTTAAAATTTCCCACCAGCACAGGATCAAGAAAATAATATATCAGGAAAAAATAAAGTCAAGTATTTTCTTACCACTCTTATAACCCATGCACAATCCAGTCCACTCCCTGACCAAAATACTTCTACTCTATACACGCGAAGGGTCAAGTCCTCTCTATCAACAACGCCCGAGTCGAAGTGTTGGGTCTGTTTCCTAAGCGACACCATCACGGCCACGAGGAGGGTTGCAGTGTACAGCATTCCTTTTAACAGACAATTAAGAGATTGATTAAAGTCTGAAATAAATACAATAAAGACTGTTACATCTAAGCTCTCAAATCTTTGTTATAATTTTACAATCATCAGAATACAGACAAAATCCATGGAAACTAAATTAAAACTAAATTAGTTTTCTATCAAATTACAAAGAAATGAGCTGGTACTTATGCAACACAAAAAATGGAGTGAAACTATTTTAAAAATTTCTAATAACTTCACGAAATATTTGAACGTCAAACAACTTTTGAGCAATAATTCATTAACATTACTCATTTCCCATCATGCAATAGGTGGGTTTATCGACTCCTCAGTTGTGTATGTTGTTAGCAAAGCTGCCATTTGACAAAAACTCTCCGGTTTCTACTCCATTATCAAGCCCCCTCTATGTCTCTCCGTCGCCTCATTTAAGATTTTAGCTAAAATTTACAAATTCCCACCACACTTGCCAGGCTTCGTACTGCTAAAATGAAGAAGTGGCATTTTTATAACCGTAGTAAAAATCCTTCGTTTCAAGTAACGGAAATGTGTAGCAGAGACCACAGTAGCGTCAGGTCTCAAGAGACATTCATTTCTTTTAAAACCCTGTAAGTATGTAAGCTGTGCTGTCTGTGTTGGGGGTAACTAATGATAAAGAATTTTCTGCCGATTGCAGCCCGTTGCACCTACTACGCTTCTAGTAGTGTGCCCACAATCAGTGTTGTGGAGAGAACAACGAAGAACCTTGACATTACTCTTTGCTCTTCAAGTGGTTTTTGTCCCTGGCTGCACTTTATTTTTATCCTTCAATTTTACCCAAGTTCCCTTTCTTCCTTCCCGCTGTCCAAGTTTTACTTCATAGTGTAACTCCTGATGGGATTTTCCTCAGTTGCACGTGCAACAAAGGAGAATCTTATAAAATGAACAATATGGCCCGCTTCCTACTAAAAAGCCACACAAGGAGTCCCCAATTATTATGTATTCAATTTCTTAGTATTGGTCATAAGACCAGGCTCTGGGGTTTTATCAATTTTGGGTATATAGCCCAGTGCTCAACCTTTGAAGGTATTCAGCATCCAAGTGGAACCGAGGGAAATCCCACCAAGATTTACACTACGAAATAACACTTGGATAGCAGGAAGGAAGAAAGGGAACTTAGGTGAAGTAGGAGGATATAAAGCTAGTCCAGCCAGGGACAAAGACTAAAGGACAAAGAGTAATGTCCAGGTTCCAGGTTCCTCATTGCTCTCTCGACAACACTGTAATTGTGGGCACACTACTAGAAGAAGCGTAGTATGTGTAAAGCGCTGCAATCTGCAGAAAATTCATTATCATTAGTTACCTCCTACACAGACAGCACTGCTTACATACTTTTACTTCTAACTGCAATGGCCTTTCTAATATACCGGGCTACACCTTTAGTTGGCGTTTCTAAATTCCCTGTTTCTATGTTTGTTAATAAATTTTCTTAAATATGTCTACAGTGCACAGACAGGACGGCACTAATCCCCTCCCCCCTACGGGAGAGGACTTTCAGCACCCGTGAGCAACTGGGGTGAAGCCTCTCATAGCTGTACTATTAGGTAATAAAGGTTGAACAATACTGTTGACTGGAAAGGAAAAGGGAATGCAGGAATGTTAGAAATCTAAACGGAGGGCGCAACTAAGGGGTTGAAGGGACACTGCAGATGCCATCAGTGCATTGTTTAAGGTGTACTTACAGCTCTAAACCCCCTTAAGGGGACATAGCTGCATGAATCTACAACAGAAGTTAAAAAACTTATTTATCTAATAGCTTAATCGCAACACCTGTGACAAACTGATTTTTAACCTCAGCACAAGACCGTGTTAAACCTTACATTATTGCTGAATATCCAATTTATTGTTTTAATTTATAAGACTCAAACCTGAGCACTTTTGATTCGGGATAATTTCACAATTTTAGAAAGCGCATAACTTATCAATGAGAACTGAATACCAGTTAAGAATATGTACTTAAACCTCATATTTGTCAGTCTGTTTACAAGACAGCTATATTACACTATGGGCGGATGAACTAGACCTTTGTTTCATTCAAATTATCAAACAATGATCAGATATTAGTCTTTCGTCAATAATCTCAATTATTCCTACTGATATGAATGATTATTTCTGTGTTTTTACCAACTACGGTATCCAATACCGAAGATCCTTAATTTCATTAAATGAATATTCTAAAACTCTTTTTAACTCTGTCATACGAAGAGTAATTAGTTAAGATTTTCCGATTTATTTACTAAAGTTTATAGAGTTCTGTAAAAAAAAAAAAAAAACTACGCTAACGAAAGCTAACGTTCTTATAAAACCATAAAAATAACTTCTCCAGCACAGGAACAAGAAAATAAAATCCAACAGTAAGAAATAAAAATTGAGAAATTTTCTTACCTCTTATTTTAACCAAAGCACATCCAAATTTTAGTAAGCTCCCTGTCCAGAAGACAGCTACTCGACTACATCATACCTTGTGAAGGGGCAAGTCCTCTCCATCAACAACATCAAGTCAAGAGTCAGGTCAGTTTCCTACGTGACCCCACCATCCCATCTATAAGGACTGCAGTAAACAACATTTCGTTTAGCAGATTATCAAGAACGTGTGTTGGGTCTGAAATAAAATACTTTAATGATTGCTACGATTTAGCTTACAAATCTCTGCACTTACCACAATACGCCTAAAATCAAAGGAAGCTACACTTATTTTCTAAACCACTACAAAGAAATGAGCTGTTACTATAAAAGTAGTGTAAACTGATTTTGAATATCTAATAACCTATCGAAATTTAACATCTCATTTTAAATCTCTCTCTCTGCCCACCAGGATACGTATTTTCCTAATTGTACAAATTATGTCTCCCATTCTCAATGACTCTTCAAGGTCTAAAAGCAGTGCTCATTGGTAAAAAGGTTTGAGAAAGTTTTTCGCGTCAAATATCCGTTACTGTTATACAGGAAACTACCAGAAGGAAACTGGTAGTCAAACGGTCCAGCGTAGAGGGAGACTTGCTACAAAGTACATTCAAAAATACTGTTTTATGGGCAGAAACAAGAAGGGTTAAATACAATGAATGAATTGGCATTACTCGAGCTTCATCTGAATACTTATGGCTTTTTAAAGTAATCATGCGAGTACTTATTTGAGACTGTTCAGTTTATTAACTAAAGTTTGAAGAGCTCTGCAAAAAAAATTATGCTAGCGAAATCTATTTTTTCCTTTAAAACCATGAAGATTAACTTTTTCCAGCACAGTATCAAGAAAGAAAATCCAGCAGCAACAATTTAAAGTATTTACTTACCTCTCATTTAAACCAAATAATATACGAAACATAATACACTCCCTGACCAAAATACCTCCACTCTAATAAAGGGTCAAGTCCTGTCAGTTGACAAAGATAGGAGTTCCTGAGTCAAGTATGATTTTTACGTGGTGGACGCATAAGATGGAGGATGGTCGGCAATTTTGCAGATAATTAAGTGATGACAAAGTCTGCAATAAACACAAAGCTTTAATTATGGGTCTATTTAAGATTACAACTTTGCGGCAATTTTACATTTACCACAATATACCTAATCTAAATGGAAACTAGAATAATTTTCTTCACCAATACAAAGAAATAAGCTGGTACTATTGCATCACTTAAAAACCATGGTGAACCGATTTTGAACATTTCTAGTAACCTCTTGACATTTTTATCGTCTAAGAAAACATTTTAGCAACATCTGTCGTGTTTGAAACTTTCGTCCTTTTTTGTTGATGTAGACAAATGCTGACCCGATGGCAGGAAATATTTAAGGGTTCTACCATTAACAATGTGCCTATATATGCCAACTACTGATTTTAAGACCTGCAAAATTAACATAAATTAATTGAAGACGTGAAAAAATTACTTATTTAGCTAGTTTATTATTGCTTTAATATATTTTACCAAAACTTTCTTATTTCAAGAAACGAAAATCTGCAGAAAAGACCTTCACAGAAGTGTTTATTCAGAAGACAATTTCTATATCTAATGTTTAGGATAAAATCATATGCAATCTCGAACAATTTAGTAGTGTTCCTTTATAACGGAACTGTGTGGAACTTTCTCCTCAAGCTACACACGGAGTTCATCCGTTAATTTGCATTAGATTTATCAATTTTGGGTCAAAAGTTCGGCTGACCTGACTCAGGAGACCATTCAAGAGTCCGTGTGTAACCAAGTAAAACCTGGAAAGTGCGCTGTGAAATAAAAGTTAAGGAAGTTGAACAAGATGGTATGATGGAATGAAGGACCTAAAGGGAGCAATTGAATTTAAGAAGAAACTAAAGACATTACTTTTCACAAGAACATATGATTTGGAAGATGCTACAATTAAAGAATTGTATAAGTTATAATGAAAATGTTTCGTTGGATGATTAATGTGGACCCGCCCGAGTAGTAGTTCACTCGACTTCAGTGAAGGGTTGGATTTAAACCCAAAACAAGTAAAACAAGTAAACAAGGAAGTAGGATCCGTGGTATAGAAAAAGCTAAAACAAAAATAGAATTACGGGCTGAAGGGGCTACAGAAACCTTTTCTAACGCCTACAGACGTGATCTGCGCAAGGAGTATTACAGCTGCATCCTCTTGCCCTAAAGTGAAGACTATCTACCACGAATAACCATTTTTTAATATTTCGTACACTATTGGGTAAATAGCTATTCCTATGACAAAATCGAAATAAAAACCTAAGTTGTTAACACACCGTATCAATTTTCTAGTTTGAATTTTTTAACATTAATTTATTCACTTCAGTCTAATCACACGTTAGTTACATGCTGAACCTGCAACAATATAACCAAAGAAGAACCTTTCAGTTGGAATAAAAAAACCTTGGTAAGAAAATTATATAAACTAAAATAAAGAAAATAAAGAAATAAAAGCAACCCACTGTGGCGGACATAATTATAAAAATTAATACCATAAGTTTTGTAAATTGATCCCGGGAAGATTTCTTAATAGCTTAATATATCAAACTTAATGCTATTGTCAAATTGAAGATTCAGTCAGTAGACATCTTACCATCTACTCATATCAACGCACTAGAAATATTTCGCCTCCCTAGGTTAAGACACACTAAAGATCGAGAGCTACTTAAACGTAATCTAGTGTTATTAAAGATTTAGAAATCCTCGAGTTTAACCAAAGAATTGGGAATATATTGTGCTTACTTTCACAATGGTTCAATTACAACAGGAGCACGTGATGTAGGCTACTATCCAACCTGTGAAATAAAACTTTAAACAAGCAAAGCCAGTTTAAAGCATAATAATCCTCCTCCTCCTCCTCCTCCTCCTCCTCCTCCTCCTCCTCCTCCTCCTCCTCCTCCTCCTCCTCCTCCTCCTCCTATTGACGCAAAGGACCTCTGTTAGATTTTTCGCCAGTCATCACTATCTTGAGCTTTTGATTGAATACTTCTCCATTTATCATCTCCCACTTCTTAGTCCCCAACCATGTAGGTTTGGGTCTTCCAACTCTTCCAGTGCCTTATGGAGCCCAACTGAACGTTTGGTTAACTAATCTTACTCGGGGAGTGCAAATAGCATGCCCCAAACCATCTCCATCTACCTCTCATGATCTCATCTACATATGGCACTCTAGTAATCTCGATAATAGTTTCATTTCTAATCCTGTCCTTCCATTTAACTCTCAAATATCCTTCGGAAGGCTTTGTTCTCAAACCTACTAAATGTATTGGAAATAGCTTCATTATCATACCTTGACTCATGTCCATAGAGTAACACCAATCTCACTAAACTGATATATAGTCTGATTTTTATATGTAACTTCAGACGATTCGATTTCCAAATTTTACTTTACCTAGCCATTGTCAGATTTGCTTTTTACTATCTTTCACTAAACTAATTCTAAAGACACTGTATTGGAGATCATAGTTCCTAAATACTTAAATGATTCTTCCTCCATAATCCTTTCTCCTTCCAATGATATTTCATCTTCCATTACATATTCCGTTCTCATCCTCTGTCTGCTATTTATCTTGAGCCCAACCTCATGTCATATTTCATTCTTACCCCGATCCCCAAAGCAGCTTTTAGCAAACGCTACGTATATGGTGCATCTACTAGACCTAATAGGTAACATTTTAAGCAAGTAGATTCAAGTGTAGCTACGTCAAGATAACGCGCGAGCGGCCTTTAGATGAAAGCAAAGTAAATGAAAAGGCAGTGTAGTTGACGAAAGCCTACTTTGGGTCCAGGTTCGTATAGATTCATTTGTCCCGGTTACATCACCCAAACCGAAAAGAATTATACCAAACATACCGGACAAAGTTTTTGAACGGGAGGAGGTTAGCTTCCGATATCCAACATAGAAAAAAAGCTTTTCACGTTCTTCATAATTTAAAATTAATCCTTTTACTAAACCAAAAGCGAAGGTACCCAATTAGATTTTCCATCTTTAATTTAGCCCCACTTTAATAACAAAGGCCTATTAAATGAATATGAAGAATGTTCTATACGAATAGTTGATAACCTATCCAAAATGTTCTTCATAAATAAATTTGAAGGATGGACATAAAATGGATAATTCATTCTATATTAACAACAGAATTTATTAATCTTTTAACATATAGGAACTATGAAATCTTTGTATAGTATAGCTTAGCGATTTATAATAATATGGATAATAATAACGACAGTGGGGGTGGTCCTGTAGAGAGTGGGGTTCCCCTGCTGTATGGGACCGGGAAAACAGCCGTCAAAGTAAAGTAAGTAAAAGTAAATTTGCCATATTCCATAAATCTCCGTTGCTTTACCGTAAGGCTAATTACTATAAGCTACTGAGCGTGTTTTTTCTAAGTTAAAGTCAAAGATTTCCCAATTACAATTTAACATATCCATGGCATATTGTAACAAAAATTTCAGGGTTACTTCAGCCCAGGAAAAGTCTGCAGCCTTGCACACGAGTGTCCATCTCAGCAAGTGCTGTTGACGATGGAACTCTGTGCTGATTCAGATAATATGAGAGAGAGAGAGAGAGAGAGAGAGAGAGAGAGAGAGAGAGAGAGAGAGAGAGAGAGAGAGAGAGAGATTTTCGTAAAAGTACTAGATAATTACCCATGAAACAGTTTAACAAGGTTTGACGCTATATGTGAAATAAAACTAAAGAATTTGAATCCGTCCACTGCTCGAAAATAGCGAGAAAATATTAGCACTATTTTCTCAGAAATAAGAATTTCCCTTAAGTATGAAATGAAGTACTTAACAAATCGTTGAAAACTCACTCAGCTGAAGGTACCAACGTATGGATTTGTGAATTCATAAACATAAAAAGCCCGGTGTTGTGGCCTGGAGGCCATTCAACTCATGCAACTGGGAGAAACCCAACAATTTCAATGTAAATTATATATTAAAGGGGTTAGACAGCAAGATAGAAAGGAGTAAGAACAAATTTGTATCGATACATGTTCCAGAAAATGTATAATCAAATCGTCTAATAATATCGTGATTTTTATACACTTATTAGACAACTATTTTCCTCAACCATGAATATGCAAATTATATAAAAGTAACCCAATAAATTACAGGTTTACGTGGTATTAGTTTTACTTTAAACAGTATATCACCGATATTGTATGATTTGTATAAGATCAAACTTTCGTAGTTGATAAGCACGACAATTAAGATACCATTCATTTATAGCAAAATAGGTTCAAACACTTGCTGATGCTTGCTAGTCTAATATATCACAGAACTTTAACTTTGTAGAGCGCATACTTCGACTATACCACGTTATTTATCATAAGCTAGGCAATCAAATTGTGCCTATTTTGGCACGAGTTTCATGCAAATCTGAGAAAATTGACCACGATATAGCTAAAACACAGTTTTGACCTTTTTGTAATCTTGACCTTGATCATGTTGTATATTACAAGATAGGCAACTGAATTATACACATTTTGGCACTAAATGTAAATCTGATATAAGTTTACCCCGATATAGCAAAAGGACGTGTTCGACCTTAGACTTTTGACCCAGTCACTCCCAAATCCAAAGATATGCAATGGAATTTTGCACATTTTGACACCGGTTGTGTGTATACTTTCAAAATGGACCAGGCTATAGCAAAAGTAAGTGTTTGACCTATTCGTTACCTTGGCCTTTGACACGATCACTCCCAAAATTTAATCAAAGTGTCCCACCAAATTTCATGAGATTTGGTCAAATGGTTTTTAAGGTTATTCAACCCACATACATACATACATCCATCTCAAAATATAACCTTCCGAGGAAAGTAACAATTCCAAGGTCTATTAATTTATAGATTAATATTTGCTCAATCCTAAAACGGAAAAATAGGAAGCGACTTCTAATAGTTTATAAGTAGCATGAAGATTCAAAACTAATATTTCAATAATTGGACCCCGACGCCTACTTCAATTAGCCAACAAACATAGCACGTAAATAGATTACTATACCCTAAAATACCGAAGTTTTTCTCATGACTCATAACTAGCCCAACTTCATACCAATTTTTCTATCAAGTGTGCATTGATATTACCTCCAGCCTAATCAAACAGCCTAAAAACTACAATAGTTTATAAAAATTGCAAAAACAGTTTAAACTAGAACGGCCACTCTGAAGAACGCATACCTTCGCCTATATCATGTTGGATAGCACAAGATAGGCTTTTGAATTATGCACATTTTTGGCACTAGGTCATGCAACTCTCAAAGAAATTTGACAAAGACATAGCATAAAGAAGTTTTTTTACCTTTTCGTTACTTTTGGCACCCAATCACTCCCAAAATCTAATAAAGTGGTTATGCAAAGGCATTGGATAACAACGGCCGCGTAATGACGAACCCTGCCCCTTTTTTGCAAGTTCATTGACCCCGCTGACTTATGAAGCCCAGCTGCTAACAAGGGTAATTCAGTCACAATCATTCTTTATATCACAAGATAGATAATTAAATTATGTACACTTTTAACACTGTTTCATACAAATTTGATATGGATTAATCACTATGTAGTAAAAAGGAATGTTTGACCTTTACCCTTTACCCAATCACTTCCAAGCAATTGGGTTTTGCACATTTTGGCACTAGTTTCATGCAAACCGGATAAAATGGACCACGATATAACAATAAGAAGTTTTTTACTTTTCCGTGATTTTGACCTTTGACCCAATCACTACCTAACTCTAATCAAGTTGTCCTTGGAACATAGCCAATCATCCCACCACATTTCATTAGTTTAATTTAAATAGCTTTTTAGTTACGCGAATCTTAAACAAAATATAACCTTCTGGCGAAAGTAATTATGGGTTAATATCTCAATTTCTCAGCAAACAAGCAACAAATTTGTATTAATACACAAAAAAAGCTATGGAGATACCACAGATTGAAGTAACAATTAGCATTAAACTAGTCGTGGGCGAAACAATGCAAAATTCCACTTTATTTAGTACTAAGCAGATGAACGTTAAAATCCGCGTCACGAGGTTCAAGACAATAGGTCCACACTATGTCTTAACAGTTTAACAGCCTATTGCGTGCGATACAACATTTTGACGTAGTAAAAAGCTTTTTCTGCATAATTAATATATATTTTGTACTGTCTTATGGGTAATATGAATGAAAAGGGAATCAGAGATGGTAATAATGACTACGAATTTGCAATCACAGTGCTGAACCTTATGCACAATTAAGATTGAGATTCAGTAATGTAAAGTTATTTAATCCGAAAGCTAGAATAAATTTTAAGATATGTTCACATCGTGCAACCAATAAATCGGGTCCACACAAGAATAGTTAAAGAGTTGAAATAATCCTCTACAAAATATTCTACAGCGTTCAATATGCTTCTCCAAGATTGTATAGCTAACTTCCACTTGACACGAGCTTTGATAAATAAAATTTGATAACGCTAACGACTGTACAGGAGTCTCCATATACTTTAATAATGACAAACTAATTCCATGTGTCCAGCAGTGTGTCGGGGTTTTCCGCTTATGGACGGACCACAGACAAAATTTAAATATCCAAAATCTTTGTTATGTACTGCAACTTATAAATTTATCTACTCTATATGCTGGAATATGTGCATAATTGACTTAGAGAAACAGCGTTCTAGCTTTCCCCGATGAAACTGCAGTTTAGAATTTTATACAATATACTGGTAGACCATAAAACAAAATCTATGCATTAAATATGTACTTACGTACTTATTTAACAGCCATGTGTTATTGATCTATTCAACTTTATATTAATTTTGGCCTTTTTAGCCACCCCTCTTTCGTATGTTGGCATTGATTTACTTCAAGATTGGTTCATTACTTTTTTTACGTACGGGATTATTTTCTTGGTTAAGGGACTGAAGCCCACCCGTTTTCATCGTCATCTATTTGAGCCCGACTTAGGAAACAGATTGAAAGGATCAGTATAATTGATTATCTATACAACGTGAATGTAAGTCTAATCATGGCAAGTAGAAAAATACCGGAGAACAGATACGTTCATGAAAGTGTCGAGTTTTGGAATAATCTTTCCTGGCGAAAGGGTATCCCGAGAAGTACCTCGGAAACCACACAATCCAACAAATTTCCGAACCAGCGGGTTGTAGTTAGGAAAGGGTTGAATCTGTGCGTGCGCGTGCATATCTAAATATTTATAAATTTTTGACAGGTCGGGTACACAAAAAGTTAGTCAATATTTCCTTGTAATTTACCTTTTAAGAAACAAAACGCCCCCTTCTTTGCTATTAGGCTATATGTATCTACTGAAAACTTTAGCCCTATTACGCTATGTGCAACCACTGAAAACATTAAGCTCATAACTGTATCAGCTAAAGTTGAATCTGTATTTAAATTTGGATACACTTCCTCAGGGACCAATGTAATTTAGAAATGCTACAATAATATATAGAGTCTGTAGAAACAGACTGCAAAAACACAACTGAAATGCCAAACAAGCGTAAGACCAGTTGCAGTTACATAGACATGCAACGATAAACAAAGTTCTCTTCATGAAAATTGAAACCGGATTGCAGACTTTTGCTTATATGATGACCAAATGCAGTTAACTTTATGATGATTTTTATATAGCATATCTCCAATAACTTTCTAAATACTGGAGCCGTCCCTAAACTGACAACAATTATATTAAAAATAAACTATTTTGTTAATAATGGTTAATTGGGAACGGGAGAGAAAAAAAAGCAGCATTTAAGGCATAACATAAACAGAACTACAAAGAAACCATAGGGAAAGGTGCAACACCATATGCAAGTCATGGGGCATGGGGATAAATCCCATCAAACGGCGCAGTTAAGATTGGTCCAGTCCTCGTATTCCTAATCAAAACTTTTCCTCTTTTCCATCTAAAGCGATAACTTGCCGATAACATATGGGCCTATACATTTGACTCGCGCGAGAAAAAAAAACACATTATTAACATCCAGAGAATCATAGGAAATTAACTTAAGTAACACTTACGTACAAACTTTAACCACTCCACTAGCACTTGGCTTGGCACGATGTCTCGGCTTCTTTGAAGTCTGAAGTCGAAGCAATTCTCTGTTTAGCGTTGAGGACTTGAGGTAATAAAACCAAGGAAGCGGGAATTCGTAGTTTTGGTGTCCTTGTAAGACAAGTGGTGCCATCTAAGTGGACGGTTTTAGCTCACTACTAACTCGAGCTAAAAAAAAAAAAAAAAAAAAAAAAGTCTTCAAAGCTAATCATTGCAGAACCCATTTGACTTACGTTTTGCATTGCATTTAGTTCATTATATCTTTTTTTTCTACAATATTTGATTCACTTGTTATTTCCAATTGTCATTTAACAATACCTTATATTTAAAAAGGAAAACTTGTTTACTGACATTTCATATTCATTTATAGTTTCTATATATTCTCTCTACTGTGACAAATTAACACAGGAATTTGAAATCCTTGTGCTTGTGTACATGTAAGCTACTTATCAAGACTAAATTCAATTAGCATGATGATTAAAACCTGTTTATGGCAGCTGTGCCTAGTTGTACGAAAACGGAAAAAATCAAAGAATATAACTTTGGCTGTCTCTCTTATGTACAAGATTGTTTGTAGATCAATATGAAACTTGAATAAGATATGTTTTCCTAATTAAAATGCATATTCTTTCTCAAGTAAGACGTTCAACCAATAAATACAAAATCATTATAAATGAATAGGCTTCTTAAGAAAGAAAACGGTACCAATGTTGCATAAGAGAAAATGTAAATTTTGTAATGTATAGTATATACTATTATAAACTAATATCAGAGTTTTATTCTATTTGTGGAAGCTTAAGTAAAGCTTAACACAATAGATAATGTGAATTTTGATAATTTAATATCATCAATTTCTATGATTATTTATTTTCTATTCACAACGCATAATTCCTTTTTAGAAAGAATATTTTAAAGGTATTTTTATATAGTTTGAGGTTGGGGTGAAAAACTCCTCGCAAAAATTTGTCCTATTCTCTAACTGTAGACTTATAGTATTGTAGGCTACGTCTTATTGTTGGCTAATTTTTCATTGTAAATTGCAATTTGTTAAGTAGTTGACAGATAAGCATACAGAATGTTACTGTATTTGTATTTTTACTCATGAGAACAAATACAAGAGTGCTTATGTATTTCGTGGAAATGTTTATGACCTTACTGAATGTTATGATAAGGGTGAAATGACCGTTTGTACCTGAGAATGGCGTAGTTTTTAAATTATTGCAATGGTTTTAGTGTGTAGCCTTTATGGTAAGGTTAACAACGCCAGATAACTTTACACGTCAGTAGAAGTTTGATATAACTGAATTCATATATGGAATTACTCTTAGTGAATGCATTGCTCTACGTGTGATAGGCCTAATAGTCGACATTGTAATGTAATGTTTATTTTCACCAGAGAAATCATTAAGAGGGGAAAGATTCAAACGTGGAAAACGGTAATAATATTGTCTGGCATTTCACAGACGTAAACGCGTTTCATACATAGCTAAAAATTGTATTTGTCACGCACCAACTAAATTACATTAAAAAATAAATTTTCACGTTACACACCTATAACCTTTGATTTTGCTTTAAACTTCTTTTTTTGTGTTTATGTAAAACTTGTCAGTGAATTTTGTATTCATGGTAATTATTTAACTCAGAAATTCTTATAAGTACTTCTGGAGAATCACATGAAACCCTGGGATTTTGTCACAATGTGACAGTCACTTATATGACCAAATTGTATAGTAAAGTACAGTATTTGAAGCTTTTAACGATCATAATATTGTATTATAAACTGTAAAGCCTACAATACATATATCCAATAAACATTTCCATGGACGGAAAACCATATGTTATTACACATGGTCTTCCAATATACTCATAAAACATTTGTAGATAAAGGATGGCAAGCTCAGTGTCACAGCATTGATTTAGCTTTGACAAAGTTTGGGGCTAAGTCCTTGCTTGACCTATCATGGTCAACTTATCAGCAAACGGGTACTGATAGCCTAAGATAGGTTAGAAAGGAGCTGACCATCCTACTTCAAGATCGTGTGAAATAGTAAACATGCCATTACTTCATTTGGTGTTTTCGGAACTTTTGGCATAGTACACACAACAGTACCCCCAACAATGAATGACTTAACCTTAAATTACAATTCTTTAATATAATTATTTTTCAGCTAAGCTAGAAAAGGCATTTGGCGTGACAGCTTGTATATAGTGACACACCGCAACCACTTGAAAAAAAATTTGTCTTAGTACACGTAGGCCTACATCCTAACCCTACAGTAGTTCACTCTCAACTTTTATTATCAAGCTAATGATGAATATAACAATCACCTCATCCTTCCACTGTGCATTATAAGAGATAACCTTATACTTTGCTCCTGAACTAGGCATGAATCAATGACAAACTGCCTGTATATAAAGCATTACGGCTATAACAGGAAAAACAAAATGAGGATGAATTCCTACACAATTATCTTAATATTCCTTTCGAAGTAAGGCTATGCAGCAAAATAAGATCAAATAACCAGAACTTTGGTTTAAGAGAAATAAATCTCAGAGGCTTAGTGGGAGTATGATACAAGCCAAAACACAAAGCATCTTGGTAATCAAAATGGCAAATATAAAGAACTGAATTAACTTTAGGCATTGAATAAGCTTTAACTCATACTTTTAACAGGGAAGTAGCCTAGGAAAAAAGTATGGCAATACAATAATGCAAAATAAGACATAACACTGTGTTTAGGAGACTGTACTTACTCCGAAGCCTTGAAATTCATATTGAAGGTAGTGCGTGATATCAGCAAATGAATACGAATCCACAAAACCCATCATGGCAAAAATCAGCAGAGTAAACATAATACAAAAATAAAGAGCCTTCTTACGATTCTATCAGGAAATGGTTAAAGATGGGAACAACACCCTTGTACAAAAAGGTAAACAATGAATTCTTCTTTAGTATATGAATGAGAAATTAGGCAAAAATAGCCAAATACAAGAATGAAGTTAAGAGATTAAACCATTCTAGAGTATAATGCAAACAGGGAAAACAATGAATTCTTCTTTAGTATATGAATGAGAAATTAGGCAAAAATAGCCAAATACAAGAATGAAGTTAAGAGATTAAACCATTCCAGAGTACAATGCAAACTGAACACAAAAAACTAATCTTATGACCAGTAACAAAAATAAGATAGCTACGTTTTCAGTGGTGGCTTATGTAAATTTATCTTATGTCTGAGCATTGAGTTTTGACAAAATTTGAGGTCAAAACAATTGTTTGTATTTACTGATTGTTCTTTTGGAGTTATATTTAATGGATTTAGACCATAATGCATACAACTTGGGTTTACTTTTCTTTTGGCTTTAGTTCTGCTGTAGTTAAAACATTAGTTTGTATTTTCATTATTTTTCATTTGTCGTAAACAAACTTCTGCTGGTGGCTCGTAAGTATTTGAGTTTCTTTCAAGTCCCTATTCAAACAAATATAGCTGGTCATCTATAGTATCTGAAGTATTGACATTTATATAATGGGTTAGACAATAAAATCTACTTACAGATTTTTCCTTATTCTATGATTTTTATCTTTAGATTGTAACATCTTGTTTTATTCCTCCTATTTTTCAAATATTTCTCATATGACCCAAAGAAATCGTAATCTGATTCACAATACTGTACTTTATTTTGTTAATTACTATACCAAAATAAACTTAAAAGCAACCTAAACTATCTATCATGAACATTACAATTACCAAATATCTTTTTATGCTTTTGGAAAAATCTAGTATATAACCAGTTTCTTCAAAATTGTTTACAGAATAACACATTACAATGTACATCAAAACATTGGTAGAAATATCCCTTTTTATGTAGGTTTGGCAAACTATACATCACTCATCCATAAATATCAATTATATAAATATAATCCACGTTATTGTTTTACCTAACCTTACATTGGTCTCTAAATTGTAGTTACTGTGAATTACTGTACCACGCAATACTGTACTTCACTTAAAAGCTCATTAATGTACTCGAGTTTTATAAAATTATAGTACGTTATAAGTAATTTTTCTTGTTTAGTACGTGCAAAGGGAACGTGTAAGTTACTCTATAAGGTAGAAATCCAACCTACGTCGAAAATCTTGCCGGGTGTCTTAGAACCAATTAACGATAAAAGGCAGGTATTACTTTGTCTACAAAATACAGCAACAGCCTTCTTAAATATATTTCATCATCAAAGATGATGTTTCAATAATACCATTTATTCTGCCATTTCAGATGCAGCCATAACTCTGTACAGTACAGTATTTCACTTCTCTGAATTTTTTGCTATAGCATGAAATTTATTCATTTATATTTATAGCTCATTTGGTATTCGTTGCACTTGATAAAAGTTGCATAAGCCGATTGGTGCCATCTGTGTTTCACCATAGCTCTTACTCAATGAGCATCCCCATTAACATTTACTGTAAGTATACATATTTTTTTCTATACTTTGTCATTTTTTGTGCTACTATATTACCTTGGAAGGTTATTCATAGTCTCCAAACAAAAAATGGCTAGACTCTCTGATAAAGTATAAAACCATGGATACAGTTACAATGAAATATGAGGGATTTGGCTTCTGGGGTTAAATTGAGCAATAATAGCAAAATAGTTGCTGGCTGATCTAGAGGAAAACATGGCTGAAACTATTGCTGATAATACATTTGTTTCATTTCCTTAGGTCATCAACTCTTTTCAGTATATGTTATATGAAGTTCCATATTCATCTATTTCATATACTGTAATACTGTAGTTGCTTTTCCAATTTCTTAAATTCTGGTAGTGAAGCAGTGTTTCCATACATAATATAACTCCATGAATCCATATAACTATTCAAAAGGTGTGTAATTTCTGGAAACTTGGAACATATAATTCAAATTTACATTATTCCTTAAAGAAAAAATTTAGTTGGTATTAATGACGAATATCGAGATACCACTGTACAACATCCTGTAGCCAAATATACAAGATATTATGGACACATCATGAACAGTGATGTCCATTTCACCAATTAAGTATCGTTATTTTGACCTACCTCACTTCTTAAAGCTTACTTCACTCCAATTTTCAGCTATCATTAACAGACAAACCCTCCTTTGGCATATGCTATGAATATATGGGATACAGTGGTTTAGTTAAAATACTTCATAATAAATGAAAAAAAGCCATCAGGTAGTAAGTTTTATAAACAGGATAACAAGCTGATGGGATATGCAACATCTAGAAAAGGATTTTTTTTTTTTTATAAAACACTTTTATCAATTGTATATACAGTATATATTTTTTGTTAAAATCTTGAATTATCTAAATACTATACAGGACAAAATCTTATTAAAACTGAAAGCCATATTAAATATATAAATATTTTCAAAAGACCATTTGAAAAACAAAGAAAATGTTTGAATAATCAAATCACGATACTGTACCCTTATATAAAAATTTCCCAGTTACCATTTGATATAATAATCATCTGGACATACCCAGTATACAAAGTTCTTACATTATTGCTTACTTCGAGTAAGTGCATGGTAATGCATCTGTAAAATTCACATACATGCAAACAAAATTAGTTATTAGTTTATAAAACACTGAGCTACTGTACTTTGACAATAATTTTCTTACAGAGTTATAGCACATTACTTCAAACATACCAAAATATGTAAATAGCCCCATGAGCCTATTTTGGTGAAATGCAAGTAAAATAAACCTTCGGAGCATTTAAACCCATTTTCTTCGTCGCATAGCTGGATACATCCTTACGTTGGAAAAATCATTTTATTATGAGATATTACAAAAAGTAATGGTTAGATGACTATACCTGTATGCTAAGGTAAAAACAACATACACTACACAGACAAAAACCTCTCGGAAATGCCTCAAACCAAATGGTAAGTCACCGCTTAAGAAACATTAACCACAGGGTAAAGTATTGTTGATAACATACATGTCACAAGCTATCGTGTCTTCTTGGGTTTTAATTATTATTGCACTTTAAAGGAGTGAAATCTAGTTTCTAATCTGTAGTAAATATCTGGAGCAGTTAATATAAAATAAAAGTGTAAGCTACTAACATTCCATAGAATGTTATAATTGTACGAAAAGTTAGGTATACTTTTATATAATAATATATCACAATTTTCAACATGCAGTGTTGTTGAATACATGAATAAGTCTGCACTCTTATATCACAATTGCAAGAACACGTCCTTCAAAAGACAAACATTAGCTAACTTCATTACTGAATCTTTTATTGTTATCCTTTTCATACATAAAATCCCAATTTGGTTAGTATTCCTGAACGTCCACCTGGATATGCACCTTATAACATTGCAGAGCAGTAATAACATTAATAAAGCTGGAATAACTGCATCTTTTAAGAAACATAGTAACCTTTTGGAAGCATTGGAACAAAGCCAATTTCAACCTTAGTATTTAAAGCGCGATATGATTAACACCTCACTCCTATATTCATACATAAACTGAAATATTAAAATGTAAAAAGTATGGTAAATATACTTGCCTAATGAAAAATAGGCCTCTGACTCTAGAAACAAAGTTTTGGTACAGATTATCAGTAAAACTTATTTGGAAAGAGCCAAATTGAATTTCATATCTGGAAGCTGTATACATACTCATATACAGTATATAATTATTTTGATTTATAAACATGGCAGATTAAATCTATCAGTAGGATTTCTTTCTTTAGCTAGGATTTCTTGGCTCCCAAAATTATGACCCATACTCCCAATAAAAAAAACTACTTTCTTGGTCTGGCATAACTCCTCCTCTCCTTACATCTTTTTTTTTTTTTTGGGGGGGGGACAAAATTGAAAAATTACATTTGAATTATAGCCTAACAAAAGAACACAAAAATCAACACTGGGAAATGATGAAAATATAGACAAGAAAATGTTTAAGGACATGAGAATCAAGTCTGTCTCTCACACAAAGGTTATTCTTGAAGAGGGCCCAAAATAGAGACTGGGACCACTCACACATGAACTTAATTAAGACCTGAATGTTGACAATAAATAATAGGAAAGATAGGGATGATTCCCAAAGCAAATTATTTAACCCATAATATCTAGTCAGTTATACTACTAACAATAATATACACATGGTCTGGAAAGTTTGAAGAGAGTAGAGAAATCTAGTTAGCTTAATATAAGAATAGATTTTACTTCATATTGGGAAGTAATAAAACCATAAAAAAAGCACAAATGAACATTATGGCAAGCAAATACATGGGTAAAGTAGCATAAATAGCCTTTATTACATAGAAAAAGCGACTGAAGGGGCCAATTAATGCAATGACAGACAAGAGCAGGTAAGGGAAAATAAATATGACATAAGTAATATGAATTACAATTGCCAGAGCTACAGAGCACCTTTGAAATCATGAGGGCTGGGAATGGCTTTTTGGATCAGAATATTATCCTACCATGAGAAGAATCAGTCAAATTCTGCGACGAATACTGGAATACTGCCATCTATTATATTTATTAGTATTTTTAGATGTATGGTTCTGTTTTTTTCAAGACAACCAACCTCCAAATGTGAATCTACTTTGAATGACACTCTCCCAAGCAGTCAAATGGATGACAGCCAAAGATACTGTTACAGGAAAATTTCATGGGCCTTATTACAGTATTTTTTTTTTCAAATAAAAATAAATTGAAGAAAAAAATAAGACAATCCTTTCCCAATATTTTTCCCCATCTATCAAACCTTGTTTTCAGCCAGATACTTTAAAAGTACTCAACATTTGTTTTCTCTTATACTTTTCACATATGCAGAAGCTAATGTCAATATAACAAAAACACCAAAGAAAAGCTAGTACAGTAGTAATATTCTCCAGATAACACCCAATAGGTGTCATAACTTCTTCACCTTTTAATTTTTGCAAGTGAGTTCACAAAATGATTCTCTACACATTTTCCCATACACAAAATTGCTGATGAGTGTATCATAATTACTCTGACTTCTATTTTGTTTTATTTCACACAAGAATCAATCTGACTTTACATACTCTTTGATCATGACATCAAACGGCCATTTACTTTATGCAGTGACGATACATAAGACTCAAAACATTAAAATCCCTCACCTTACATGGAACAAACCTGGCCATTTCTAAAATGTGGAGTTGCATATAAAATGTTTAATCCTACACATAAAAATTGAGCATCATTCAACTGATAAATTTACTCAAAAGCTTAGCCCAAAAGCAGCTGAATTCACACAATATTTTACTGGAGACTTACAATTCACAGTAAGAAAGAATATTACTGTTCTGATATTCAAATTTGACCATTGTACTTCTTTGCTATTAAGGAAACACAGCACTTTTTATCAACACAGCTTGGTCTTTGCTACAAAGTCATGAACGTCCCCCAATGATCAAGCAAAGCCTATATAGTTATTAATATAATAACAATACATCAGGTATTATTGTGTTGAAAGGATTCACCAGACCCCAAAAATCTTGATTTAAATTAAAACTGTTGTTAACTTGTATTAGTTGCTGTTGATGTCATTGGTCTCACTGGTAGGGGAGTTAACTTATCATTGGTATACCTGTTGGAAATGAAAAGAAATATATCGCATAATTTTAAAAAATCTGTATTCCTAAATTTCAAAGCTATCATAAGTTACATATTGATAAAATTAAATCCTTAAGCCTTGCACGTTTCTGGATATCTATAATTTTCAGAAAAATTCTAAATTGATCTAAACTTTAAGTCCTATCATAAAAGTATTCACCACAATGGATATTTTCTTCTATAGGGTGAAAGATCCCTTTCAAGTAAGGCTAAGCCAAATATCTCATTGTGTTACATTAGCAAATTTACAGTGCACAGAGCCCTTGGCTTGTGGGGATACCCAGCTATAAATCAAACCCTATTTTGCATATTCCTAGGTTATACACCCTATAGATTTACTGTAAAACTATGAAAGTTTATTCAATTATCTGATTCTATAAATCACTCATAAAAGCATCAGTAAAAAAAAAAGAAAAAACAAAAAAAATTCACAATAAATTTTCTCCATATAATTACAATAAGAGCATTCGGGTACTTGATTCTCCTGATCAATCAATCGAGATTTATAAGGAGAATCGATCCAGTTTTAATTGTAATTTTATTATTTTAACACATATATACAGGGAAACATTATCGTGGATTTGTGTTTCCATTACCTTTTGGACATTACCTTAACTAAAACCTTGTTCTCCTATGTAATTATGTTGCTTGACATAGCAGTTACTGTGTGAACCCTGATCTGATTTTGTTAAGCTGTCGAATTTCTTTGTGACAATTTCTGATAACTACTTACGTCTCCAGATGCCTTTTTCTATCATATCTTAGAGATGGCTATCCCCCATTCGATGGAAGAGGTATCTTTAAACAGGATAATGTACTTCTGTGGCCAATAGAAAGTGTTTCATGTACTTTGTATGCAAATGAATGAGTACGTTTTCTTGCTGAATAGCGGCATAACAGTGTTTGTTTAAGTGGATTTCAAATGATTGCTTATCGCAATCACCTTAGGGACCTGGTTTCTGAAGTCAGTGTTTGTGGCTGACAGTCCTTTGAACTGTTTGAAAGTGATGAGTCCCTTGTACTATTTGCAGCTGTCTGAGTACCTAGTACTGTTTATTGCTGACCAAGTCCCTTGTACTGTATGCAGCTGTCCAAGTCCCTATTTAATGTTCACTGCTGACCAAGTCCCTTGTACTGTTTGCAGCTGACCAAGTCCCTTGTACTGTTTTCGAATGTCCGAGTCCCTTGTACTGTTTGCAGCTGACCAAGTCCCTTATACTGTTTGCAGCTGACCTAGTCCCTTGTACTGTTTGCATCTGACCAAGTCCCTTGTACTGTTTGCAGCTGACCAAGTCCCTTGTACTGTTTTCGAATGTCCGAGTCCGTAGTACTGTTTCCTGCTTACCAAGTCCCTTGTACTGTTTACAGCTGACCATGTCCCTTGTACTGTTTGCACATGTCCAAGTCCCTTGTACTGTTTACAGCTGACCAAGTCCCTTGTACTATTTGCAGCTGACCAAGTCCCTTATACTGTTTGCAGCTGACCAAGTCCCTTGCACTGTTTGCAACTGACCAAGTCCCTTGTACTGTTTTAGAATGTCCGAGTCCGTAGTACTGTTTACTGCTTACCAAGTCCCTTGTACTGTTTGCAGCTGTCCGAGTTCCTAATACTGTTTACTGTTGAACATGTCCCTCGTACTGTTTACAGCTGACCAAGTCCCTTGTACTTTTTGCAGCTGTTCGAGTCCCTTGTACTCGGGAACACAAAATCTGACGTACTTCTGGGCAGGAAGATTAAAGATTTTGTTTGTTTGACTAGCATACATGGTTTCTATGGCAAAGAACCCAACATAGTCCGAATGTAATGAAATAATACTCCAGCTTTTCTGTCCTGGCAAAGGTTACACAATATAGGAGATTATGAGGAAATGGCCAGACATTATCAGCAATACATGGAATGTTACCAGGTTATAGAAAGGCTGGTAGGAAAGAATAGAATTCCTTGACCCAGTGGGAAAATCCAAAGGACATCACCTAATCCAAGTCAGCAACATTGATCATCTAGGGAGAGATCATGGAATTACTTATCACTGGTGATTAAAGGGAACCTACTCTAAAGGGAAGATGTGCTGCATTCCAAACGAAGAGAAAAAAAATATCAATGGGAGTGGTCAACTTTATCCATTGTAGCATATAATAGAATCCAGGTTATCGGAGAAAACAAAGTTTCCAGAAGAATGTTAGCTTTCTAGATCTTCCTCTTAAGACACTTAAAAACTTATGGACTAAGTCCTCAAGCTCTCATCAGTAGGAGTGGGTTTACAGGAAGAAATACAGCTGTGAAAAAAAATCTTGGACTAAAAAACAACCAGGAAAATGCGAGAAAAGAGAAAATGAAAAGATAAGGGGTCATCACAAAGTGAAACTTTATACTGCACTGGACTGAGGGAGCCGAGAGATTTGGAGGACTCCATATCTCAAGTAAAGCAAATATTTTTTTGCTTGACAAATGCTTAGTTGACTCTTCCTCTGCAGTTATGCAATGCATTGTGCTTTATGATTAGAAAAAAATGATATTTTCCTAAAAGCCAAAGCAAACATAATTATGTGAAAGAGCTTGGACTTTCATCGATTACAAAGATTTAGTCAGTGCATAATACTGTAAAAACAATACATAGATACATTAATTCGAGAATTATCAAATTATTTAAAGAGCTTTTACACTCAAATTATGATGTTGCATTTGAATATAAGCTACAATATAAGTTTTAAAGTTTAAGATTAACTTTCTTTTAACAATGACCTCGACCATAAACTCTTGAATCAATAAATTAAAACCCAAAAATCCATACCTTGTAACAAAATTGTGGACGGTAGCTGTTGAGACTTCAACTCCTTCTTCTAGAAGATATTTTGCTCCTTCTGAGAGATCAACAATTGCAACAAGAGGCACAACGTCATCTAGACAAGCAAAGTCTCGTACACTGTCTGCAACTTCATCCTATGGAAGAGTAAGTAAAATCAATTATCAAGATAACTTTGTTATGTGCAGATTTCTGTTCTAGATTTTTAATAGACAATCAATTTCTGTGTGTGCAATATTGAGATATTGTACAAAAGCTTTGACCATCTAGACTCTAGAGTGTATATTGAAGACTTTCACAATATCTAAGGAAAAGAACAATGCTGTAACAAACATAAAGATTTTTTTTTTATCATCTTGGGCCGACGTTTCACGACACAACTCGGGCTTATTGAGGTCAGTTCATATCAAGGTTCGTATTAAACAACAATATACATAACAATAGCAAGCAATAATGCATATGGAAATTCTGTAAAGTATTCTAATCTGCTAAAATGTTTAATATTTGACCAAATTCTCCACTACATAGTAAAAAAAAAAAAAAAAAAAAAAAAAAAAAAAAAAAAAAAAAAAATGATTAGAATAAAATAAAATAAAATGCTTGGGCGCTGATCATATGTAATATGGTCATTCTCTGAGGCATTGTCCTGCTTGATAGGGCAATGTCATTGTCCCTTGCCTCTACCATTCCTGGGCGGCCTTTAAACCTTTACACCATACAGTATAAATATTTTACAACAGGTGTACTATACAATGACACAGACCTTTCCTTCCACTTTTTAGTGGGAAGTCATTTTATTATAGGTGGTAAGCTAAACTAACCAAAATGTAAAATAGTTAGCATATGCAGTCTGCTGCATTTAAATATTCACTTATTTTCAGGTCTAAAAAAATTAATTTCCTGTTTTGTTTTAAAATCTGAAAAAAAGAACGACCCTGTAACATTACTTATTTGTATAAATTGCACAATCTGGGTTTAGTGAGAAATTTAAGTCTGACCAAAACCACTCTTTTGTAGTTTTGAGATTTTTTTGATATTGTGATTGGAAAAATGGATTTGCTTTTAAAATCTGCTAGAATCCTGAATAGGATAGTATTCTAATCACAACCTGGGTTTAGTGGAAAATTTAAGTTCGACCAAAATCAGGCTTTTGTGGTTTTGAGATTTTTTGATATTGTGGGACTATTAAAATGATTTTGCTTTTAAAATCAACAGGTTATTTCTTGTGATAGCGAAGACGTCCCGATATGAAATTTAGTTTTTACTTTGCATTACAGTTATTTAAAAAAAAAAAAAAAAAACTGCAACAATCCTGAATAGGATAGCATTCTAAGGGAAGTACTTTGTCCAAAAGAAGTAAAGTTTCAAAACCTAAAATTGGTGGGAATCTCTTTAAAAATATTAAGCAATTTATCATATTGCTGGATGAGTTTAATCATAATACAAATATTACTAGCCCTTGATGACAGTAAGTATGCATTCCATTAAAGTTCCAGACTAGCAAAGCAGTTTTGGAACTCTAGTGAGTAAACCATTATTTTGGATGAATTAAGAATAAACATTTCATGAATACTGGAAAGTCATATTGCAAATTACGCACATAAGAAGCTATACTTTGTGATCTCAATCAGATATTCCTAGAGGCCTACATAACTACTGTACTGTAATGTCAAATACTAAAGGACTTGAACAGATATATAAGAAATTTTCTGTTATGTAAATCTAATGAAACTATTAGAGAGATTCCTCAAGTGCCATGTGTGGATGAGATCATGATGAAGGGTAGATGGAGATGGGTTGGGCATGCTGTTCGCACTCCCCAAGAGAGATTAGTTCACCAAATTTTTATCTGGGCTTCAAAGAGCACTAGATGAGTTAGAAGACACAGGCCTGCATGGCTGAGAACTATGAAGCCTGAAGTAGAAGATGATGAGTGGAGAAGAATAGATTTAAAAGCTCAAGCGAAATCTAGCCGAGGCCCTTTGCGTCAATAGGCGTAGGAGAGGATGATGATGAAAATATGATACAATATAAACATAAACTTTTACACTTCTTTAACTTGGTAGGACTTTCCCGCATTTCAATTTTCATTGCTTGAATCAGATAAAGTCATACCTCTCCAGCCACAAAGAACTGTAGGGTCAGTCCTCCTTCGTGAGAATGCTCCAACAAATACTCCTCAGCTACAGGCAACAGGACATCACGGCCAAACTGTAATTCAGTATTTTCTCCATCTGTAAAAGGAAGATGTAACTTACACTTCAGTCGTCTAACATTCCATGCTAATAATGACTTGTACAGAACACTATACTAAGTCCTTGAATACTGATAGTTTTAGTGCTGTCCTAATAATGAAGTCCCATCCATATCCATATACCAAGGCACTTCCCCCAATTTTGGGGGTTAGCCAACATCAACAATGAAACAAAAACAAAAAGGGGACCTCTACTCTCTAAGTTCCTCCCAGCCTGACAAGGCTGAGAGGAAATGATAATGTCTAGCATAAAGCGTAAAGTAAACTGGGGAGACTTGAAGAGACACAAGTTAATAATAATAATAATAATAATAATAATAATAATAATAATGAAGTACTGTGGCAATAAAAATGACGAAGAAATGCTGTATAACAATCTGCATGAAATGAAGACTGAACTTAGATAGTCAAGAATTTTCTGTGCCCGGAGTACTGGCATGCTCTCTTACAAGCTACAAATTCTCCCACTAGAAATACCTAGTAATCTCTGCAGTAATATTATTTGTAAATGTTTACAGAAAAAAAAATATGAGCCAGAGCTATTTCAGTTGAACTGTTTAAACAATTATACCGTTCAAATATCTTTATGCTAGTGAATATTCAATTTAACTATAAGTAAAGATGAAATTTCTAGATACAGAATAGGTAACTTACTACATATGGATAAAAAAAAAAATCCAATTAAATAGTTTTAAGAAACAATCTGCATTTAATCTGTTCAAAGCTAAAAAAAAATCATAGAGCACAAATGAAATTTTATATTACAAATGGAAAAAAAAGGTAAATTCACTTGATTGAAATGTGAAATAACCACGATCCAAAATAAAGGATCAAATGCTCTTAGAACAACGCATTACCTGTGAATAAGACTAAGCAAGGGCTTTCTTGCAGACGGCCCATGTGTCTTTCTGCTAGAATGTCCACACTCTGCGGTCGCCAGGGAAATCTCTGTTGGTATAATTCATAGATGAATTTAGATGCCAGAAATAAGACGGACTTTTCCAATATATAATTATGGGTTGATTTAGACACTAGAAATAAGACGGACTTTTCCAATATATAATTATGGATGGATTTAGATACCAGAAATAAGACGGACTTTTCCAATATATAATTATGGGTTGATTTAGACACTAGAAATAAGACGGACTTTTCCAATATATAATTATGGGTTGATTTAGACGCTAGAAATATTTCGGACTTTTCCAGTATATAATTATGGGTTGATTTAGACGCTAGAAATAAGACGGACTTTTCCAATATATAATTATGGGTTGATTTAGACGCTAGAAATAAGACGGACTTTTCCAATATATAATTATGGATTGATTTAGACGCTAGAAATAAGACGGATTTTTTCAATATATAATTATGGGTTGATTTAGACGCTAGAAATAAGACGGACTTTTTCAGTATATAATTATGGATGGATTTAGACGCCAAAAAATAAGATGGACTTTTTTCAATATATATATATATATATATATATATATATATATATATATATATATATATATATATATATATATATATATATATATATATATATATATATATATATATATTGGAAAGAATTCTTTTAAATATGCTTTTAAATCAACTGTGTTAATGCGTAAGGAAAATTGCTGTATGGTAAATTTCAAATTAGGCACAATAATGAATTTCATAGCCTTAAAAAAAGCATGTTATCTTTTCTATCAGATATCAAGTCCTATAAAAAAAGACGGTAAAATGTCCAATAATTATCATTACGATCTAATAAAGAAGTCTATTATTAAATGAAACAAACAAAACGTGAAACTATTGCACTATCCATAGAGCTAATCAACATAATCACAATCGACATCTTATTTTAAAATATTCATGGTCTAATATCTACAATCTCTGGAAAGAAACTGGAATGTCTAAAGAACTCACCTCGCCATGTGGATCTTCAGTGAGATCTGCCCTCCCCTCTGTGGTGATAACTGTATTGTCCGGTGCAAGGATGACCAGAGTAGGGATCCCTTGCACCTCCAGAGTGCTGGCCAGCTCTCTGCGAGCCGTTTCTTCCTCCCAGGCTACGCTCAGCCAAGGCATCGTGCTGTGGTAGGCGCGCCAGGAATCCTCACTCCTGTTCAAGAACAACATTTCTTTTTTTATAATTTTCATTCCTTTGGCATGAGGAATATTTACCTAATTCCTAACTATTTGATGGTCACTTTTGCCAATATTTTCCCCTAATGAGACTAACATTTCCCCGATTCCTAACTATTTGATTGTCACTTCTTTTGCCAATAATTTCTCCTAATGAGACTAATCTTTACCTGATTCCTAACTATTTGATGGTCACTTTTGCTAATATTTTCCCCTAATGAGACTAATATTTACCTGATTCCTAACTATTTGATGGTCACTTTTGCCAATATTTTCCCCTAATGAGACAGTAATATTTACCTGATTCCTAACTATTTGATGGTCACTTTTGCCAATATTTTCCCCTAATGAGACTAATATCTACCTGATTCCTAACTATTTGATGGTCACTCTTGCCAATATTTTCCCCTAATGAGACTAATATCTACCTGATTCCTAACTATTTGATGGTCACTTTTGCCAATATTTTCCCCTAATGAGACTAATATTTACATGATTCCTAACTATTTGATGATCACTTTTGCCAATATTTTGGTGTAATGAGATATTGGATATTAAATTTTCTTCTGGAAGAACCAGAAGCTCCCTCTGGCACGTACTTAAAATTTACTTTATATATTTTTTTTTCGTATTTATTACTTATGATGCTATCTGTTTATAGAAAAGTGAAGTGATGCCTGTAAACAAAATATTAGTTTCTTTCTCTCTTTTTGATTGCCTGACCATGTACAGCCTATACCATTTAGGTTGTAAATTGCCTCGCCCTGCCGTGCATGGGACATGGGTAATAGCCATTGTATTATTATTATTATTATTATTATTATTATTATTATTATTATTATTATTATTATTGTTGTTGTTGTTACTAGTCAAGCTACAACCCTAGTTGGAAAAACGGGATGCTATAAGCCAACGGGCTCCAACAGGGAAAAATAGCCCAATGAGGAGAGAAACTAAGGAAATGAATAAACTGTATGAGAAATAATGAACAATAAAAGTAAAAAATTTTATCAACAGAAACAGCATTAAAACAGATCTTTCATGTATAAACTATAAAAAAAGACTTATGACATTCTGTTCAACAACAAAAAATTGCTGCAAATTTGAACTTTTGTAGTTCTACCGATTCAACTAACCGATTAGGAAGATCATTCCACAACCTGAACATAGCTGGAATAAAACTTCTAAAATACTGTGTAGTATTAAGCCTCATGATAGAGAGGGCATGACTATTAGAATTAACTGCATATCTAGTATTACGAACAGGATGGCACTGTCCGGGAAGATCTGAATTTAAAGGATGCTAAAATTGGCAGAACCCTCTATAAAAGAAGACTGATGGACAAAAAGTGTGATTTTTTTTTCGGCCTACAAAAACGATGTGATAAAATGAAAACAGGAATAACATTTTACTTATCTGAAATTGGAAAGAGACGAAATCGACTATTTTTTTCACGAGCCGAGTAGACTAACCGAGAGTGTAAAACTACTGGGGACGTAAAGGATCTAAAAAAATCGAAAGCCGTCAAGTTAATCAATGGAGGAGAAAAAAAAAAAAAACTGGTGACAGCAACCCTTTCTCTAACATTGCAAACCCTGTCCTCATCTACTACCCCTCCTACCCCACTTGTCGTGCTCTCATTTTCAAGGTATTTACCTCAGATTGAGTAATTTTGGTTGATTTAAGGAAATTTCAAGAGTAATGAAACTTTCAAGGTAATTTTTTCATCAGGTAATCTTTTGATAATAGAGTAACATAGTGTATCTAAAATTCAACTTTCAGATTTTGCACAAAAATAGAGAGATTTTGTTAATCATGATTTCTCTCTCTCTCTCTCTCTCTCTCTCTCTCTCCTCTCTCTCTCTCTCTCTCTCTCTCTCTCTCTCTCTCTCTCTCTCTCTCTCAAATAGATGTACTGTAGACCTACTTTCGTACCTTTTACTTTAATCCGGAAAGTAGGTGCGGGGCATGAAATTGCCATATTGTAGGCCATTTTTTTTGGTATCTTTTCAACTGGATTTTCCTAGTAGTTACAGGAAATGATAATGTCTTGAAGAGACACAAGTTAATAATAATAATAATGATAATAATACAACATTATTATTATTAATAACAATAATAAAAATAACTAAAAAAGCACTCTGAGTGCAGACCTCCGCTCCGGCAGCTTATTTCTCGAAACTCGTTTGCCTTCCCCAGAATCAATTTAGACCGCAGGCGTATTTGAAGTCTGTGTGACGACCATGTGCGAATTTGGGATTCAGGTTAGGGTTAATTCGCTCGACCTTTTGCTCAGCCTTGACCCTGACCTTTGACCTAGGACTTTCAAAATTGAATAACTTCTACTTTTCAACATAACAATTAATACCTGAAAGTTTCATTACTCAATGAGAAAAACTATGGTCAGAAAATTGTTCATAAACAAACGGGGGCGAAAACATAACCTACTCCCAACTTCGTTGGCGGAGGTAATAATAATAATAATAAATAGAAAGGCACTCAGTAGAGCGAAGACCTCCGCCGCGGCAGCTTATTTCTCCACCTTGACCATTGACCTTAACATGTATTAATTGGCGTGGATTTTTATACACTCAAATGTGAACCATGTTTGAAGTCTCTGTGATAAAGATGTCCTAACCTATGGCTGATTACGTGAATTGAACATTTTGCTTGACCGTGACCTTGACCTTCCAAATTTAATCATTCAAGCTTTTTACATAACAGTTAATCCCTGCAAGTTTCATTACTCTACGGTTAAAATTGTGGCCAGGAAGCTGTTCACAAACAAACACACACACAAACAGGGGGTAAAACATAACCTCCTTCCAACTTCGTTGGCGGAGGTAATTACTACACCTAACAGTGTCTCGTGCATCTCTGTGACCTAATCTCGAACAATTCTTAATGGGATTACTATTATCAATTGTTAAAGAAATGGAATAATCTCACCTTCCTTTGGAATAGCTCTCTCTCCTCTCCCTTCTCTCACCCACTTCCCAAGTCCATCGTTCTTGTAATCCACCCACTAAATAATAATAATAATAATAATAATAATAATAATAATAATAATAATAATAATAATAATAATATATATATATATATATATATATATATATATATATATATATATATATATATATATATATTTTTTTTTTTTTTTTTTTTTGCGCGTTTACCTGTCCGAACTGACGAAGATGATTTGAAAACTGTCTTCCTTCTTCTTGATTTCTTCGTACGCAGCCACCAACTGTGGAGTGAAGGCTTTGCAAGGGGGGCACTGAAATAAACGTAAAATATAAATATGAAAAATTGTATCTTTTTATGTATGAAAAAGATATGTAATTCGTTACTTACGCCATTTAATTTTTACGTTACTAATTAGTTCAGATAATGATTTACCGATTAAATTTTCATCTAATCTAGTTACTTATTTAAAGTAAGTCTAAAGTAAAACCTCGGATTAATATAACAGCAAAATCTCCACTGATAATTTATGCAATTCTTACCAAAGCCAAAAGACAACCTGAAAATTATATTGATATTTTTTATAAGCTCAAAGAACCGCAAATAATAAAACTATCTTTAAACATGAAGTTTAAAAACACGAACAAAGATATAAATAAAGATTCAAAGTATTTTAAAATCAATAGCTTATACTATTACGATTAATTATAAAATTAATAAAATACTAAAAAGCGAATAAAATAATCAATGTGCTTTGTAAAATATGCAATAAGATTGTTTAAAAGGTTTAAAGGCCGCTCATGAATGGCAAAGGCAAGGGACAGTGACATTACCCTATCAAGCAGGACAATGCCCTAGAGACTGACCATATATACATATGATCAGCGCCCAAGCTCCCTCTAAACCCAAGTCGGACCAAGTAGGGCCAGGCAATGGCTGTTGAAGATTCAGCAGATAGACCTATAGGCTCCCTCAAATCCACCATCCTTAGCTCACAAGGATAGTGAGGTTGCAGCGACCAAAGAAACTAACAAGTTTGAGCTGGACTCGAACCCCAGTCTGGCCATCAGCAGTCAGGGACGTTACCACATCGGCCACCATAACCCACTACTATTTTTATCATGAAAAATAGTTTAAAAAAATTTCCAATGACTACAATGTCACAGTTAAATTACTAGCTTTTTTTTTTATTGAATTCTATATTTTTCTTTGACCGACTGTGATGCAGTGAAACACGGCAAATCAGATGTGACATTTTCTTTACATTTATGTAAAACAGGACACATTTTCTTTCTAAATTCTGCCATAATATCTTCATAATTGGAAGAGATTAACTATACGTATATTCCTAATGAAATTTGTTTTAATGTTAACTATCATTAAAACCAGGATGACTATAAATTTCATCAGTAGTCAATAGATAAGTACCAAGGTACTTTGCATTTTCTTTTTTCATTTTTTTAAGGAAATTTTTGCTTTAAATTATATATATAAATCCTTTAAACAAGTGTCCTTTTGTTAATTTTGACTTAACGTATTTGCAAGAAATGTAATGTACGATAAGTTTTAATTTACGTTGTTGTAAGAAATGTAACATAAGTTAATTTTGATTTTACGTTTCTGCAGGAAATGAAACATGTGCTAATTTTGAATTTACTTTGTAAGAAATTAAACGTTACGTTGAATTTGAATTCTGAATTGTGTAGAGTGCTTGGAATGCAATTAAATACCACGTTCAGAATTATAAAAAAAAACTTATAACAACATCAGAAGTAACGGAAACAACAATTAAACCACTGTTCTCGAAGACTCAAATACTCACTCAATGGGCTAAGAAGTATAAATGAATATCACGTTCAAAAAAAAAAAAAAAAATAAATAAATAAATAAATAAATAAATAAAACCTTACCCAATGTGCTGAGAAGTATAAAGCTTTGTATGAGTCCTTGATGGAATCGTAAGCGACGGTCTGGCCGTCTGGATCGACGAGCATGGTGGCTGACAGCACCTCCCCTAAAGGTCGGGGGCGCCACGGAAACGTCAGCGCCTCGGGGTCGCGGGTCACCATCTCCCGCCCGTTCTTGGTTATCACTCGGCCGCTTCTGGAGTTGATCAGGACCAGCGAGGGGATGCCAGTGACACGGTACTGGCGCGAGAGGCGAATCTGGAAAGGAGAAGAAGAGGAGGGAGTTAGAAGTGAATGAATGAATGACCCGAGATAAAAAAAAGGGGGTGAACTGATAGTGGGTAGGAGATGAAGAGGGAGTTAGAAATGAATGAATGAATGACCCGAGATAAAAAATGGGGTGCACTGATAGTGGGTAGGAGAAGAAGAGGGTGTTAGAAATGAATGAATGAATGACCCGAGATAAAAAATGGGGTGAACTGATAGTGGGTAGGAGATGAAGAGGGTGTTAGAAATGAATAAGTGAATTAACTGATATAAAAATGGGGTGCACTGATAGAGAAATGAACGAATGAATGAATGACCGGAGATAAAAATCGGGTGCACTGATAGTGGGTAGGAGAAGAGGGTGTTAGAAATAAATGAATGAATGACCGGAGATAAAAATGGGGTGAATTGATAGTGGGTAGGAGAAGATGAGGGTATTAGAAATGAGTGAATGAACTGAGATAAAACTGGGGTGCACTGATAGTTGGTAGGAGAAGAGGAGGGTGTTAGAAATGAATGAATGAATGACCAGAGATAAGAATGGGGTGCACTGATAGTGGGTAGGAGAAGAGGGTGTTAGAAATGAATGAATGAATGACCGGAGATAAAAATGGGGTGCACTGATAGTGGGTAGGAGACGAGGGTGTTAGAAATGAATGAATGAATGACCGGAGATAAAACTGGGGTGCGCTGATAGTTGGTAGGAGAAGAGGAGGGTGTTAGAAATGAATGAATGAATGACCAGAGATAAGAATGGGGTGCACTGATAGTGGGTAGGAGAAGAGGGTGTTAGAAATGAATGAATGAATGACCGGAGATAAAAATGGGGTGCACTGATAGTGGGTAGGAGACGAGGGTGTTAGAAATGAATGAATGAATGACCGGAGATAAAACTGGGGTGCGCTGATAGTTGGTAGGAGAAGAGGAGGGTGTTAGAAATGAATGAATGAATGACCAGAGATAAGAATGGGGTGCACTGATAGTGGGTAGGAGAAGAGGGTGTTAGAAATGAATGAATGAATGACCGGAGATAAAAATGGGGTGCACTGATAGTGGGTAGGAGACGAGGGTGTTAGAAATGAATGAATGAATGACCGGAGATAAAAATGGGGTGCACTGATAGTGGGTAGGAGAAGAGGGTGTTAGAAATGAATGAATGAATGACCAGAGATAAGAATGGGGTGCACTGATAGTGGGTAGGAGAAGAGGGTGTTAGAAATGAATGAATGAATGACCGGAGATAAAAATGGGGTGCACTGATAGTGGGTAGGAGACGAGGGTGTTAGAAATGAATGAATGAATGACCGGAGATAAAAATGGGGTGCACTGATAGTGGGTAGGAGAAGAGGGTGTTAGAAATGAATGAATGAATGACCAGAGATAAGAATGGGGTGCACTGATAGTGGGTAGGAGAAGAGGGTGTTAGAAATGAATGAATGAATGACCGGAGATAAAAATGGGGTGCACTGATAGTGGGTAGGAGACGAGGGTGTTAGAAATGAATGAATGAATGACCGGAGATAAAACTGGGGTGCGCTGATAGTTGGTAGGAGAAGAGGAGGGTGTTAGAAATGAATGAATGAATGACCGGAGATAAAACTGGGGTGCGCTGATAGTTGGTAGGAGAAGAGGAGGGTGTTAGAAATGAATGAATGAATGACCGGAGATAAAACTGGGGTGCGCTGATAGTTGGTAGGAGAAGAGGAGGGTGTTAGAAATGAATGAATGAATGACCAGAGATAAGAATGGGGTGCACTGATAGTGGGTAGGAGAAGAGGGTGTTAGAAATGAATGAATGAATGACCGGAGATAAAAATGGGGTGCACTGATAGTGGGTAGGAGACGAGGGTGTTAGAAATGAATGAATGAATGACCGGAGATAAAAATGGGGTGCACTGATAGTGGGTAGGAGAAGAGGGTGTTAGAAATGAATGACTGATTGACCCGAGATAAAAATGGAAATACGAATAGTATAATCGAGATGAAGACGATAAGGCTTGGGAATACTTAAAAATAAAGTTTAAGTATAGGAATAAAAAAAAAGCATAATCAAAAGAAAACATGAAAACAATATTACAGCAAAATGGCTGTCATAAGATAGAAAAGTTAATCAAACGAAAACAACAAGTGGACATAATAACAAAAGCACAATCACCACCACCACCACCACCACCAACAACAACAACAACAACCACAACAACAACAATAATAATAATAATAATAATAATAATAATAATAATAATAATAATAATAATAACATGCCACATACATTTGAAAATATCTAGGGACATAAACCACTACCAAACCAAAAATAAAAATCGTCCCGAAGAAGGAAAAGTAAAAAAATAAGCTTTAATCCCAACCAATGCAAACAGCACAGGAATCAGCATTAGGGAACAAAAGGGAAAAAATGAAAAAAGGAAAAGAGGAAAAAAGTAAAAAAAATCCGCTTTTAACCAAACCAATGCAAACAAGACGTGAATCAGGATCAAGGAAAAAATGAAAAAAATGAAAAAGGAAAAAAGGAAAAGAGGAAAAAAGTAAAAAAATCCGCTTTTTAACCAAACCAATGCAAACAAGACATGAATCAGGATCAAGGAAAAATAAAAAAAGGAAAAAAAAAGGAAAAAAGGAAAAAAGTAAAACCTTAACTTCCCTCAAGCCGGAATAAATGCTAAATGGTAGGGAATAAAAACATCTCAACCGAGCTAAGAAGTTTACACACTATTAAGGAGAGTTAGAGAGCATTCCTTCCGAGACTTTGTTATTGCGTGGTCAGGAGAGAGAGAGAGAGAGAGAGAGAGAGAGAGAGAGAGAGAGAGAGAGAGAGAGAGAGAGAGAGAATCATAAGTTTTTTGTGCACGTTTCATTTTGAAAATAAGTTCAAAGATTAAGAACAACATAGGCTTGGACGGTGGAGTAGGGTGTTATTTACACACTCTCTCTCTCTCTCTCTCTCTCTCTCTCTCCTCTCTCTCTCTCTCTCTCTCTCTCTCTCTCTCTCTCTCTCTCTCTCTCTCCTCTCTCTCTCTCTCTCTCTATATATATATATATATATATACATATATATACATATATATATAAATATATATTATATATACATATATATACATACACACACATCTATATATATATATATATATATATATATATATATATATATATATATATATATATATATATATATATATATATATATCTCCTTTCTGTGCGGGGATATCTCAACGTTGTGAAAGTTTTTGTATATCATCAGGATCAGCAAAGCTGTATTCGTCAGGGCCACCCATGCTTTGCTGACTTGTTGTGAGCGATCAGAGAAATTTCCCACCATCACCAATCCGCACTGGCCAGCGTGGTGACGAACACTGGCCAAACCCCAGGCATGAATTGACATGTCTGAGGCTTTTGTCATGCAGAGGACTAGAAACGGCTGCATTTGTTATTATTATTATTACTATTATTATTATTATCATTATTAATATTATTATTATTACTAGCTAAGCAACAACCCTAGTTGGAAAAGCAGGATGCTATAAACTCAAGGGCTCCAACAGGGAAAAATAGCCTAGTGAGGAAAGGAAATAAGGAAATAAAAAAAACATATAAGTAATGAACAATTCAAATAAAATCTTATAAAAACATTAACAACATTAAAACATATATATATATATATATATATATATATATATATATATATGTATACAAGTATATATATATATATATATATATATATATATAAATATATATATATATATAAATATATATATATATATATATATATATATATATATATATATATATATATATATATATATATTTATACACACACACACACGCAATTCTTACCTAACACAGATAAATTACATAATCCCCAAAATCACCACAATTCCACAATACTTCCTCCTTGATAGAAAAAAAAAAAAAAAAAAAAAAAAAAAAAAAAAAAAAAAAAAAAAAAAAAAAAAAAAACATGGTTAATTCCATCTCTGTTCTGGCCTCTTCTTTTTAGCCATTCTTTCTGCGCAAAGGAAACACAAAATTGCAACCAAAATTGCGAAATCTTCTCGCCACCGGGTAACAGTTGTCGGCTGCCTTTTTATGGATGCTAAGAACCCCACAGGCCAGATGGCTCGTAATACGAAAGTAAAGTTCAGCGGTTTATGGTGTTAATTTAAGTTTCCCCGGAGAGGTTCCTTCTAACTTGAAGTCCTCTTCGCGAGCGCTGTACAACAGCTGAGCAAATTAAAAGCTTAGGTGTTGCTTTTCTAGTCCGGAAAAAGACATAATTATTTGTCTAAAACTTTTTATAATTATGAAAATTGGTCACCTTTTTTTCCTAATTTAGGGTTGTGGTAGAATATTGCAACCGTCCCTGTCTAGCGATCTGCTAGACTAGGATTCGAGACCCACTCAAGCTCGATAGCTTCTTGTAGTGTCTGGAACCTCACCATTCTTGTGAGCTATGGGTGAACCCATAGGTCTACCTGCTGAGTCATCAGCAGCCATTGCCTGGATCTCCCTAATCCTATAGCTTGGGTGGACAGGGGGGTTTGGGCGCTGATCATATGTACAGGTATATGTAGTCAGTCTCTAAGGCATTGTCCTGTCTTTAGGGTTTTATCCCTGTACCTTGCCTCTGCCATTCATGATTGACCTTTAAACTTGAATTGAATTTGATTTCGGTTCTAACGCGATTTAAGAATTTTCTTTATTATATTTAAGAGCATCATCATACTCTTTGGTAACCACTTCTTTACCTTTGGTGTCAAGCTTTAAAAATTCTCCTTCTGCAACAGATTTTCCTTGATACATCATAAGTTTCCACGAGAGAGAGAGAGAGAGAGAGAGAGAGAGAGAGAGAGAGAGAGAGAGAGAGAGAGAGAGAGAGAGAGAGAGAAGGATAATTTCCTTATTAAATTATCGCCTAGTTTCCATTGAGGATATTTAAAAGTAGAGGGGTTTACACTACCAGAATAATAAATAACTGACTATACTACTTTAGATTAAATAAACCTGCACAGAAAAGGGAGCCGTTGCAAAGGCTATGCCTCACCTTGAACCTACCTACCTACCTAGCTGCAGACGCAAGTATCTTCCGTGAATCAGTTCTTACGACAAACTTCAAGTTTTACTTAAACAGGTAACTGTGTCATATGATATTCACTAAGTCAGATGTCATACGACGTTCTTAACAATTAAGTTAGATAATTTACATAGCTAACTTAAGGTGTGCAATGCCAGGATCAAGGAGGAGGAAGGATTGCATAGCTAGCACATTACATTATTAAACCTAAAATGTAATAGAACCTTACAGAGAGAGGTTTATTCGAAGAAGCAACAAAGATGGCCAAAATGGTTGGTTAGGGATAGTTACTAACACAATATATATGTATATATATATATATATATATATATATATATATATATATATTTATATATATATATATGTATTAATATAAACATAAATAAATATATATATATATATATATATATATATATATATATATATATATATATATATATATATATATAATTATATATAAATATATATATACATATAAATAAATATATACATATACACATATATACATAAATGTATATACATATAAATAAATATATACATACATATATATACATTATATATATAAATATATACATTATATATAAATATAAATATAAATACATATATATATATATATATATATATATATATACATCTATAAAATCTGAAAACCATCATGCACTCGACGTCCCACTATCCTTTAAAACAATAAATCTTTCCTTTCCGGCATCCGAGGGTTTCGAGTTATTCATGGAAGCTGCATTATTAACTCACAGTTCAGGTAGTTCGAATGAAGTCGCCCGACCCGAAACAAGCATTAATGATTTTCGTAATTGTATACAATCTGTCCTTCTGAAATGCAAGGTGCAGATGGATGCTAGACGGTAGAGAAGCTAAATGTGAATGACTCGAATAAATATGAGAGTGTGAGCTTGCGTATAAATAAATAAATAAACACACACACACATATATATGTATATATACATATATATACATATAATATTTATATATACATATATATGCATATATATACATATATATATATATATATATATATATATATATATATATATATACATATATATATATATATATATATATATATATATATATATATATATATATATATGAGAGAGAGAGAGAGAGAGAGAGAGAGAGAGAGAGAGAGAGAGGATACTTTAACGTGGTGAAAAAGCTTGTGTATCGCCATGATCAGCAAACCTGTACTAGTAAGTGCCACCCATATTAAGTTGGCTTGCTGTGAGCTATCAGACTATAGTCTCCCACCAGCACCAATCCGAAGTGGCGAGCGTGGTGGTGAAAATGGCCAACCTCAGACATGACTAAGGACATGGCTGAAGCATTTGTCCTGCAGTGGACTAGAAACGGTTGTTGTTATTGTTGATGTTGTTCTCGTTGTTGTTGTTGTTGTTGTTGTTGTGTGTGTAAAATGAAGCTATAAAATGCTACAAACAATGTAGACCAGGTGTTAAAAAGGGAAAGCGTACCAAGATGAATGTTCTAGATAATGGTGATGAGGATGAAGCCAGCTTGATAAAGTGTCCCAAGGACTATAATAAGACAGCTTCTACATAAGAATCGAATGCTTACAGATAAAACATCAATCATTAAATGCTTTATATAGATAAAGAGGTTACAATACAAGACGAAATTGTATGGTAAAACCATACGATAGATACCGTAATACATAGGTTTAAATCTGGCAAGAATTTGGGTAAGATGAGTGTTCTGGAGAGCTTATATGTGTAAAATAGACCAAAGCCTATGGTAGAGCAAAAAGCTAACTAGGGCGCAACCTTAGAAGCAAGAATGTTGAGACTCAAAATCAATTACCTATATGCAAGAGATAATGGAGAAAGAAATGTGTTCTATTAAGTATTTAGTCAACAAGGAAAAAATACTGACGACTACCATCAGTACAATAGGCCTACAGTAGACCCACTTAGCTGGACAATACATTCTTGGCAGAAATCTGACTAAGTGATGATATTAACATAATAATATAACGAGAATAATCTGCCTTAAATCTAAATATTCAAAGAAGGGTGAATACTGGCAAGTGAGATCATGATGCATTTATGACATTTTAGGAATCTAGGTCCTTCTAGGATAATGAAAGGACATGACAACCAAATTTCTGCGTCTATTGATAAAGTGCACAAGGCACCAATAGACTTACTGTACATCTACTGGCTTAAGATATAACTATCATCTTCATAAAAAGTGAAATTTAAAGTAAAAATAACACCATATTATTATTATTATTATTATTATTATTATTATTATTAGCTATGCTACAACCCTCGTTGGAAAAGTAGGATGATAGAAGCCCAAGGGTTCCAACAAGAAAAAATAGCCCAGCGAGGAAAGGAAATAAGGAAATAAATAGACGATATGAGAAAAAATAACAATAGAATATTTTAAAAAGAATAACAACATCAAAACAGATATGATATAATATAAACTATAAAATGACTTTTTAACGTTAGCCTGATCAACATAAAAACATTTGCTGCAAGTTTGAACTTTTGAAGCTCTACCGAATCAACTACCCGATTAGGAAGATCATTCCACAACTTGGTCATATAACTATAAGTTGATCATAATACAGCCACATGTTTAATATAGAAGGAAAAAATATAGACCTTCCATGACGCTCAAGCTTTATTATCCGATTGTTTTTCAGATGGAGCAACTTCGGAAAAAGGCTGAAAGAGCTCTCCCTGGAGGGAGCGAAAGCACACCAACCGAGAAATCTCGGGCAAAACAACAGGGGCGCTCCAACTGAAAGCAGGAACAGCAAAAGATTACTGACAGAAATCACGGACGCGGAAAAAGTAAACACCGAGAAGATAGTAAAGAGGCGAGTTCCTTGAAGGCCTCCCTTTTTCTTTCTCTTCGACTTTCCTCTCCCTCTCCTTTTCCTCTCCCCCCCTCTCTCTCCCTCTTTCCTCGTCTTCAAGTAAAGCATCGTTAAATGTTGCCTATATCGTTTTGACTAGCAAAGAGTACGCCTATCTGACTCAAAGTGGATGCAAAATATTGTTCGCAACTAGGCCTATACTGAAAATAAAAAAAGAAAATACTATAATCAATACGATATGTTGTACTTGTATTCTTACCAATGCAGCTAAAAATCAGTATTATGGTCAATATAGAATGTTCATGTATTGAAAACAATATAAAAAACGGTTTTACTGAATAGTCAATTAAGTACATTAAAATTTGAAAATGAAAAAAAAATCTTTATTTCAGAGCAATGACACGTATCGGTCATTCATTTATTCCTCCAAAATCTATTACACAAAGAAGAAATGTTATTCACAAAATTAAGTATGAGACAAATCTCTTTTTATTATTATTATTATTATTACTTGCTAAGCTACAACCCTAGTTGGAAACGCAATATGCTATAAGCCCAAGGGCTCCAACAGGGAAAAATAGCCCAGTGAGGAAAAGAAATAAGGAAATAAATAAACGATATGAAAAATAATGAACAATTAAAATAAAATATTTAAAAAACAGTTACATCAAAACAGATATTTCATATATAAACTATAGAAAGACTTTTGTCACATTATGTATGAAAGATCTATTTTAATGTTACTGTTCTTAAAATATTTTATTTCACTTGTTCATTACTTCTCTTGTAGCTTATTCATTTCCTCACTGTTGAAGCTCTTGGGGTTATAGCATCCTGATTTCCAACTAGGATTGTAGCTTAGCTAATAATAATAATAATAATAATAATAATAATAATAATCAGGAGTAAGCAACCGCCCCCCCCAAAAAAAAAAAAAACGCCTTCTTTTCGGCAGCGATCAAAGAGATACGGACGTATACATAAGACTATGATATGGTCGACTTTATCTTTGCCTTGTCACCCTTCAAGCTACACGAACCCCAGTGATCTCGATACATGAAAGGGAAAAACGAAGGGTCTTATAACACTCCAACGTCGTCGTCTTTTTTTTTTCTTTTTTTTTGAGATGAAAAGGAGTTTAGCAGACGAGAGGCTTGAGTTACAGGAATGGTTTTTGTATTAACGATAGTCTATATAACGAATCTACTCTCTCTCTCTCTCTCTCTCTCTCTCTCTCTCTCTCTCTCTCTCTCTCTCTCTCTCTCTCTCTCTCTCTCTCGTAAAGATTTATAGAGTAAAAAAGACGAATCCCATTCGGTAGTGACGACGTAGGCCTACTTTAGCAAAACTCAAGTTGAAGCTTTATAGAGCCAAAAATCACAAATCCAATTCCGTAGTAATGACTTAGGCCTACAAATCAATGACTTGCTTTACACGACAAGAATTACGGTTTACACTTTTTGAAAAGCTACCAAGTTCAATGACCTCCTTTGATTCAATGTTCTTCTTCACAGGTATGACAACTCACGTATTCGAGGAACACGGAGATTCATTTGAATTTCAAATAGTGAACATCGAATGGTATAAAAAACACGCTGGGGCTAGAGAGTTTATATTTATAAACACCTTTTCATCTACAGCAATTGCTACTATACACGTATCTTTATTCATATATGCGTAGCATACGAATAGGCACCAACTCGGCTATACCCCCGTGATCTTGCATACATTATGGGCGTCAGGCAACGAGAGTAATAACGCCAGGATTTCCAATTTCCGCCTCTAGAGCCCTGTGATATAAGGATCCATATCCCTCGAGTCCTTCGGCCATAAAGTCGCCTTTATTTAGTGCCCAATTACTTTGTAATGTCTCATATTAGAGAGACTCAAGACCCTTCATATCCATCTGCATATTGAATAAGCTCTAACGATTATGAATTTCAGACCGTTAAACTCCAAATGGTTCGGGCCTTGCCTTTAACTGCAACATGACACAGATGAAATTATTTATCAAATACATTAACCCTTTTCATTGCTAGAGCGTTACATTGCTTTATAGTGAATGGGACTAATCGCCTCATTAATATGGAAGTTAGTACCGTACTACAGATTTACAACTGTACACAGGTGCTCGTATTGAGTTTAGGACTCTAGACCGACCATGGACGTAAAACGGGGTTTACATGTTCGAACCAGGTTCGATAAGCAAGTGTTTGAAGTGATGTTCGAACGTGTGAACGGAATATTTGGTTGTCGAACACGTTTCTCGAACGGTTAGAAAAAAGTCTGTTGTCGCCTAACTTTTGTGGGCGGGGCTTCATTGTCCGCAAAGTTGATGCATTTGTGACCGACTCCACCTCTTCGAACCGTTTGACAAGCAGGTTCAACTAGCAGGTTCGACGAACCGTTCGACAATGTAAACCCCGCTTAAAATTTTGCAACGTCTAAAGAATAAATAACTTTTGAATGATATAAGTTGTGCTTCCAGCCCATTTCAAATTTCACATGAGCAGACAAAGAAGACATGAGCCCTAAAATCAGTTATTTTCTGCCATTACTTTGTTGAATAAATACCTTGTATGCTGTTATATTCTATGCAGTGTAAGCTAATCTTTAATTTCATTGCAACTTTTCTGTTACTAAAGCAAACATTGTATGCATCTATTTGCATCGGCTATGGTGAGCTCTTTGGAATATATCGTTGTGTGTTTGCACACAGTAGCCCGCGTGTGCAACAGATTACGAGCACGATTAAATTCTGCCTACTGCTTGTAATTTGCATGATGCTATTATTATTATTATTATTATTATTATTATTATTAGCTAAGCTACAACCCTAGTTGGAAAAGTAAGATCCTATAAGCCCAGGGGCTCCAACAGGGAAAAATAGCCCAGTAAGGAAAGGAAATGAATAAACATGAGAAATAATGAACAATTAAATAAAATATTTGAAAAACAGTAACAACACAAAAACAGATATTTAATATAAACTATAAAAAGATTTATGTCAGCCTGTTCAACATAAAAACATTAGCTGCAAGTTTGAACTTTTAAAGTTCTACCGATTCAACTACTCGATTAGGAAGAACATTCCACAACTTGATCACAGCTGGAATAAAACTTCTAGAATACTGTGTAATATTGAGTCACATGATGGAGAAGGCCTGACTATGCGTATAAAAGTGGCATCCTTTGTGAGTGTTGTAGTTCGTATTGTGTGAATAATAGCTCATGTCAACATTGTTGTTCGCTCACAATAGAATTTTAACCTTTTCATGAAACCCAGGTTTTATCTCTTTTTTTAAAGCTGTTTATATCTGTAATCTATTTTCATTACTCAGTTCTACTGTTGTATAATCAATTTTATTTATATTTATAGTACATTTTAGTCTAGTTTTCTTTTATCATTTAATTTTGTTATTGAATATTATTTTATTCCTTCTCGATTTTTTGGGGGCCAGCGGTCAAATAGTTCGTCGAACTGGGTTGTCGAACCTGTTTCTCAAACGGTTCGAAGAGGTGAAGTCACCCACAAATGCATAAGGTTTGTGGACAATGAAGCCCCGCCCACAAAAGTCAAGAAAGAACAGCCTTCATTCTTGCCTTTCGACGAACGTGTTCGACAACCAAATACCCCGTTCACACGTTCAAAAACACTTCAAACACTTCAACCTTTTAGTATAATAACTAAAGGTTTCTCACGTCACCCATTAACCCACACTTAGTTTACTTTAGTTCGTAGTCTGCTTATCTGGTCCCACTTCAAACGAAAAACTTTGGCTCTCACAAATAGGGCATAAAACCAGGAAAATGCCCGTGATGTCACATAAATGACTGGATCTCCACTACATTCCTGAGGTTCAAGTCCGGCTCAAACTCGTTAGTTGCTTTTGTCTCTGCAACCTCACCATCACTATAAGCTAAGGTTGAGTGGTTTGGGAGAGTCTATAGGTCTATCTGCTGAGTCATCAGCAGCCAATACCTTGCCCTCCTTGGTCCTAGCTTGGGTGGAGAGGGCGCTGATCATATATAATACGGTCAGTCTCTAGGGCATTGTCCTGCTAGATAAGGCAATGTCACTGTCCTTTGCCTTTGCCATTCATGAGCGGCCTTTAAAACCTTTAAAAGAAGACATTGTAGGAGAAAAAGTACACAAATGTTTGTACTTTTGAATAAATGATTAAATTGTTCTAAAACAGCTGTAGTAGGCCTATGCAGCCTAATCTACCTCCGCCCAAAACTTGAGATTTACAGAAGCACCACGAGAAAATACCCAATTTTTCGAGTGGAAAAAAAAACTTAAAGTTATATTTCACCCTGTTCTATACTTGAAATCTCACACTATTCGTGATATTTTTTTTTGGCTGTATGTTTCACATTTGTCAACAACTAGAGGAAAAAAATAGTCCTAAATGTGTTCTTTCCACTGTCTTTGAGAGATTAGGAGCTGCCTTCCTCTCTTAACCTCCTTACCACACAAACTTCTTTTGTAGGTGGCTAAGGGTTATCAACTGTACCAGTTGTACACCTTGCACGAGAGAGAGAGAGAGAGAGAGAGAGAGAGAGAGAGAGAGAGAGAGAGAGAGAGAGAGAGAGAGAGAGAGCGAAATCAATATCGATATCAATTTTGAGAGGGTAATACGATAGCCTTCGGGGGGAGAAGATATGAAATTCCCATAAACGGACCGACATAACGAGAACGCGAAATCAAAACGAAAATTGATATTTGAAGTAGACCCAATATCGACTTTCTCTCTCTCTCTCTCTCTCTCTCTCTCTCTCTCTCTCTCTCTCTCTCTCTCTCTCTCTCTCTCTCTCCAGTGAATTCAGGTCTTTCACCTACCTACATGTACTTCCTCATTTCCCAAAAGTCATCAACAGTTATGGAGTTATTTCCATCCTAAGTTTCACAAATTACCTTCATTTAACTCCTCCGTTTACTCCTCCTCTCATCCTTCTCCACCTTCTCTTCCTCTCCCTCTTGCTTACTTCTTCCTTTTCTTCTCTAAGAATTCTTTAGTCTTGTAATTATCTGTTTTCTCTGTTATTTCTTTAGTTCTTCTTTCTGTTCTTTTCTTCTTATAGAGGATAATCTCTCCATTCATTAATTATGACAGTGATTGTCTAATCCTTGCAGTTTCGTGATCTCTCTCTCTCTCTCTCTCTCTCTCTCTCTCTCTCTCTCTCTCTCTCTCTCTCTCCTGTTGACATCTGCTCGTTCGAAGATGTGGAGTTAGCCACAAATGCATAAGGTTTATGGACAATGAAGCCCCACACACAAAAGTTAGGCGAGAACAGACTTTCTTCCAACCGTTCGACGAACATGTTCGACAACCAAATACCCCGTTCACACGTTCGAACACCACTTCAAACAATTGTCTGTCGAACCACGTTCGACGAACCGTTCGACCGAGTAACCTCGCATTAGTAAAATTGATGTCATCCTTGACCAAAAACCATCTGGATTCTGTTGGTAACGTCCTTGCCTGATGATCCCCGGACAGGGGTTCGAGTCCCGCTCAAACTCCATAGTTCCTTTGGTCGCTACAACCTCACCATCCTTGTGAGCTAATAAAGGGGGTTTGGGGGAGCCTGTAGGTCTACCTGCTGAGTCATTAGCAGCCACTGCCTTGTCCTCCATGGTCCAAACTTAGGTATAAAGGGGGCTTGGGCGCTGATCATAATATGACCATATACTGTATACATATTATGTATACAGTATATGGTCATTCTCTAGGGCATTGTCAACGACACTGTACC
>NC_090729.1:179937554-179942554 GCF_036898095.1 Palaemon carinicauda | reverse complement strand
TGGCCTTTAAAACTCAAAACTTTAAACTTTTAAACTGTTTAAATAAAACACATGTTACTTGGAGTGAATATGATGAAATGATCATGAATAATTCCGAGGGCATGGCGAAAATTTGAGTAAAAATTGACTGTGCACTCTAGAGTGAACTGAGAAATTAATGTAATAGTCAAATGAGAACATGACTGATTGAGACTAACTACAGTTCGAATGGAATATCAGTCGGTACGGTAGTGCAGTTCGGACCCGCAATAAGAAAAAATCTATTTCTCCAGGACCGAAGAGGAACCGGGTGGTTTAGGGAGGCGTTGTCTGCTCTGCGGCGCCCCTCGACTAAACTTTTCACTCCTGCCTGGGTCGTCCTGCTGCTGTCATCCCATCTTCATCCTGTCCTTCCTTTGTGTTCCTAATCTGATCTGTTCTAACACTTTCAGAAGATTATCCTACTTACGGGCTACCTTCGAGCAAGAACCCGTGGTCCCCTTCGTTATTAGGGGGCCAATCTAAAAGCAAGCAAGCAAGCAAGCGAGTCGGTAGGGTAGACATAACGGATATTTTTCCCGAAAGGGCAAAAGAACTCGGCCTTTTTATATTCATTTAAAAATTCCAACATTACAAGGGATGGCCTTCATTTTCAAAACGGCAACAGAGGCATTTACAGTGTCACATAAAAAAGAGCAAAGTTTAAAGGTCACTCATGAATGGGAGAGGCAAGGAACAGTGACAATGCCACAGAGAACATTTACAAAACCAGCATAAAAAAGCAAAGTTTAAAGGTCATTCATGACTGAAAGAGGTAAGGGACAGTGACAATGTCATAGAGACTCACTATATACTGTATACATGTGATCAGCGCCTAAGGGACCCTCTCCTCCCAAGATAGGACCAGGGAGGGCCAGGCAATGGATACTGATGACTCAGAGGGTATATTTGAAGACTCCTCAAAAACCACCATTATTAGCTCACTAGGATGGTGAGGTTGCAGACACTACAAGAAACTCTCGAGCTTGAGCGTGCCTCGAACACCCGTCCAATAAATGTCTGGCAGCGGCATTTACAATAGGGTCCACAAAGCGCGTAGAATCATGAAAAAAAAAAGGCAGCAAAATGGGCAGGCTTAGTGGCACTAAAAGTATTTGCCTGAATACTCTTCTTAATATATTTTATTTTCCCTAGTTTCCTTTCCTCACTGGGTTATTTTCCCTGTTGGAGCCCCTGGGAATGGTAGCATCCTGCTTTTCTAACTAGGGTTGTTTAATAATAATAACAATAATAATAATAATAATCTCTGGTGGAACACAACGAGAATATTACCTACAAAGTTCCAAACTTCCTTCTAATTTCTAAATACTTCATACTGGAAACTACAAAAATAGGTTTCATACGACTGCCAACTACCTGGTATTCCAGCTTGGCCCCAAAAAAAAGAGGACAAAGATAAAAGAAAAACCCAGGTAATTTCTCGTTTAGCCCTTATAAAAAAAAAAAAAAAGAGTTTCATAGGATATTTCAGGCGTACACTATGTAATAGTAAAAGAAATGTAAAATATGGATTGAACTTACCACATTTCATTAGTTCAATTTGCTTGAGTCAACGCTATTAGGCTTAATGCTTCTTCAATGACCACTTAAATACAGCGAATCAATTATACAGTCCTATGTCCATAGCTTAAGAATATTAAGTGATACTATATTATCATTATAACTAGCTAAGCTACAACCCTAGTTGGAAAAGTAGGTTGCTATAAGCCCAAGGGCTTCAACCAGGAAAATAGCCTATTGAGAAAAGGAAATAGGGAAACAGATAGAACAGCGTGCCTGAGTATATCCTCAAGCAAGAGAACTCTAACCCAAGACTTGGATACAGAGGCTATGGTATTACGGAACAAGCCCTATTTCCTTCAACTTGCTGAGTCATATTAAAATAAAAAGAAATTACGTAAGGGGATATAGACTTTACAGTTCCACTGCTCCAAAAAGGAGTTATTATTATTATTATTATTATTATTATTATTATTATTACTTGCTAAGCTACAACGCTAGTTGAAAAAGCAAGATGCTAAAAGCCCAGGGGACCCAAAAGGGAAAATAACCCAGTGAGGAAAGGAAACAAGGAAACAAAATATTCTAAGAACAGTAACAACATCAAAATGAATATTTCCTATATAAACTATAAAAAATAACAAAACAAGAGGGAGAGAAATTATATAGAATAGTGTGCAAGAGTGTACCCTCAAGCAAGAAAACTCTAACATATAATCGATACTTTATTCATGAAGAACTTTACTCATAGCAAGCGAGGTTAAGATCCACTTCGAGTGATAAAATCATCAGTAGGAAACATTCATTACTTACATATTATACATCAAAGGGATCGAAAGCATCAGTAGAAGTTATTCATTATCTACATATATAATCAAACCATTGTTCTCTAGTCTTGGGTAGTGCCATAGCCTCTGTACCATAGTATACCTCTGTCTTGGGTTCGAGTTCTCTTGCTTGAGGGTACACTCGGGCACACTATTCTATCTAATTTCTCTTCCTCTTGCTTTGTTAAAGTTTTTCTAGTTTATATAGAAAATATTTGTTTAGGTGTTGTTGCTGTTCTTAAAATATTTTATTTTTCCTTGTTTCCTTTCCTGACTGGGCTATTTTCCCTGTTGGTGCCCTTGAGATTATAGCATCCTGCTTTTCCAACTAGGGGTGTAGCTTAGCAAGTATTAATAATAATAATAACAACAATATTATGTTACCTCACGCCAAAAACTTTCCTCAAGGTCCCCCGACTTTGTAAAGAAGTTCATGTTGGTAATGTCACCTTCGTTACGTAACTTTACCTATAGACAAGTTTCAAAATGTCATATCATGCTTGTGTTAAGTGAAAGGGTCGCTTCTGTTACTCGATGGAAAATGTGTAACAAAATTGTGCTTGATCTCCAAATTCCATGGCGTATGGTATAAATAAACTCATATCCATGCTTAATTTATCTATAAAGCATGCATATATATGTATATGTATATGCATATATATATATATATATATATATATATAATATATACACACACACACATATATACAGTATATATATATATATATATATATATATATATATATATATATATATATATATATATATATATAAATATATATATATGTATGTGTGTGTGAGTGTGGGCGCTCCCGCGCGCGTGTCTTTGCCGCAACTCTTTCATTAAAGTTGTTCTATAATTGTATTTAAATGCAAATGTCATACCTTTAAGCCGCTACGATCTATATTCAAAATGATAATCACCAACCTCCTTTATAACCGCATCAACAATTTCTCAAACCAATTAATTAAAAAACAATTTCCAAATCCGAATCATATTTCAAAAAAAAAAAAAAAAAAAAAGTCCCGTCCATCATTTCAATCGTGCATCACGTCACAAATTCACATCGTCCTCCAAAACAGAAGAGGATATTTCATAAACAAAAACATATCAAGTTGTATGACAAGTGCTTCGCTATTCTCCCCAACTGGAGGGCCCCTCCACCCCCCCCCCCCCCCTTCACCAGGTATGAGTACGTCAGTTGGCTAGCAATTTTTCGTATCAGTGCCAAGCGAATACAATTCACTTCTGCCTCGATTGGTTGCCATAAATTCACCATAAGCGATGAAACGTTTGTGACCGAACGACCGGTACACTATATTCATAACATCGTTTAAAATACTGGGCATTAATCATGATTTGACGGAGCATGGCAATGATGAAATCATGCGTACCGGTACATGTTACACGCGTATTGGCATAATTTATGGGGTAAATTACTTTCTACCAACTTGTGTATTTATACCGTGATTTTATCATAGGGTATTTATTTCTTAATTAGTCATCGCCACCAATAACGAATCAAATATAGATGGATAGCAGTCTAAGGTTAGTAAATTCAGCCTGCAGATTACCTTACCAAATCAGTTTCATTTGACATATTTCATGGCCAGTTGTGAGAGAGGATGAGCTCGAGAGGAACCTATAATGGGGGTAGATCAAGAGGGAGGCGGAGAATTAGATGGCGAGATAAGGTGAAGGATGATATGGAGAGAAGAGGGTTTGATGGAAGAGGATTCCTTTGATAGAAGGCTTTGGAGACGGGGCAGAAAGCAACCGACCCCTTAACGTAGGGATAACGGTGGGATAGAAGAGGCGTGAGAGAGGGTGTCAAGTCGGGATCATCTTAAAATTATCATCCTTACCCTCGAAGTTACACAGAAAAAAAATCCATATAAAATGTGAAATATGAAGATACCCAACTCTTTTTATGAAATATGATACAAGCATCTACACATCGACTGAAACCTAGTGAACGCCAGACTGGGGTTCGAGTCCCTCTCAAACTCGTTAGTGTCTTTGGTCGCTGCAACCTCCCCATCCTTGTGATCGAAGGATGGGGGGTTTGGGGGAGCCTATAGGTCAATCTGTTGAATTATCAGCAGCCATTATCTGGCCCTCCTTGGTCCTAGCTTTGGGGGGAAACAGGGCTTGGGCGCTGATCATATGAATATATGGTCAGTCTCAAGGGCATTGTCCTGTTCGACAGGGCGATGTCACTGTCTCTTACCTCTGCCATTCACGAGTGGCCTTCAAACCTTTAAATCAGTTTATCGTCCCACTTAAACGGTATAGAGCTAGATCCTCCCCCCCCCCCTACACCTGTTTCCTGCCTTAATCTGTTGCAATTCCAGAGCTTCCGGGCCTTTACCTGCTCCATTACCATTTGCAACAGGATTATTATATTCTGTTGTAAGCATAACTATAATTTGTTTTAATAAGCCTCCCGGCTAGTACAGTCGTAACGTGTTCGCCTATTAGCATGGCAGCAGATTGATCCCAGCCCAGGACTGTGAGTTGTAGCCGCTTACTGGGCAGGCTACTGTTCTGGTTGGGCACCACAGGGGGGGATTGGGCTTGCCCGGCTGACGTTCTGGTGATCATCTATTCTGATGAAACTGAAACCAGACACC
>NC_090729.1:179914118-179937054 GCF_036898095.1 Palaemon carinicauda | reverse complement strand
TCGCATCTCTTATGTGATATCCATAGAGAGGAGAGAGAGAGAGAGAGAGGAGAGAGGATGAAGAGAGGAGAGAGAGAGAGAGAGAGATCTATTCCAATTAATCCAAATATAATTTGACTAGGAGGCGCATAGAAATGAACACAAATCCATTTTCATCATCTTTACCCTAGACACTAGATCTGTAGTCGCCAACTGTATCGTGTATATATATATATATATATATATATATATATATATATATATATATATATAATATATATTTATATATACATACATAACACATACTTTATGAATGGGATACCTTAACGTGATGAAAGGGTTTGTGTATCGCCATGATCAGCAAAGCTGTATTAATCAAGGTCACCCATACTAGGTTGGTTTGCAGTGTACAGTCATTTTCCACCATCACTAATTATTTCTATGATGCTATGCTCTGTCAAATCATGATTAAGGCACTGAATTTGAAACTGGCCAAATCTCAGACTTGAAGAAAGACATAGTTTAAAGGTTTAAAATCCGCTTATGAATGGCAGGGGGAAAAGGACTGTGGTATTGCCTATCGAGTAGGACAATGCCCTAGAGACTGACCATATATACATAGGATCAGCGCCCAAGCCTCCTCTCACCCAAGCTAGGGACCAAGGGAGTGCCAGGCAGTGGTTCCTCCAACCCCCATCCTTAGCTCACAAGGTTGCAGCGACCAAAGAAACGAACTAGTTTGAACGGGACTCGATACCAAGTCTTGCGTTCATCAGTCAGGGACGTTACCCACATCGGCCACCAAAGGCCTTTGTCCTGTAGTGGACTGGAAACGGCTGCATTTTTTTTTACACACACACACACACACACGCACACACACACACACATATATATATATATATTATATATATATATATATATATATATATAGTATATATATATATATATATATTATATATATATATATTGCAGTGTGGGAGACGAAGAATGAATACAAAATACCTATTTTCTCTTTCATATCTAAGGACTACGAATAAGGATCTGAGCGCCAGCCCAAGCGTGGTAGATAGGCCCTTGTCGAAAGTTTTCTTATTTTCCTCGCCGAATATCTCGGAATTCTGAATTTGTACCGGAGCCATTTCTCATAGGGAAACTTTTCCAAAACTATTCCACTCACCTTAGGGGGAAAAAAACTCTTTGTGTAGGCCCAAACCATTTCATGCAGTTTGGGCAGAGTCAAAGGAAAAATTTGGAATGAAGTTTTCCCGTAGGTTAAGAAGTATTGAGTGAAGTTGAGTTTTATTCGTTCGTTTGTTTGTTTTTGCATTGTTTGTGTAGCTTTATTTGTATGTTTGTTTATGTATTCTCTGTAGGTATTTGAATGGCATGTCAATAATTCGAAATAAGTCGTAAGAATCTCTCTATATAATAAGAGCAAGTGTGTATATATATATATATATATATATATATATATATATATATATATGTATATATATATATATAATATATATATATATGATGTGTATATATATATATATATATATATATATATATATATATATATATATATATACATATATTATCTTTATCTGTGTCATTACCAGACGTATAACTACTCGGCCTCTCTTCGTCCCTCGGTAGGGAGATTGAATAGTCATACCCTAGTGACAGCCGATTCATGTGTTTGCATCTCCAAATATTTACCCGTCCTTTTTGACGGGTCGCGTACGCTAGTATTAAAAAAAAATATTGAAAACAAGCTACACCAAAGTACTCGTATAAATGAACCACACCTTTACTGTTCATATTATCATCATCTGTTTCCTCTCGTCGGCGAAAGTAAAAAAAAAAATTAAGCGCATAGGCAACGCTGGACACCCGAGAGAAACGTGACCTGGCATCAGGATGCTGTTGGAAAATGCGGCAACCTGATGAAGGACGTGATAGGAATTGAGGTCTAGGACCTTGGAGGACTAGGACTAACCCCCACCCCCCTTCCTTTACTGTTGAAGGAGGGAGAGAAAGAAATAGGTGGAAAAAAGTAAGAAGGCTTAGCATAAGAGATAGGAATATAAAGGCGATAATGAGTTGTTTTAAAGGCCGCTCATGAATGCAAAGGCAAGGGACAGTGACATTATCCTATCGAGCAGGACAATGCCCTAGACACTGAACATATATACATATGATCAGCGCCCAAGCCCCCTCTCCACCCAAGATTGGACCAAGGAGGGCCAAGCAATGGCTGCTGAAGACTCAGCAGATAGACCTATAGACTTCCCCAAACCTGGCCCCATCCTTAGCTCACAAGAATGATGAGGTTGCAGCTACCAAAGGAACTAACGAGTTCGAGCGGGACTCAATCCCCAGTCTGGCGTTCATCAGTCAGGAACGTTACTACATCGACCACCACAGGTGGGAGAAAGACTTAGGATCTACAGATGGCCTTTGAACTCTGCCTTGAATATGCTTTGTTTTGTTGTAGAGATTTCTCATTGTTATTGTTCAGCGTCCCGGATTACCTGGAGAGACAGTATTGAGAAATTTGATAAACTGCAATTTCAAGTCCTCCGACCTCTAGACCAAGGATCGAACTCACCTGTTGTATTTTGTAGGTAAACGTACATTTATGTACGTTTACCTCACTTGAGGAAGACGCAATTTGCTTAAGAGTGGATAGCGTAGTGGATTCCCATACGAAAATATTTCAGACCGAGTCTCTTAAATACCTCAAGGATAGTGAAAATTTTACATGGATTCTTAAGCAGTTTGCTTTCTCGCTGCGTAGAGTTGAAGGTTAAGATGTCAGCCAGGCAAGCCCAATCCCCCACTGTGGTGCCCAACCAGAACAGTAGCCTGCCTAGTAAGCGGCTACAACTCACAGTCCTGGGCTGGGATCGATCTGCTGCCATGCGAATGCTAGGCAAACCGTTACGACTGTACCAGCCGGGAGGCTTATTAAAACAAATTATAGTTATGCTTACAACAGAATATAATAAACCTATTGCAAATGGTAATGGAGCAGGTAAAGGCCAGGAAGCTCCGGAATTGCAACAGATTAAGGCAGGAAACAGAAGTAGCGCGGGGGGGGGGGGGGGGAGAGGATCTAGCTCTCTACCGTTTAAGCTGGACGATGAACTGATTTAAAGGTTTAAAGGTCGCTCCTGAATGGCAGAGGCTAGGGACAGTGAAATCGCCCTATCAAGCAGGACAATGCCTTAGAGACTGATCATATATTCATATGATCAGCGCCCAAGCCCTGTTTCCCCCCAAACTATGACCAAGGAGGGCCAGATAATGGCTGCTGATAATTCAACAGATTGACCTAGAGGCTCCCCCAAACCCCCCATCCTTCGGTCACAAGGATGGGGAGGTTGCAGCGACCAAAGACACTAACGGATTTGAGAGGGACTCGAACCCCAGTCTGGGGTTCACCAGGTTTCAGTCGGTTTGTAGATGCTTACATCATATTTCACAAAAAGAGTTGGGTATCTTCACATTTTATATGGATTTTTTTTCTGTGTGTAACTTCGAGGATAAGGATGATAATTTTAAGATGATCCCGACTTGCCACCCTCTCTCACGCCTCTTCTATCCCACCGTCATCCCTACGTTAAGGGGTCGGTTGCCTTCGGCCCCTTCTCCAAAGCTTCTATCAAAGGAATCCTCTTCCACGAAACATCTTCTCTCCATATCATCCTTCACCTTATCTCGCCATCTAATTCTCCGCCTCCGTCTTGATCTCCCACCCCCTAACAGGTTGATCTCAAGCTCATCCTCTTTCACAACTGGCCATGAAATATGTCAAATGAAACTGATTTGGTGTAGTAATCTGCACGCTGAATTTACTAACCTTAGCCTGCTATCCATATATATTTGATTCGTTATTGGTGGCGATGACTAATTAAGAAATAAATACCCTATGATAAATTCACGGTAAAGATACACAAGTTGTTAGAAAGTAATTTACCCCATAAATTATGCCAATACGCGCGTAACATGTACCGGTACGCACGATTTCATCATTGCCATGCTCCGTCAAATCATGATTAATGCACAGTATTTTATACAATGTTATGAATATAGTGTACCGGTCGTTTGGTCACAAACGTTTCATCGCTTATGGTGAATTTATGGCAACCAATCGAGGCAGAAGTGAATTGTATTCGCTTGGCACTGATACGAAAAATTGCTATCCAACTGACGTACTCATACCTGGTAAGGGGGGGAGAAGGACCCTCCAGTGGGGGGGGAGTACCCTCCAGGGGGGGGGGGGGAGAATAGCGAAGCACTTGTCATACAACTTGATATGTTTTTGTTTATGATATATCCTCTTCTGTTTTGGAGGACGATGTGAATTTGTGACGTGATGCACGATTGAAATGATGGACGGGACAAGGTTTTTTTTTTTTTTTTTTTTTTCATGAAATATAAAATTGTTTTACCGATTCAGTTCTGTGGTTCGGATTTGGAAATTGTTTTTTAATTCATTGGTTTGAGAAATTGTTGGTGCGTTTTGATATAGATCGTAATGGCATAAAGCTATGACATTAGCATTTAAATACAATTTTAGGGCAACTTTAATTAATGAGTTGCGGCAAAGACACGCGACACACACACACACACACACACACACACACATATATATATATATATATATATATATATATATATATATATATATATATATATATATATATACACACATATATATATATATATATATATATATATATATATATATATATATATATATATGCGTGCTTTATAGATAAATTAAGCATGCATACGAGTTTATTTATACCATAAGCTACGGAATTTAGCACAATTTGGTTACACATTTTCCATCGAGTAACAAAAGCAAACCTATCACGCAACACAAGCATGATATGACATTTTGAAACTTATCTATTGGCAAAGTTACGTAACGAAGGTGACATTACCAACATAAACTTCCCTACTAAGTCGGGAGACCTTAAGGAAAGTTGTTGGCGTGAGGTAAAATATTATTATTATTATTATTATTATTATTATTATTATTATTATTATTATTATTATTATTATTATTATTATTATTACTTGCTAATCTACACCCCTAGTTGGAAAAGCAGGATGCTATAATCCCAAGGGCACCAACAGGGAAAATAGCCCAGTCAGGAAAGGAAACAAGGGAAAATAAAATATTTTAAGAACAGCAACAACACCTAAACAAATATTTTCTATATAAACTAGAAAAACTTTAACAAAACAAGAGGAAGAAAAATTAGAATAGTATCTCTGATGTACGCTTAAGCAAGAGAATTCTAACCCAAGACAGAGGCATACCATGGTACAGAGGCTATAGCACTACCCAAGACTAGAGAACAATGGTTTGATTATATGTGTAGATAATGAATAACTTCTACTGATAATTTCGATCTCTTTGATGTATAAAATATAGATAATGAATGTTTGCTTCTGATGATTTTATCCCTGGAAGTAGATCTTAACCTCGCTTGCTATGAGTAAAGTTCTTCATGAATAAAGTATCGATTATCTGTTAGAGTTCTCTTGCTTGAGGGTACACTCTGGCACACTATTCTATCTAATTTCTCTTCCTCTTGTTTTGTTAAAGTTTTTATAGATAATATAGGAAATATTTATTTTAATGTTGTTACTGTTCTTAGAATATTTTGTTTCCTTGTTACCTTTCTTCACTGGGCTATTTTCCCTTTTGGGTCCCCTGGGCTTTTAGCATCTTGCTTTTTCAACTGGCGTTGTAGCGTAGCAAATAATAATAATAATAATAATAATAATAATAATAATAATAATAATAATAATAATAATAATAATAATAGGTCCTTTTTGGAGCCGTGGAACTGCAAAGTCTACATCCCCTTATGTAATTTCTTTTTATTTTAATATGATTCGGCAAGTTAAAGGAAATAGGGCTTATTCCATAATACCATAGCCTCTACCATAGTCCTAAGTCTTGGGTTAGAGTTCTCTTGCTTGAAGATAAAACTCAGGCACGCTGTTCTATCTATTTCCTTATTTCCTCACTAGACTATTTTCCCTATTGAAGATCTTGGACTTATAGCTACCTTAGCTAGTAATATGATGATATTACAGTATCACTGAATATTCTTAAGCTATGGCCATAGGTTAGGCTAAGTAGGAGATAATAAATGGAGAAGTATTGAATTAAAAGCTCAAGATGGAGACGACTGGCTAAATCTAACCGAGGCCCTTTGCGTCAATAGGCGTAGGAGGAGATGATGATGGCCATATTACAGTATGATTCGCTGTATTTAAGTGGTCATTAAAGAAGTTGAATCAAGCAAATTGAACTAATGAAATGTAAGTTCAATCCATATTTTACATTTCTTTTACTATTAACTACGACTGAAACATCTATGCAATTTAATTTTTTTCATAAGAGCGAAACGAGAAATTACCTGGGTTTTCTTTTATCTCTGTCCTCTTTTTGGGCCAAGCTGGAATACCAGGTAGTTAGCAGTCGTGTGAAACCTATTTTTGTAGTGTCCAGTAAGACATATTCAGAAATTAAAAGAAGTTTGGAACTTTTTAGGTAATATTCTCGTTGTGTTCCAACATGACTATTATTATTATTATTATTATTATTATTATTATTATTATTTGTTAAGCTACATCCCTAGTTAGAAAGCAGGATGCTATAAGCCAAGGAGCTCCAACAAGGAAAATAGCCCAGTGAGGAAAGGAAACAAGGAAAAATAGAATATTTTAAGAAGAGTATTCAGCCAAATACTTTCTGTTCCATTACGGCCGCCCTTTTTACTGCCTATTTTTTTTTCTTCGTGGTTCTACGCGCTTTGTGTAGGCCTATTGTAAATGTCCCTGCCTGACATTTATTGGACTGGTGTTCGAGACCCGCTCAAGCTCGAGAGTTTCTTGTAGTGTCTGCAGCCTCGCTATCCTTTTGAGCTAACGATGGGAGTGTTTAAGGAGTCTGTAAGTCTACCTGCTGAGTCCTCAGCATCCATTGCCTGTCCCTCCCTGGTCCTGTCTTGGGTAGAGAGGGTCCCTTGAGCGCTGATCATATGTATATATAGTGAGTCTCTATAGCATTATCACTGTCCTTTTCCTCCCCCATTCATGAGCGACCTTTAAACTTTGCTTTTTTATGCTGATTTTGTAAATGTTCTCTAGGGCTTTGTCACTGTCCCTTGCCTCTCCCCATTCATGAGTGACCTTTAAACTTTGCTTTTTTATGTCGACTTTGTAAATATCTCTTACTGCTCTGAAAATGAGGGCCATTCTTGTAATGTTGGAAATTTTAAATGAATATAAAAAGGCCGAGTTCTTTTGCCCTTTCGGGAAAAATATCCGTTATGTCTATCCTACCGACTCGCTTGCTTGCTGGCTTTTAGATTGGCCCCCTAATAACGAAGGGGACCACGGGTTCTTGCTCGAAGGTAGCCCGTAAGTAGGATAATCTTCTGAAAGTGTTAGATCAGATCAGGAACTCAAAGGACGGACAGGATGATGATGGGATGACAGCAGCAGGACGACCCAGGCAGGAGTCAAAAGTTCAGTCGAGGGGCGCCGCAGAGCAGACAAGGCCTCCCTAAACCCGGCTCATCTTCGGTCCTACAGAAATGGGTTTTTTTCTTATTGCAGTTCCGAACCGGACTACCCTTACCGACTGATATTCCATTCGAACTGTAGTTAGTCTCGATCAATCATGTTCTTATTTGCATTTATTTCTCAATTCACTCACGAGTGCATAGTCAATTTTTACTCAAATTTTCACAATGTCTTCGGAGTATTTCATGATCATTTCATCATAGTCGCTCCACGTAACATATGTTTTACTAAAACAGTTTAAAGGTTTAAAGTTTTAAAAGCTGCTCATGAATGGCAGCGGCAAGGGACAGTGACATTACCCATCAAGCAGGATAATGCCCTAGAGACTGACTATATTATGATCGGCGACCAAGCCCCCTCACCATCCAAGCTATGACCAAGGAGAGCCAGGCAATGGCTGCTGATGACTTAACAGATAGACCTATAGGCTACCCCGAACTCACACATCCTTAGCTCACAAGGATGGTGAGGTTGTAGCGACCAGAGAAACTAACTAATTTGAGCGGGACTCGAACCCTAGTTTGGCATTCAGCAGTCAGGGACGTTACCACATCGGCCACCACAACAGTTTACTGGTAATTCGTCGTGTTTTACTGAAGCATGCAAACATTTCCTGAAATATTTTAAATAGTTAAAAAAAAAAAGTGAACAAAACACGTTTCACGCGAATCTTCAGTGTTTAATTTCTCCTTTGTATTTTTAACTTGTGTGTTTCAATCAAACTATTGCCTCGCAACCTAAGTATATTCTTAAGTACGTTAATGTTTCCTTCAAATAGTTATCTACCTCAGTGTTATTATTATTATTTTTATTATTATTATTATTATTATTATTATTATTATTATCATTATTATTATTATTAAAAAGCGCAAAGTAGATGATGAATGGAGAAGTATTGAATTAAAAGCTCAAGATAGAGACGACTTGCGAAATCCAACCGAGGCCCTTGGCGTCAATAGACGCAAGAGGAGATGATGATGATGATGATGATGATTATTATATTATATTGTTGTTGTTGTTATTAGCTAAGCCACAACCCTAGTTGGAAAAGCTTGATGTTACAAGCCCAATGGGTCCAACAAGGGAAAATAGCCCAGGGAGGAAAGGAAAAAAAAGCCACTACGAGAGAAGAGTAATGAACAATTAAAATTAAGTATCTGAAGAATTAATTTGAAATATTTTAAGAACAGTAACAACATCAAATAGATCTCTCATATATAAACTATAAAGAAAGACTTGTGTCAGCTTATTTAATTTAGCCACGTCCATAATTTTCTCAAATGTTCACGCTTCACTTCAATCTGTTCTTGTTATTCTATCCGAGATGTGTTCACGATTCAACGAGGCTTATTCACATCTTCATGGTGGTCTGTAACTTCATCACGTTTCAGTGAAATGTGCTCACGCTGTAATCATAGAGTACATGCTACATTTCATTCCAAATATGTCCATGTTTCATTTTGAAATTATACTCAATTTTTTTTAGTGAGGCGTATTTGCACCGACTTGCAGCGGTGCCCTTTTAGCTTGGAAAAGTTTCCTGCTATCTGATTGGTTAGAATTATCTTCTCTTACCAATCAGCGAGCAGGAAACTTTTCCGAGCTAAAATGGCACCCTTGAAAGTCGGTGCAAATCTGCCTCACTAAAAAAATTGACTATAGTTCACATCATCCAACGCGTGTTTACGTCTCACATAAACATTTCATAGACTTTTAAAAAAACTTGAAATTATATTCCCAAAATATTCAGGAATAAAAAAAGTAATTTTTTGTTAAGGAAATAAGAAAATAGAGATGAATAATTGAGGAACGAGTTCTTCGTACGATGAGGCTGTACTAGTCTGGGCCAACCGTATTAGGTTGGTTTGCTGTGAGGGATGAGACGAAAATCTCTCATTGTCACTAGTCCCCACAGGCCAGCATGGTGTCTGAGGCCTTTGTCATACAGTGGACTAGGAACGGCTACATTTGTTGTTGTTGTTGTTGTTCTGTATATATATATATATATATATATGTGTGTGTGTGTGTGTGTGTATACAGTAAATACTATATATATATATATATATATACAACATATATATATATATATATATACATACATATATATATATATATATATGTTGTATATATATATACATATATATATACACACACATATACATAGCTATGTATGTGTGTGTATGTGATTGTGTGTTTGTATGTGTGGAAAGTCATTCTGCTGACTTTTCCTCCGTCTGCAGCAAAAGAGAAAAAGCTCAGAGGAAATATAGTGCCGGGGTAAACGTCTTCATAGCGGCCGGAAGTGTTCCCGAAATGGCAACTTGAGTTTGGTCATTGCGGTGCTGCAAGGGTAAACCCCACCCCCCCCTCCTCCTCCTCTGTCTATTCTACCCCCGGCCTCTTAACCCCCCCCCCCCCCCCCACCAACCCCCTCTCGTTCTGCCGCCTGAACCTCTGTCCTGGACCGTCTTATGGACAATTTAATTCCTTGGGTAGGAAGTTAGAGAAGGAAGCAAGTAGGAAAGGAGAGAGAGAGAGAGAGAGAGAGAGAGAGAGAGAGAGAGAGAGAGAGAGAGAGAGAGAGAGAGAGAATGGAAAAGCCCGTTGAGATTGAAGTCGGATGAGAAGTGCAAAATAAGTAATTTTGGAAAATGGAAAAGAAATGAGAGAAAAAACAAGATTTAATTTTTTTTTTTCATAAGTGTCATGGAGAGATGCAATATTATTTAAGGAATATATATGAAAATGAAAACATTGTCTCTTATTTAAAGGTTTAAAGGCCGCTCATGAATGGCAGAGGCAAGGTACAGTGATGTTGACAATGCCCTAGAGACTGACCTTAATATATATGATCAGCACCCAAGCCCCCTTTATACCTAAGTTTGGACCATGGAGGACAAGGCAATGACTGCTAATGACTCAGCAGTTAGACCTGCAGGCTCCCCCAAACCCCCTTTTATAGCTCACAAGGATGGTGAGGTTGTAGCGACCAAAGGAACTATGGAGTTTGAGCGGGACTCGAACCCCTGTTCGGGGATCATCAGGCAAGGACGTTACCAACAGAATCCAGATGGTTTTTGGTCAAGGATGACATCAGTTTTACTAATGCGAGGTTACACGGTCGAACGGTTCGTCGAACGTGGTTCGACAGACAAGTGTTTGAAGTGGTGTTCGAACGTGTAAACGTCGTATTTGGTTGTCGAACATGTTCGTCGAACGGTTGGAAGAAAGTCTGTTCTCGCCTGACTTTAGTGTGTGGGGCTTCATTGTCCATAAACCTTATGCATTTGTGGCTAACTCCACCTCTTCGAACGAGCAGATGTCAACGAGAGAGAGAGAGAGAGAGAGAGAGAGAGAGAGAGAGAGAGGAGAGAGAGAGAGAGAGAGAGAGTCACGAGAGAGAGAGAGAGAGAGAGAGAGAGAGAGAGAGAGAGATCACGAAACTGCAAAGATGAGACAATCACTGTCATAATTAATGAATGAAGAGATTATCCTCTACAATAAGAAAAGAATAGAAGAAAGAACTAAAGAAATAACAGAGAAAAAAGATAATTATAAGACTAAAGATTTCTTAGAGAGAAGAAAAGGAAGAAGCAAGCAAGAGGGAGAGGAGGAGAAGGGGGAGAAGGATGAGAGGAGGAGTAAACTAGAGGAGTTAAATGAAAGTATTTTGTGAAACTTAGGATGGAAATAACTTCATAACTGTTGATGACTTTTGGGAAATGAGGAAGTACATGTAGGTAGGTGAAAGACCTGAATTCACTGGAGAGAGAGAGAGAGAGAGAGAGAGAGAGAGAGAGAGAGAGAGAGAGAGAGAGAGAGAGAGTCGATATTGGGTCTACTTCAAATATCAATTTACGTTTTGATTTCGCGTTCTCGTTATGTCGGTCCGTTTATGGGAATGTCATATCTTCTCCCCCGTAGGCTATCGTATTACCCTCTCAAAATTGATATCGATATTGATTTCTCTCTCTCTCTCTCTCTCTCTCTCTCTCTCTCTCTCTCTCTCTCTCTCTCTCTCGTGCAAGGTGTACAACTGGTACAATTGATAACCCTTAGCTATCTACAAGAGAAGTTTGTGTGGTAAGGAGGTTAAGAGAGGAAGACAGCTCCTAATCTCTCAAAGACAGAGGAAAGAACGCATTTAGGACAATTTTTTCCTCTAGTTGTTGACAAATGTGAAACATACAGCCAAAAAAATTTTTTTTTACGAGTAGTGTGAGATTTCAAGTATAGAACAGGGTGAAATATAACTTTAAAGTTTTTTTCCACTCGAAAAATTGGGTATTTTCTCTGGGGCTTCTGCAAATCTCAAGTTTTGGGCGGAGGTAGATTAGGCTGCATAGGCCTACTACAGCTGTTTTAGAACAATGCAGTCATTCATTTAAAAAGTGCAAACATTTGTGTACTTTTTTTCTCCTACAATATTGTCTTCTTTTAAAGGTTTTAAAGGCCACTCATAAATGGCAAAGGCAAAGGACAGTGACATTGCCTTATCTAGCAGGACGACGCTCTAGAGACTGACCGTATTGTATATGATCAGCGACCAAGCCCCCTCTCCACCCAAGCTAGGAACAAGGAGAGCCAGGATTGGCTGCTGATGACTCAGTAGATAGACCGATGACTCAGCAGATAGACCTATAGACTCTCCCAATCCCCCCAAACTTAGCTTACAGTGATGGTGAGGTTGCAGAGACCAAAACAACTAATGAGTTTGAGCGGGACTCGATCCCCAGGAATGTAGTGGAGATCCAGTCTTTTATGTGACATCACGGGCATTTTCCTGGTTGTAAGGGACTAAGTTTTTCGTTTGAAGTCGGACCAGATAAGCAGACCACGAACTAATGTAAACTAAGTGTGGGTTAATGGGTGACGTGAGAGACCTTTAGTTATTATACTAAAAGGTTGAAGTGTTTGAAGTGTTTTCGAACGTGTCAACTGGGTATTTGGTTGTCGAACACGTTCGTGGAACGGTTCGAAGAAAGTCAGTTCTCGCCTGACTTTTGTGGGCGGGCTTCAATGTCCACAAACCTTTTGCAACCTTATGCATTTGGGGCTGACTCCACTCTTCGAACTATTTGACAAGCAGGTTCGACAACTGGGTTCGACGAAGTATTTGACCGTGTAAACTCCACTTTACAGAGGTGGCCCAATAAAATCGAGAATGAATAAAATAATATGCAATAACAAAATTAAATGATAAAGAAAACTAGACAAAAATGTACTATAAATATGAATAAAATATATTATACAACAGTAAAACTGAGTGATGAAAATAGATTACAGATATAAACAGCTTTAAATAGAGATAAAACCTGGGTTTCATGAAAAGGTTAAAATTCTATTGTGAGCGAACAACAGTGTTGACATGAGCTATTATTCACACAATACGAACTACAACACTCACAAAGGATGCCACTTTCATACGCATAGTCAGGCCTTCTCCATCATGTGACTCAATATTACACAGTATTCAAGAAGTTTTATTCCAGCTGTGACAAGTTGTGGAATGATTTTCCTACTCAGGTAAATGAATCGGTAGAACTTTAAAAGTTCAAACTTGCAGCTAATGTTTTTTATGTTGAACAGGCTGACATAATTCTTTTTATAGTTTATATGAAATGTCTGTTTTTGTGTTGTTACTGTTTTTCAAATATTTTATTTAATTGTTCATTATTTCTCATGTTTATTTATTTCTTTTCCTCACTGGGCTATTTTTCCTGTTGGAGCCCCTGGCTTATAGGATCTTGCTTTTCCAACTAGGGTTGCAGCTTAGCTAATAATAATAATATAATAATAATAATAATAATAATAATAATAATAATAATAATAGCATCGTGCAAATTACAAGCAGAAGACAGAATATAATCGTGCGCGTAATCTGTTGCACACACGGGCGACTGTGCGCAAACACACAACGATATATTCCAAAGAGCTCACCATAGCCGATGCAAATAGATGCATACAATGTTTGCTTTAGTAACAGATAAGTTGCAATGAAATTAAAGATTAGCTTACACTGCAAAGAAAATATAACAGCATACAAGGTATTTATTCAACAAAGTAATGGCAGAAAATAACCGATTTTAGGGCTCATGTCTTCTTTGTCTGCTCATGTGAAATTTGAAATGGGCTTAAAGCACAACTTACATCATTCAAGAGTTATTTATTCTATAGAAGTTGCAAAATTTTAAGCGGGGTTTAGACTGTCGAACGGTTCGTCGAACCTGCTAGTTGAACCTGCTTGTCAAACGGTTTGAAGAGGTGGAGTCGGTCACAAATGCATCAACTTTGTGGCCGATGAAGCCCCGCCCACAAAAGTCAGGCGACGACAGACTCTTTTCTAACCGTTCGAGAAACGTGTTCGACAACCAAATATCCCGTTCACACGTTCGAACATCACTTCAAACACTTGTCTGTCGAACCTGGTTCCACCATGTAAACCCCGTTTTACGTCCATGGTCGGTCTAGAGTCCTAAACTCAATACGAGCACCTGTGTACAGTTGTAAATCTGTAGTACGGTACTAACTTTCATATTAATGAGGCGATTAGTCCCATTCACTATAAAGCAATGTAACGATCTAGCAATGAAAAGGGTTAATGTATTTAATAAATAATTTCATCTGTGTCATGTTGCTGTTAAAGGCAAGCCCCGAACCATTTGGAGTTTAACGGTCTGAAATTCATAATCGTTAGAGCTTATTCAATATGCAGATGGATATGAAGGGTCTTGAGTCTCTCTAATATGAGACATTACAAAGTAATTGGGCACTAAATAAAGGCGACTTTATGGTCGAAGGACTCGAGGGATATGGATCCTTATATCACAGGGCTCTAGAGGCGGAAATTGGAAATCCTGGTGTTATTACTCTCGTTGCCTGACGCCCATAATGTATGCAAGATCACGGGGGTATAGCCGAGTTGGTGCCTATTCGTATGCTACGCATATATGAATAAAGATACGTGTATAGTAGCAATTGCTGTAGATGAAAAGGTGTTTATAAATATAAACTCTCTAGCCCCAGCGTGTTTTTTATACCATTCGATGTTCACTATTTAAAATTCAAATGAATCTCCGTGTTCCTCGAATACGTGAGTTGTCATACCTGTGAAGAAGAACATTGAATCAAAGGAGGTCATTGAACTTGGTAGCTTTTCAAAAAGTGTAAACCGTAATCCTTGTCGTGTAAAGCAAGTCATTGATTTGTAGGCCTAAGTCATTACCATGGAATTGGATTTGTGATTTTTGGCTTTCTATAAAGCTTCAACTTGAGTTTTGCTAAAGTAGGCCTACGTCGTCACTACCGAATAGGATTCGTCTTTTTTAATCTATAAATCTTTACGAGAGAGAGAGAGAGAGAGGAGAGAGAGAGAGAGAGAGAGAAGAGAGAGAGAGAGAGAGAGAGAGAGAGCGTAGATTCGTTATATGGACTATCGCTAATACAAAACCATTCCTGTAACTCAAGCCTCTCGTCTGCTAAACTCCTTTTCATCTCCAAAAAAAAAAAAAAAAAAAAAAAAAAAAAAAAAAGACGATGTTGGAGTGTTATAAGACCCTTCGTTTTTTCCTTTCATGTATCGAGATCACTGGGGTTCGTGTAGCTTGAAGGGTGACAAGGCAAAGATAAAGTCGACCATATCATAGTCTTATGTATACGTCCGTATCTCTTTGATCGCTGCCGAAAAGAAGGCTTTTTTTTTTTGGGGGGGGGGTATGGGGGGATGCTTACTCCTGATTATTATTATTATTATTATTATTATTGTTATTATTATTATTATTATTATTATTAGCTAAGCTACTATCCTAGTAGGAAATCAGGATGCTATAACCCCAAGAGCTTCAACAGTGAGGAAATGAATAAACTACAAGAGAAGTAATGAACAATTGGAATAGAATATTTTAAGAACAGTAACATTAAAATAGATCTTTCATACATAATGTGACAAAAGTCTTTCTTTAGTTAAATATGAAATATCCGTTTTGATCTAGCTCTTTTTAAAATATTTTATTTTGATTGTTCATTTGTTCTCATATCGTTTATTTATTTCCTTATTTCCTTTCCTCACTGCGCTATTTTTTCCTGTTGGAGCCCTTGGGCTTATAGCATATTGCTTTTCCAACTAGGGTTGTAGCTTAGAAAATAATAATAATAATAATGATAATAATAATAATAATAATAAAAAGAGATTTGTGTCAGCCTGTTCAACATAAAAAAAAACCATTCTCACAAGTCAAGTTGGATTTCGAAGGTTTATTGTATATTTTAAGCTTTGAGTTTAGTTAGAGCCTGGCTGCGTCTTTTTGTGTGCTAAATGAGTTTTATCCTATCACCCACGGGGAACATTCTAGATAATCTCTCTCTCTCTCTCTCTCTCTCTCTCTCTCTCTCTCTCTCTCTCTCATACTTAATTTCTGTGAATAACATTTCTTCTTTGTGTAATAGATTTTGGAGGAATAAATGAATGACCGATACGTGTCAGTACTCTGAAATAAAGATTTTTTTTTTTTATTTTCAAATGTTATTATTATTATTATTACTATCCAAGCTACAACCCTAGTTGGAAAAGCAAGATGCTATAAGCCCAGGGGTTCCAACAGGGAAAAATAGCCCAGTGAGGAAAGGAAATAAGGAGGAAAGGAAATAAGGAAATAAATAAATGAAGAGAACAAATTAACAATAAATAATTCTAAAATAAGTAACAACGTCAAAACAGACATGTCATATATAAACTATTAACAACATCAAAAACAAATATGTCATAAATAAACTACAAAAAGACTCATGTCCGCCTGGTCAACAAAAAAGCATTTGCTCCAACTTTGAACTTTTGAAGTTCTACTGATTCAACCACCCGATTAGGAAGATCATTCCACAACTTGGTCACAGCTGGAATAAAACTTCTAGAGTACTGCGTAGTATTGAGCCTCGTGATGGAGAAGGCCTGGCTATTAGAATTAACTGCCTGCCTAGTATTACGAACAGGATAGAATTGTCCAGTGAGATCTGAATGTAAAGGATGGTCAGAGTTATGAAAAATCTTATGCAACATGCATAATGAACTAATTGAACGACGGTGCCAGAGATTAATATCTAGATCAGGAATAAGAAATTTAATAGACCGTAAGTTTCTGTCCAACAAATTAAGATGAGAATCAGCAGCTGAAGACCAGACAGGAGAACAATACTCAAAACAAGGTAGAATGAAAGAATTAAAACACTTCTTCAGAATAGATTGATCACCGAAAATCTTGAAAGACTTTCTCAATAAGCCTATTTTTTGTGCAATTGAAGAAGACACAGACCTTATGTGTTTCTCAAAAGTAAATTTACTGTCGAGAATCACACCTAAAATTTTGAAAGAGTCATACATATTTAAAGAAACATTATCAATACTGAGATCCGGATGTTGAGGAGCCACCGTCCTTGACCTACTTACAATCATACTTTGAGTTTTATTAGGATTCAACTTCATACCCCATAATTTGCACCATGCACTAATTCTAGCTAAATCTCTATTAAGGGATTCACCAACCCTAGATCTACATTCAGGGGATGGAATTGATGCAAAGAGAGTAGCATCATCTGCATATGCAACAAGCTTGTTTTCTAGGCCAAACCACATGTCATGTGTATATAGTATGAAAAGTAATGGGCCAAGAACACTACCCTGTGGAACACCGGATATCACATTCCTATAATCACTATGGTGCCCATCAACAACAACTCTTTGGGATCTATTACTTAAAAAATCAATAATAATGCTAAGAAACGACCCACCCACTCCCAACAGTTTCAGTTTGAAAACAAGGGCCTCATGATTAACACGGTCAAAGGCAGCACTAAAATCAAGGCCAATCATACGAACTTCCCGACCACAATCAAGGGATTTCTGTACAGCATTGGAGATTGTAAGAAGGGCATCACATGCTCCAAGGCCTTTACGAAAACCAAATTGCAAACTAGGGAGTAGATGATTACCTTCAGCAAACCTATTAAGACGTTTTGCCATAATACGTTCAAAAACTTTAGATAATATGGGAGTTATGGAAATTGGGCGGTAATCAGTGGGACTTGAGCTACCACAAACACTTTTACATAGAGGAGTAACATTACCAATTCTCCAACTAGTGCTAAAAGCTCCTCTTCTTGCTAACTTGCGCAAAATAACAGATAACTTTGGAGCTAAGAAATCTGCTGTCTTTATAAAAAACAAAGGAAAAATACCATTTGGGTCTACACCTCCATAAGCATCAAGCTCCACCAACAGAGCTTTAATCTCACGAGATCGAAAAGCTAAACTAGTTAGTTTAGCCTCAGGAAAACAGGAAGGAGGAAGTTCAAGTTTTTCATTACTCTGTTTACTGTCAAAAACATAGGCCAAAAGGGTGGCCTTTTCCTTTGGACAGTGACTGACTGATCCATCTGGTTTAAGTAAAGGAGGAACTGTTGCATCTACACTAAAGAGTGCAGATTTAAGGGTAGACCACCATTTATGTTCCTGAGTTGTACCAGAAAGTGTTTCTTTTATGGTTAAATTGTACTCCTTTTCAGTCGAGGCATAAACTCTCTGAGCAAAAGCTCGAAGCTGAGTATAGTTGTTCCAGGTCAAATCTGATCTGTTACCCTTCCAAAGATGATAGGCCTCCTGTTTCTCCAAATAAGCACGTCTACAATCATCATTGAACCACGGTTTGTCCTTCACTCGGTACCTTAGCACACGAGAAGGGATACGCCTATCAATTATGTTGACTAGATTCTCATTCAAAGGGACAACAGGATCTACACTATTATATAATTGTGACCAATTCAAGCACAAAAGATCATGTAAAATCCCATTCCAGTCTGCTTGGGATTTCATATAAATTTTACAAGAATATGATATATCAGGGACAGGCTGCTCAGTCTTCACTAATAATGAAATCAAGGCATGATCAGATGTCCCGACTGGAGAACCAACCTTACTAGTTATAACGCCAGGGGAGTCAGTGTATACGAGGTCCAAGCAATTACCAGACCTGTGAGTAGCTTCATTTATGATTTGCTCACAGCCTGATTCAGAGGCAAAGTCTAAAGCTCTTAAGCCATAGCGATCGGTAGGAGAGATAGAACTTAACCACTCCCTATGGTGAGCATTAAAATCACCAACAAAGACAAAAGAAGCCTTTCTATCATCTTCTTGTATCTTAGCCATAATGGTAAGAAGACAATCGAAGATAGAATCATCCATGTCTGGATTCCGGTAGATCGAACACAAATAAAAGTTGTTATGCCTGCCACAAACTTTTATTACCTGAATCTCATGACATCCACATTGATAGCAGGACTTATGAGAAGCAGGGTACTCAGTCCTAATATACACCGCCATTCCCCTGGCCCTAGGGATGGCATCACGTTTCAACATTACTGGCTTCTTAAAACCAGTTATAAGGAGCTCAGATGAGTGCCTCATATTAGAAACCAAAGTTTCTGAGCACAAAAGAATATCATACTGTCTGGACGCAACTGTAAGGTCTTGGATATTTGCATGAAGACCACGAATATTGCAATACAGAAGACGACATTGACGAAATCTAGGACGTACTGGTCCTGGATTTCGCTCAATGTCTCCAGACAGCATAAGAATAAATAGAAATAAAAAAGAGACATCATACTTAAAAACTAGATTAACAAGAATTATAACAAAAACAATACATACAGAATTATAAACAAAGTGATTGATGATACCCATAGACTATAGTAAAAAGTCGGAAAAACTGGTCAACATGGAGGAGCCGATACACCATGCAAGGCTAAATACCCTCCAGGATAGCCACTTCAACTGAAGGGAGGACAGTAAGGATGGTTTTGAGAAGAAAAATAATCAGAAAAAGGAAAAGACAACCTCTTGATAAACCACCAGGCATCCATGGCCCTTCTATTAAGCCTGCCCAACACACCATTTCAAAAAAAACAAGAGGAAGAAAAAAAAAATAAGATAGAATAGTGTGCCTGAGTGTACCCTCAAGCAAGAGAACTCCAATCCAAGACAGTGGAAGACCATGGTACAGAGGCTATGGCACTACCCAAGAATAGAGAACAGTGGTTTAATTTTGGAGTGTCCTTCTCCTAGAAGAGCTGCTTACCACAGCTAAAGAGTCTCTTCTACCCTTACCAAGAGGAAAGTACACTGAACAAATTGCAGTACAGTAATTAACCCCTTGGGTGAAGAAGTGTTAAGTATCTCATTGTTGTCAGGTGTATGAGGAAAGACGAGAATATGTAAAGAATAGGCCAAACTATTCTGTGTAAGTGTAGGCAATGAAAAAATAAGCCGTGACCAGAGAGATGGATCCAATGCAATAGTGTCTGGCCAGTCAAAGGATCCAATACCTCTCTAGTGGTAGTATCTCAACGGGCGGCTGGTGCCCTGGCCAACCTACTACCTCTCGAGTTTAGACCCAATAACAATGTCATATGATGATTAATTTTATTCCTCCAAAGGCGTTATACAGTGTCGTCAACGAGAATAATAGACTTGTCCATGAGTTACAGAAAATTTTAAAAGCCAAGTTTAAAGAGAAGCCGATAGCAAGGCTGTTATTCGATGGCAGGAATCAAAGTGACTGTTCTGTGTGTCAGCAGAAGAGGTGGGGCTTCCTCATCACCAGCCACTAACTACCGGCTACTTCCGACACCTCGTCAGTTTTTAACTGCGAGTTTCAGCTATGCTTGAATCAATCTATTAATGAATACAGGTTTGTATTCGTGTAGGAACAAAAAAATGATTATTACAGGTACAGTAGTTGAAAGCAACAGGAGTACGCCTGTACTCTCTAGTGGCTAAAAACAAATAGGCTACACAGTGTGCTGGCTGGAGAAAGCAGGGCTTCCTTGCCACTAACTACCTACACCTAATTAAAATTCAAACAGCGGAATTGAAAACGTACTCCAATTAGAGGACTCAGGTTCTTATTCGTGTAGGAACAATTAAGAATTTTATTCATAAAGTAAAACAAATTATCTATTTTTTTTCAATTATCTCGTAACATAACAAAACTCAAAAACAACTTAAGATTACGTAAGATTGTTTAAAATACAGAAAGGAAGCATCTTAAGAACTAATCATTTGGGCATAAACTAGGTTAGTTAGCTCACCTACATTTGCCAGATCAGCACAAACACAAGATGGTTAAGATGGAATAGTGATGCAAATTGGGCCATATAGTCTGGCACTGGGGTTCAAGAGACCATTTAGTGCTGTACACTATGAAGGACATGTAGTTGGGATGCAAACTTGTCTGGGAGGAGTTGAGAAAGCCATAAAACACCCCCAAAAACCACCAGTATTGGACAAGGAAAGAGAAAACAAAAGTTCCTGGACAACTGTCTTCTAGCTGACACAGGAAGGTTACTTGTTAGTTTGGTTAATATCCCTGATACAGTACTGTAGCCTACTTAAATGCCATAGTTCCCCACAAACATGGCCAGATGTAAGTCCAAACCCAAGGTGCTAGAAAAAAAATGGAGGAAATGCCTTTTGTCAAAGGTCAGAGGGGTAAGTACCACACACACCTTTTATTTGGAAAGCACGTTAGAAAGGAGCAGCCGTGGCAACCCGATATGCCCCAAGGAGAAGACCTTAGCTAATCCAAGAATACCTATGGAGTCATGGTCAACAACACCTAGACCTAATAACTGTATATAACCAAGAACAGAAGATATACAAATAGGTCACCAACCATAGCAACTATGTACCATGTCCACCAGCACAAGAACCCTAGAATAAAATTCAGCTCTGTGTAGAAGTATTAATTTAAAAGCTCAAGATAGAGATGACTGATGAAATCTAACCAAGGCCCTTTTGCGTCAATAGGTGTAGGAGATGATGATATGCGCAACATAGATACTAAACAGTTATACCCCCCAAAAATGGGTAAGCCCAATTAACTTTTTGGCAATGAAATTTCTAGATCACTAATTGGGTTGTAATCTCGTTGGCATAAAACAAGCTTCTTTAATTTTTTTTTTTTATTGTAACTTTGCGGCCTGAAGTAAATTATGGCTACAATTGGTGGTTGACACATTCTCCAGAGGACATGGGTGACTGCTGACCAAATAGGGTCATGTAGGCTTATCAATTAATGTACTTAATTGGCTATTCAGTGAAACGATTTTTATTTTATATTTTCCATACATGAACATTCTATATTGACCATAATTCTGATTTTTAGCTGCATTGGTAAGAATACAAGTACAACATATCGTATTGATTATAGTATTTTTTTTATTTTCAGTATAGGCCTAGCTTTGAAAAATATTCTGCATCCCTTTTGAGTCAGATGGGCGTACCCTTTGCTAGTCAAAACGATAGAAGCAATATTTAACGATACTTGAAGACGAGGAAAAGAAGAGAGGGGGGAGAGGAAAAGGAGAGGGAGAGGAGAGTCGAAAAGAAAGAAAAAGGAGGCCTTCAAGGAACTCGCCTCTTTACTATCTTCCCGGTGTTTACTTTTTCCGCGTCCGTGATTTCTGTCAGTAATCTTTTGCTGTTCCTGCTTTCAGTTGGAGCGCCCCTGTTGTTTTGCCCGAGATTTCTCGGTTGGTGTGCTTTCGCTCCCTCCAGGGAGAGCTCTTTCAGCCTCTTTCCGAAGTTGCTCCGTCTGAAAAACAATCGGATAATAAGGCTTGAGCGTCATGGAAGGTCTATATTTTTTCCTTCTATATTAAACATGTGGCTGTGTTATGATCAACTTCACTTTTTTTTATGGAGGTAATTGTTATATGACCAAGTTGTGGAATGATCTTCCTAATCGGGTAGTTGAATCGGTAGAGCTTCAAAAGTTCCAACTTACAGCAAATGTTTTTATGTTGATCAGGCTGACATAAGTTTTTTTTTTTATAGATTATATTATGATATCTGTTTTGATGTTACTGTTTTTAAAATATTTTATTGTTATTTTTTCTCATATCGTCTATTAATTTCCTTATTTCCTTTCCTTGCTGGGCTATTTTTCCCTGTTGGAACCTTTGGGCTTCTAGCATCCTACTTTTCCAACTAGAGTTGTAGCTTAGCTAATAATAATAATAATAATAATAATAATAATAATAATAATAATATGGTGCTTTTAACTTTAAATTTCACTTTTTATGAAGATGTATACCTTAAGCCAGTAGATGTACAGTAAGTGTATTGGTGCCTTGTGCACTTTAGGCCTCTTCTATCAATAGACGCAGAAATTTGGACCTAAAATGTCATAAATGCATCATGATCTCACTTGCCAGTATCCACCCTTCTTTGAATATTTAGATTTAAGGCAGATTATTCGTGCTATCATGTTTTTATGTTAATATCATCACTTAGCCAGATTTC
>NC_090729.1:179836618-179909118 GCF_036898095.1 Palaemon carinicauda | reverse complement strand
TTTGTTTATCAACAGATTATTTACTTTGCTTTCCGTCCGAAATCATTTTCTCTCTCTCTCTCTCTCTCTCTCTCTCTCTCTCTCTCTCTCTCTCTGCAAAATACACCGGAAGATACATTAGCAACTCTCTGGTGGATATACAAGGTGCCTCACACTGAGGGACCTGGGGGAACCCAAACAAAAAAATAAGGCAATAAGGCTCTCTCTCTCTCTCTCTCTCTCTCTCTCTCTCTCTCTCTCTCTCTCTCTCTCTCTCTCTCTCTCTCTCTCTCTCCCCCTTTCTTTTTAAATTCCTGACCCTTCCATCATCTTTCTTCCTTTATTTATTCAACCTCCAATGTATCCTCTCTTTCTTCTTGTTCTTTTGACCTTCCACCTTATTCCCCATTTATCTTTCTATCCCATATCCTTCAATAGTCCAACACCCCCCTCCCCTTTATTTCTTCGTTCAGTTTTCTTGATCCTTCAATCACCATCCTTCCTTTATTTATTCAACTAACACTGTACCCTCCCTTTCTTTATTCCATTAACCTTACTCCTTATTCCCTGTTTTTCCTTCCGGATGTGCTGTACTATGCTAGCGGTATTTTAAGATTGATTTCCGGAGCAGGTCTTCAGAAAGCTATTTAACTTAGATAAGGACATCTTTGCTTTTATGGTTTTACATTAAATTTCCTTCTATGCTTTGCTTATAACAAATGATATCGGCCTCAATAGACTTCGATGTCAGGGTGTCAGAAAACTCCAAATCAATCAATCAATCAATAAACCCACTATCAGTGCACCCCATTTTTAAACCCTCTTCTTCTCCTACCCAATTTTTATCTCAGTTCATTCACTCATTCATTTCTAACGCCCTCTTCTTCTCCTACCCACTATCACCGCACCCCATTCTTATCTCAGGTCATTCACTCATTCATTTCTAACACCCGCTTCTTCTCGTACCCATTATCAGTGCATCCCATTTTTATCTCCGGTCATTCATTCATTCACTTCTAACACCCGCTTCTTCTCCTACCCATTATCAGTGCACCCGATTTTTATCTCCGGTGATTCATTCATTCATTCATTTCTCTATGAGTGCACCCCATTTTTATATCAGTTAATTCACTTATTCATTTCTAACACCCTCTTCATCTCCTACCCACTATCAGTTCACGCCATTTTTTATCTCGGGTCATTCATTCATTCACTTCTAACTGCCTCTTCTTCTTCTCCATTCCAGATTCGCCTCTCGCGCCAGTACCGTGTCACTGGCATCCCCTCGCTGGTCCTGATCAACTCCAGAAGCGGCCGAGTGATAACCAAGAACGGCCGGGAGATGGTGACCCGCGACCCCGAGGCGCTGACGTTTCCGTGGCGCCCCCGACCTTTAGGGGAGGTGCTGTCAGCCACCATGCTCGTCGATCCAGACGGCCAGACCGTCGCTTACGATTCCATCAAGGACTCATACAAAGCTTTATACTTCTCAGCACATTGGGTGAGTATTTGGTTCTTCGAGAACAGTAGTGTCTTGTGTTATTTTCGTTACTTCTAGTATTATCATTTTTTATTTTATTTTGAAAGTGGTATTTAATTGCATTGCAAGCCGTCTACACAATTCAGAATTCAAATTTAACTTAACGTTTCATTTCTTGTAAAGTAAATTCAAATTCAATACATGTTACATTTCTTGCAGAAGTGTAAAATCAAAATTAACTTATGTTACATTTCTTACAAAAACGTAAAAGAAACTTATCGTACATTACATTTCTTGCAAAAACATTAAGTCAAAATTAACCAAAGGACACTTGTTTAAAGGATTTATATATATAATTTAAAGCAAAAATGTCCTTACAAAAAATGAAAAAAGAAAATGCAAAGTACCTTGGTACTTATCCATTGACTACTGATGAAATTTATAATCATCCCGGTTTTAATGATAGTTAACATTAAAACAAATTTCATTAGGAATATAAGTATAGTTAATCTCTTCAAATTATGGTGTAGATATTTTGGCAGAATTTAGAAAGAAAATGTGTCCTGTTTTACATAAATGTAAAGAAAATGTCACATCTGATTTGCACTGTTTCACTGCATCACAGTCGGTCAAAGAAAAATAAAGAATTCAATAAAAAAAAAAAAACCTAGTAATTTAACTGTGACATTGTAGCCATTATAAATTTTTTAAAACTATTTTTCATGATAAAAATAGTCGTGGGTTATGGTGGCCGATGTGGTAACGTCCCTGACTGGTGATGGCCAGACTGGGGTTCGAGACCAGCTCAAATGTGTTAGTTTCTTTGGTCGCTGCAACCTTGCCATCCTTGTGAACTAGGGGAGCGTATGGGTGTACCTGCTGAGTCATCAGCAGCCATTGCCTGACCCTCCTTGGTCCTAGCTTGGGTGGAGAGGAGACTTGGCCGCTGATCATATGTATATATGGTCAGTCTCTAGGACATTCCTGCTTGATAGGGCAATGTCACTGTCCTTTGCCTTTGCCATTCATGAGTGGCCTTTAAACCTTTAAACGATCTCATTGCATATTTTACAAAGTATATTGATTATTTTATTCGCTTTTTAGTATTTTATTAATTTTATAATCAATCGTAATAGTATAAGCTATTGATTTTAAAATACTTTGAATCATTATTTATATCTTTGTTCGGGTTTTTAAACTTAATGTTTAAAGATAGTTTTATTATTTGCGGTTCTTTGAGCTTAGAAAAAATATCGATATAATTTTCAGGTTGTCTTTTGGCTTTGGTAAGAATTGCAAAAATTATCAGTGGAGATTTTTCTGTTTTTTTTTTTTCTCCGAAGTTTTACTTTAGACTTTAAATAAATAACTAGATCGAATTAAAATTTAAACGTTAAATCATTATCTGAACTAATTAGTAACGTAGAAAATAAATGACGTAAGTAACGAATTACATATCTTTACACACAGAAAAATATACAATTTTTCATATTTATATTTTGTTTGTTTCAGTGTCCCCCTTGCAAAGCCTTCACTCCACAGTTGGTGGCTGCGTACGAAGAAATCAAGAAGAAGGAAGACAGTTTTCAAATCATCTTCGTCAGTTCGGACAGGTAAACGCGCCAAAAAAAAAAAAAAAAAAAAAAAAAAGAAATATTATTATTTAGTGGGTGGATTACATGAACAGTGGACTTAGGACTTAGGTGAGAGAAGGGAGAGGAGAGAGAGGTATTCCAAAGGAAGGTGAGATTATTCCATTTCTTTAACAATTGATAATAGTAATCTCATTAAGAATTGTTTGAGATTAGGTCACAGAGATGCACGAGACACTGTTAGCTGTAGTAAATACCTCCGCCAACGAAGTTGGAAGGAGGTTATATTTTACCCCCTGTTTGTGTGTGTGTTTGTTTTTGGACAGCTTCCTGGCCACAATTTTAATCGTAGAGTAATGAAACTTGCAGGTATTAACTGTTATGTAAAAAGCTTGAATGATTAAATTTTAAAAGGTCAAGGTCACGGTCAAGCAAAATATCCAATTCACGTAATCAGCCATAATTTGTTAACAGCTTCCTGGCTACAGTTTTAGTCGTAGAGTAATGAAACTTGCAGGGGCTATCTGTTATGTAAAAAGCTGGAATGATTAGAGTTTGGAAGGTCAAGGTCACGGTCAAGCAAATTTCAATTCACGTAATCAGCCATAGGTTAGGACATCTTTATCACTGAGACTTCAAACTTGGTTCATATTTAGATGTATAAAAATCCACGCCAATTAATACATGTTAAGGTCAATGGTCAAGGTGGAGAAATAAGCTGCCGCGGCGGAGGTCTTCGCTCTACTGAGTGCCTTTCTATTTATTATTATTATTACCTCCGCCAACGAAGTTGGGAGTAGGTTTTGTTTTCGCCCCCGTTTGTTTATGAACAATTTGCTGACCTTAGTTTTACTCATTGAGTAGTGAAACTTTTAAGTATTAATTGTTATGTTGGAAAGTAGAAGTTATTCAATTTTGAAAGTCCTAGGTTAAAGGTCAAGGTCAAGGCTGAGCAAAACGTCGACCAAATTAACCCTAACCTGAATCCCAAATTCACACATGGTTGTCACACAGACTTCAAATACGCCTGCGTTCTAAATTGATTCTGGGAAAGGCAAACGAGTTTCGAAAAATAAGCTGCTGTGGCGGAGATCTGCACTCAAAGTGCTTTTCTAGTTATTATTATTATTATTATTATTATTATTATTATTATTAACTTGCGACTCTTCAAATCTCCGCAGTTTACTTTACGCTTTATGCTAGACATTATCATTTCCTGTAACTATCCTGTTGAAAAGATACTAAAAAAGGCCTACTTTCAATTTGGCAATTTCATCTCGAGCACCTACGTTTTGAATTGAAGTATAAGGTGTGAGAGTAGGTCTATAGTACATCCATTTTAGGGGATTAAATGGAAACATAGAGAGAGAGAGAGAGAGAGAGAGAGAGAGAGAGAGAGAGAGAGAGAGAGAGAGAGAGAGAGAGAGAACCTGACTAGCTGAAGCACTGTACCAGTGAGAAGTACCCTTGCAATGGTTGTCAAGTGGGCAGGGCGCTCATATGATATTCAAGGGATTACCTCATAAATTACCTCAAATTTAGAAAAAATTACCTTAAATACTAAAGTAACCCGTAAAACACAAAACAATTATATCATGATTAACAAAAGCTCTCTATTTTTGTGCAAAATCTGAAAGTTGGATTTTAGATACACAATGTTACTCTATTATCAAAAGATTATCTGATGAAAATAATAACTTGAAAGTATCATTACTCTTGAAATTTCCTTAAATCAACCAAAATTACTCAATCTGAGGTAAATACCTTGAAAATGAGAGCAAGACAAGTGGGGTAGAAGATGAGGACAGGGTTTGCAATGTTAGAGAAAGGGTTGCTGTCACCGGTTTTTTTTTTTCTCCATTGATTAACTTGACGGCTTTCGATTTTTTTAGATCCTTTACGTCCCCAGTAGTTTTACACTCTCGGTTAGTCTGCTCGGCTCGTGAAAAAATAATAGTCGATTTCGTCTCTTTCCAATTTCAGATAAGTAAAATGTTATTCCTATTTTCATTTTATCACATCGTTTTTGTAGACCGAGAAAAAAAAAAAGTCACACTTTTTGTCCATCAGTCTTTTTTTATAGAGGGTTTTGCCAATTTTAGCATCCTTTAAATTCAGATCTTCCTGGACAGTGCCATCCTGTTCGTAATACTAGAAATGCAGTTAATTCTAATAGTAATGCCTTCTCCATTACGAGGCTTGATACTACACAGTATTTTAGAAGTTTTATTCCAGCTATGTCCAGGTTGTGGAATGACCTTTCTAATTGGGTAGTTGAATCGGTAGAACTTCAAAAGTTCATACTAGTAGCAAATGTTTTTGTTGAATAAGCTGACATGAGGTTTTTTTCATACATAGTTTATGTATGAAAGGTCTGTTTCAATGTTGTTACTGTTCATAATTTTGTTTTATTTCTATTGTTCATTATTTCTCATACAGTTTATTTATTTATTTCCTCTCCTCACTGAGATATTTTTCCCTGTTGGAGCCCGTGGGCTTATAGCATCCTGTTTTTCCAACTAGGGTTGTAGCTTGACTAGTAATAATAATAATAATAATAATAATAATAATAATAATAATAATAGTACAATGGCTATGACCCATGTCCCATGCACGGCAGGGCGAGGCAATTTACAACCTAAATGGTATAGGCTGTACATGGTCAGGCAATCAAAAAGAGAGAAACTAATATTTTCTTTACAGGCATCACTTCACTTTTCTATTAACAGATAGCATCATAATAAGTAATAAATACGAAAAAAAAAATATAAAGTAAATTATAAGGAGCTTTTGGTTCTTCCAGAAGAAAATTTTATAATATCCAATATCTCATTAGACCAAAGTGGCAAAAGTGACCATCAAATAGTTAGGAATCAGGTAGATATTAGTCTCATTAGGGGGAAATATTGGCAAAAGTGACCATCAAATAGTTAGGAATTAGGTAAATATTCCTCATGCAAATGAAAAGAAAATTATAAAAAAAAAGAAATTTTGTCATTGAACAGGAGTGAGGATTCCTGGCGCGCCTACCACAGCACAATGCCTTGGCTGAGCGTAGCCTGGGAAGAAGAAACGGCTCGCAGAGAGCTGGCCAGCACTCTGGAGGTGCAAGGGATCCCTACTCTGGTCATCCTTGCACCGGACAATACAGTTATCACCACAGAGGGGAGGGCAGATCTCACTGAAGATCCACATGGCGAGGTGAGTTCTTTAGAAATTCCAGTTTCTTTCCATAGATATTAGACCATGAATATATTAGAATAAGATGTGGATTGTGATTATGTTGAATAGCTCTATGGCCAGTGCAATAGCTTCACGTTTTGTTTGTTTCATTTAATAATAGACTTCTTTATTAGATCGTAATGATAATTATGGCACATTTTAGCGTTTAACGTTATCTTTTTTTCTGTTTATATAGGACTTTATGTCTGATAGAAAAGATAACATGCTTTTTTTAAGGCTATGAAATTCATTATTTTGTCTAATTTGGTATTTACCATACAAGTATTTTTCTTACGCATTAACACAATTGATTTAAAAGCACATTTAAAAGAATTCTTTCCAAAATATATATATATTGAAAAAAAGTCCATCTTATTTTTTGGCGTTTAAATCCATCCATAATTATATACTGAAAAAGTCCGTCTTAGTTCTAGCGTCTAAATCAATCCATGAATTATGCCAACAGAGATTTCCCTGGCGACCGCAAAGTGTGGACATTCTAGCAGAAAGACACATGGGCCGTCTGCAAGAAAGCCCTTGCTTAGTCTTATTCACAGGTAATGTATTGTTCTAAGATCATTTTATCCTTTATTTTGGATCGTGGCTATTTCACATTTCACTCAAGTGAATTTACCCTTTTTTTTCTATTTGTAAAATAAAATTTCATTTGTGCTCTAAGATTTTTTTTTTAGCTATGAACAGATTAAATGCAGATTTGTTTCTTAAAACTATTTAATTGGAGTTTTTTTTTAATCCATATGTAGTAAGTTACCTGTTCTGGATCTAGAAATTTCATCTTTACTAATAGTTAAATTTAATATTCACTAGCATAAAGATATTTGAACGGTATATTTGTTTAAACAGTTTAATTGAAATAGCTCTGGCTCATATTTTTTTTTTCTGTAAACATTTACAAATAATATTACTGCAGAGATTACCAGGTATTTCTAGTGGGAGAATTTGTAGCTTGTAAGAGAGCATGCCAGTACTCCAAAAGCTGAACTAATATTCAGGCACAGAAAATTCTTGACTATCTAAGTTCAGTCTTCATTTCATGCAGATTGTTATACGGCATTTCTTCGTCATTTTTATTGCCACAGTACTTCATTATTATTATTATTATTATTATTATTATTATTATTATTATTATTATTATTATTATTATTATTATTATTATTATTATTATTATTAACTTGTGTCTCTTCAAGTCTCCCCAGTTTACTTTACGCTTTATGCTAGACATTATCATTTCCTCCCAGCCTTGTCAGGCTGGGAGGAACGTAGAGAGTAGAGGTCCCCCTTTTTGTTTTTGTTTCATTGTTGATGTCGGCTACCCCCAAAAATTGGGGAAGGTGCCTTGGTATATGGATATGGATAGGACTTCATTATTAGGACAGCACTAAAACAATCAGTATTCAAGGACTTAGTATAGTGTTCTGTACAAGTCATTATTAGCATGGAATGTTAGACGACTGAAGTGTAAGTTACATCTTCCTTTTACAGATGGAGAAAATACTGAATTACAGTTTGGCCGTGATGTCCTGTTGCCTGTAGCTGAGGAGTATTTGTTGGAGCATTCTCATGAAGGAGGACTGACCTTACAGTTCTTTGTGGCTGGAGAGGTATGACTTCATCTGATTCAAGCATTGAAAATTGAAATGCGGGAAAGTCCTACCAAGTTAAAGAAGTGTAAAAGTTTACATTATATTGTATCATATTTTCATCATCATCATCTCCTCCTACGCCTATTGACGCAAAGGGCCTCTGCTAGATTTCACTAGTCGTTTCTATCTTGAGCTTTCAAGTCAGTGTTTATCCAATCATCATCATCTACCTCACGCTTCATAGTTCTCCGCCATACAGGCCTGGGTCTTCCAACTCTTCTAGTGCTTTGGGGAGTGCGAAGAGCATGCCCAACCCATCTCCATCTACCCCTCATCATGATCTCATCCACACATGGCACTTGAGGATTCTCTCTAATAGTTTTATTAGATTTACATAACAGAAAATTTCTTATATTGTTGTTCAAGTCTTTTAGTATTTGACATTACAGTACAGAATTATGTAGGCCTATAGGAATATCTGGTTGAGATCACAAAGTATAGCTTCTTGTGTGCGTAATTTGCAATATGACCTTCCAATATTCATGAAATGTTTATTCTTAATTCATCCAAAATAATGGTTTACTCACTAGAGTTCCAAAACTGCCTTGCTAGCCTGGAACTTTAATGGAATGCGTACTTACTGTCATCAAGGGCTAGTAATATTTATATTATAATTAAACTCATCCAGCAATATGTTAAATTGCTTAATATTTTTAAAGAAATTCCCACCAATTTTATGTTTTGAAACTTTACTTGTTTTGGACAAAGTACTTCCCTTAGAATACTATCCTATTCAGGATTGTTGCAGATTTTTTTTAAAGTAACTGTAATGCAAAGGAAAGACCAAATTTCATATCGGGACGTCTTCGCCATCACAAGAAATAACCTGTTGATTTTAAAAGCAAAATCATTTTACCAGTCCCACAATATCAAAAAATCTCAAAACCACAAAAGCCTGATTTTGGTCGAACTTAGATTTTCCACTAAACCCAGGTTGTGATTAAAATACTATCCTATTCAGGATTCTAGCAGATTTTAAAAGCAAATCCATTTTTCCAATCACAATATAAAAAAAAATCTCAAAACTACAGAAGAGTGGTTTTGGTCAGACTTAAATTTCCCACTAAACCCAGATTGTGCAATTTATACAAATAGGTAATGTTACAGGGTCGTTCTTTTTTCAGATTTTAAAACAAAACTGGAAATTATATTTTAGACCTGAAAATTAATGAATATTTAAATGCATCACACTGCATTTGGTAACTATTTTACTTTTTGGTTAGTTTAGCTTACCACCTATAATAAAATAACTTCCCACTAAAAAGTGGAAGTATCAGTACAGAGGTCTGTGTCATTGTATAGTGCACCAGTTGTAAAATATTTATACTGTATGGTGTAAAGGTTTAAAGGCCGCCCAGGAATGGCAGAGGCAAGGGACAGTGACATTGCCCTATCAAGCAGGACAATGCCTCAGAGACTGACCATATTACATATGATCAGCGCTCAAGCATTTTACTTTATTTTATTCTAATCAATCATGTTTCTTTTGAATTACTTTTTTAATTTTTTCTTTTACTATGGAGTGAAGAATATTATCAAATATTAAACATTTTAGAATATTAGAATACTTTACAGAATTTCCATATACATTATTGCTTGCTATTGTTATTTATATTGTTGATTAATATGAACCTTGATATGAACTGACCTCAATAAGCCTGAGTTGTGTCGTGAAACGTTGGCCCAAGATGATGAAAAAAAAAAATCTTTGTTACAGCATTGTTCTTTTCCTTAGATATTGTGAAAGTCTTCAATATACACTCTAGAGTCTAGATGGTCAAAGCTTTTGAACAATATCTCAATATTGCACACACGGAAATTGATTGTCTATAAAAAATCTGGAACAGAAGTCTGCACGTAACAAAGTTATCTTGATAATTGATTTTACTTACTCTTCCATAGGATGAAGTTTCAGACAGTGTACGAGACTTTGCTTGTCTAGATGACGTTGTGCCTCTTGTTGCAATCGTTGATCTCTCAGAAGGAGCAAAATATCTTCTAGAAGAAGGAGTTGAAGTTTCAACAGCTACCGTCCACAATTTTGTTACAAGGTATGGATCTTTGGGTTTTAATTTATTGATTCAAGAGCTTATGGTCGAGGTCATTGTTAAAAGAAAGTTAATCTTAAACTTTAAAACTTATATTGTAGCTTATATTCAAATGCAACATCATAATTTGAGTGTAAAAGCTCTTTAAATGATTTGATAATTCTTGAATTAATGTATCTATGTATTATTTTTACAGTATTATGCACTGACTAAATCTTTGTACTGTAATCGATGAAAGTCTAAGCTCTTTCACATAATTATGTTTGCTTTGGCTTTTAAGAAAAGATAATTTTTTCTAATCATAAAGCACAATGCATTGCATAACTGCAGAGGAAGAGTCAACTAAGCATTTGTCAAGCAAAATAATATTTACTTTACAAGATATGGATTTCCGCAAATCTCCCGGCTCCCTCAGTCAAGTGAAGTATAAAGTTTCACGTTGTGATGACCCCTTATCTTTCCATTTTCTCTTTTCTCGCATTTTCCTGGTTGTGTTTTAGTCCAAGATTTTTTTCACAGCTGTATTTCTTCCTGTAAACCCTACTCATGAGAGCTTTATAACTTGGTCCAAAAAATTTTAAATGTCTTAATTGGAGGATCTAGAAAGCTAACATTCTTCTGGAAACTTTGTTTTCTCCAATAACCTGGATTCTATTATATGCTACAATGGATAAAGTTGACCAGTCCCATTGATTTTTTTTCTCTTCGTTTGGAATGCAGCACATCTTCCCTTTAAGAGTAGGTTCCCTTTAATCACCAGTGAAAAGTAATTCCATGATCTCTCCCTAGATGGTCAATGTTGCTGACTTGGATTAGGTGATGTCCTTTGGATTTTCCCACTGGGTCAAGGAATTCTATTCTTTCCTACCAGCCTTTCTATAACCTGGTAACATTCCATTTATTGCTGATAATGTCTGGCCATTTCTTCATAATCTCCTATATTGTGTAACCTTTGCCAGGACAGAAAAGCTGAGTATTATTTAATTACGTTCGGACTCTGTTGGGTTCTTTGCCATAGAAACCATGTATGCTAGTCAAACAAACAAAATCTTTAATCTTCCTGCCCAGAAGTACGTCAGATTTTGTGTTCCCGAGTACAAGGGACTCGAACAGCTGTAAAACGTACAAGGGACTTGGTCAGCTGTAAACAGTACGAGGGACATGTTCAACAGTAAACAGTACTAGGAACTCGGACAGCTGCAAACAGTACAAGAGACTTAGTAAGCAGTAAACAGTACTACGGACTCGGACATTCGAAAACAGTACAAGGGACTTGGTCAGCTGCAAACAGTACAAGGGACTTGGTCAGCTGCAAACAATGCAAGGGACTTGGTCAGATGCAAACAGTACAAGGGACTTGGTCACCTGTAAACAGTACAAGGGACTTGGACAGGTGCAAACAGTACAAGGGACATGGTCAGCTGTAAACAGTACAAGGGACTTGGTAAGCAGTAAACAGTATTACGGACTCGGACATTCGAAAACAGTACAAGGGACTTGGTCAGCTGCAAACAGTACAAGGGATTTGGTCAGATGCAAACAGTACAAGGGACTAGGTCAGCTGCAAACACTATAAGGCACTTGATCAGCTGCAAATAGTACAAGGGACTTGGTCAGCTGCAAACAGTACAAGGGACTCGGACAGGTGCAAACATTACAAGGGACTTGGTCAGCAGTGAACAGTAATAGGGACTTGGACAGCTGCATACAGTACAAGGGACTTGGTCAGCAATAAACAGTACTAAGTACTCGGACAGCTGCAAATAGTACAAGGGACTCATCACTTGCAAACAGTTCAAAGGACTGTCAGCCACAAACACTGACTTCAGAAACTAGGTCCCTAAGGTGATTGCAATAAGCAATCATTTGAAACCCACTCAAACAAACACTGTTATGCCACTATTCACCAAGAAAACGTACTCATTCAGTTGCATACAAAGTACATGAAACACTTTCTATTGGCTACAGAAGTACATTATCCTGTTTAAAGATACCTCTTCCATCGAATTGGGGATAGCCATCTCTAAGATGTGATAGAAAAAGGCATCAGAAAGTGTCACAAAGAAATTCTACAGCTTAACAAAATCAGATCAGGGTTCACACGGTGACTGCTATGTCAAGCAACATAATTACATAGGAGAACAAGGTTTTATTTAAGGGAATGTCCAAAAGGTAATGGAAACGAAAATCCACAATAATGTTTCCCTGTATATATGTTTTAAAATAATAAAATTACAATTAAAACTGGATCAATTCTCCTTATAAATCTCGATTGATTGATCAGGAGAATCAAGTACCTGAATGCTCTTATTGTAATTATATGGAGAAAATTTACTGTGATTTTTTTTTCTTTTTTTTTTTTACTGATGCTTTTATGAGTGATTTATAGAATCAGATAATTGAATAAACTTTCATAGTTTTACAGTAAATCTATAGGATGTATAACCTAGGAATAAGCAAAATAGGGTTTGATTTATAGCTGGGCATCCCCACAAGCCAAGGGCTCTCTGCACTGTAAATTTGCTAATGTAACACAATGAGATATTTGGCTTAGCCTTAGTTGAAAGAGATCTTTCACCCTATATAAGAAAATATCCATTGTGGTGATTACTTTTATGATAGGACTTAAAGTTTAGATCACTTTAGAATTTTTCTGAAAATTATATATATCCAGAAATGTGCAAGGCTTAAGGATTTAATTTTATCAATATGTAACTTATGATGGCTTTGAAATTTAGGAATACAGAATATTTTAAATTGTGACATATTTCTTTTCATTTCCAACAGGTATACCAATGATAAGTTAACTCCCCTACCAGTGAGACCAATGACATCAACAGCAACAAATACAAGTTAACAACAGTTTTAATTTAAAGCAAGATTTTTGGGGTCTGGTGAATCCTTTCAACACAATAATACCTGATGTATTGTTATTATATTAATAACTATATAGGCTTTGCTTGATCATTGGGGGATGTTCATGACTTTGTAGCAAAGACTAAGCTGTGTTGATAAAAAGTGCTGTGTTTCCTTAATAGTAAAGAAGTACAATGGTCAAATTTGAATATCAGAACAGTAATATTCTTTCTTACTGTGAATTGTAAGTCTCCAGTAAAATATTGTGTGAATTCAGCTGCTTTTGGGCTAAGCTTTTGAGTAAATTTATCAGTTGAATGATGCTCAATTTTTATGTGTAGGATTAAACATTTTATATGCAACTCCACATTTTAGAAATGGCCAGGTTTGTTCCATGTAAGGTGAGGGATTTTAATGTTTTGAGTCTTATGGGTCGAGACTGCATAAAGTAAATGGCCGTTTGATGTCATGATCAAAGAGTATGTAAAGTCAAATTGATTCTTGTGTGAAATAAAACAAAATAGAAGTCAGAGTAATTATGATACACCCATCAGCAATTTTGTGTATGGGAAAATGTGTAGAGAATCCTTTTGTGAACTCACTTGCTAAAATTAAAAGATGAAGAAGTTATGACACCTATTGGGTGTTATCTGGAGAATATTACTACTGTACTAGCTTTTCTTTGGTGTTTTTGTTATATTGACATTAGCTTCTGCATATGTGAAAAGTATAAGAGAAAACAAATGTTGAGTACTTTTAAAGTATCTGGCTGAAAATAAGGTTTGATAGATGGGGAAAAATATTGGGAAAGGATTGTCTTATTTTTTTCTTCAATTTATTTTTATTTGAAAAAAAAAATACTGTAATAAGGCCCATGAAATTTTCCTGTAACAGTATCTTTGGCTGTCATCCATTTGACTGCTTGGGAGAGTGTCATTCAAAGTAGATTCATATTTGGAGGTTGGTTATCTTGAAAAAACAGAACCATACATCTAAAAATACTAATAAATATAATAGATGGCAGTATTCCAGTATTCGTCGCAGATTTTGATTGATTCTTCTCATGGTAGGATAATATTCTGATCCAAAAAGCCATTCCCAGCCCTCATGATTTCAAAGGTGCTCTGTAGCTCTGGCAATTGTAATTCATATTACTTATGTCATATTTATTTTCCCTTACCTGCTCTTGTCTGTCATTGCATTAATTGGCCCTTTCAGTCGCTTTTTCTATGTAATAAAGGCTATTTATGCTACTTTACCCATGTATTTGCTTGCCATAATGTTCATTTGTGCTTTTTTTATGGTTTTATTGCTTCCCAATATGAAGTAAAATCTATTCTTATATTAAGCTAACTAGATTTCTCTACTCTCTTCAAACTTTCCAGACCATGTGTATGATATTATTGTTAGTAGTATAACTGACTAGATATTATGGGTTAAATAATTTGCTTTGGGAATCATCCCTATCTTTCTTATTATTTATTGTCAACATTCAGGTCTTGATTAAGTTCATGTGTAAGTGGTCCCAGTCTCTGGAATTTGGGCCCTTTTCAAGAATAACCTTTGTGTGAGAGACCGACTTGATTCTCATGTCCTTAAACATTTTCTTGTCTATATTTTCATCATTTCCCAGTGTTGATTTTTGTGTTCTTTTGTTAGGCTATAATTCCAATGTAATTTTTCAATTTTGTCCCCCCCCCCAAAAAAAAAAAAGAAAAAAAAAGAATGTAAGGAGAGGAGGAGTTATGCCAGACCAAGAAATTAATTTGTTTATTGGGAGTATGGGTCATAATTTTGGGAGCCAAGAAATCCTAGCTAAAGAAAGAAATCATACTGATAGATTTAATCTGCCATGTTTATAAATCAAAATAAATATATACTGTATATGAGTATTTATACAGCTTCCAGATTTGAAATTCAATTTGGCTCTTTCCAAATAAGTTTTACTGATAATCTGTACCAAAACTTTGTTTCTAGAGTCAGAGGCCTATTTTTCATTAGGCAGGTATATTTACCATACTTTTTACATTTTAATATTTCAGTTTATGTATGAATATAGGAGTGAGGTGTTAATCATATCGCGCTTTAAATACTAAGGTTGAAATTGGCTTTGTTCCAATGCTTCCAAAAGGTTACTATGTTTCTTAAAAGATGCAGTTATTCCAGCTTTATTAATGTTATTACTGCTCTGCAATGTTATAAGGTGCATATCCAGGTGGAAGTTCAGGAATACTAACCAAATTGGGATTTTATGTATGAAAAGGATAACAATAAAAGATTCTGTAATGAAGTTAGCTAATGTTTGTCTTTTGAAGGACGTGTTCTTGCAATTGTGATATAAGAGTGCAGACTTATTCATGTATTCAACAACACTGCATGTTGAAAATTGTGATATATTATTATATAAAAGTATACCTAACTTTTCGTACAATTACAGTATAACATTCTATGGAATGTTAGTAGCTTACACTTTTATTTTATATTAACTGCTCCAGATATTTACTACAGATTAGAAACTAGATTTCACTCCTTTAAAGTGCAATAATAATTAAAACCCAAGAAGACACGATAGCTTGTGACATGTATGTTATCAACAATACTTTACCCTGTGGTTAATGTTTCTTAAGTGGTGACTTACCATTTGGTTTAAGGCATTTCCGAGAGGTTTTTGTCTGTGTAGTGTATGTTGTTTTTACCTTAGCATACAGGTATAGTCATCTAACCATTACTTTTTGTAATATCTCATAATAAAATAATTTTTCCAACGTAAGGATGTATCCAGCTATGCGACGAAGAAAATGGGTTTAAAAGCTCCGAAGGTTTATTTTACTTGCATTTCACCAAAATAGGCTCATGGGGCTATTTACATATTTTGGTATGTTTGAAGTAATGTGCTATAACTCTGTAAGAAAATTATTGTCAAATAAAGTACAGTAGCTCAGTGTTTTATAAACTAATAACTAATTTTGTTTGCATGTATGTGAATTTTACAGATGCATTACCATGCACTTACTCGAAGTAAGCAATAATGTAAGAACTTTGTATACTGGGTATGTCCAGATGATTATTATATCAAATGGTAACTGGGAAATTTTTATATAAGGGTACAGTATCGTGATTTGATTATTCAAACATTTTCTTTGTTTTTCAAATGGTCTTTTGAAAATATTTATATATTTAATATGGCTTTCAGTTTTAATAAGATTTTGTCCTGTATAGTATTTAGATAATTCAAGATTTTAACAAAAAATATATACTGTATATACAATTGATAAAAGTGTTTTATAAAAAAAAACCTTTTCTAGATGTTGCATATCCCATCAGCTTGTTATCCTGTTTATAAAACTTACTACCTGATGGCTTTTATTTTATTTATTATGATGTATTTTAACTAAACCACTATATCCCATACAGAGATTCATAGCATATGCCAAAGGATGGTTTGTCTGTTAATGATAGCTGAAAATCGGAGTGAAGTAAGCTTTAAGAAGCGAGGTAGGTCAAAATAACGATACTTAATTGGTGAAATGGGCATCACTGTCCATGATGTGTCCATGATATCTTGTATATTTAGCTACAGGATGTTGTACAGTGGTATCTCGATATTCATCATTAATACCAACTAAATTTGTTCTTTAAGGAATAATGTAAATTTGAATTATATGCTCCAAGTTTCCAGAAATTACACACCTTTTGAATAGTTATATGGATTCATGGAGTTATATTATGTATCGAAACACTGCTTCACTACCAGAATGTAAGAAATTTGAAAAGCAACTACAGTATTACAGTATATGAAATAGATGAATATGTAACTTCATATAACATATACTGAAAAGAGTTGATGACCTAAGGAAATGTATGGTGGTGAGGAGGAGAGAGCCTCACCACACTAAACCCTTCACTATTATCAGCAATAGTTTCAGCCATGTTTTCCTCTAGATCAGCCAGCAACTATTTTGCTATTATTGCTCAATGTAACCCCAGAAGCCAAATCTCTCATATTTCATTGTAACTGCATCCATGGTTTTATACTTTATCAGAGATTCTAGCCATTTTTTGTTTGGAGACTATGAATAACCCTCCAAGGTAATATAGTAGTACAAAAAATGACATACAGTATAGAAAAAATATGCATACTTACAGTTAATGTTAATGGGGATGCTCATTTAGTAAGAGCTATGGTGAAACACAGATGGCACTAATCGGCTTATGCAACTTTTATCAAGTGCAACGAATACCAAGTGAACTATAAATATAAATAAATAAATTTCTTGCTATAGCAAAAAATTCAGAGAAGTGAAATACTGTACAGAGTTATGGCTGTATCTGGAATGGCAGCATAAATGGTATTGTTGAAGCATCATCTTTGATGATGAAATATATTTAAGAAGGATGTTGCTGTATTTTATAGACAAAGTAATACCTGCCTTTTGTCGTTAATTGGTTCTAAGACACCCGACAACATTTTTGACGTAGGTTGGATTTCTATCTTATAGAGTAACTTACACGTTCCCTTTGCAGGTACTAAACAAGAAAAAGTACTTATAACCTACTATAATTTTATAAAACTAGAGTACATTAATTAGCTTTTAAGTGAAGTACAGTATTGCGAGGTACAGTAATTCACAGTGACTGTACGATTTAGAGACCAATGTAAGGTTGGGTGAAACAATAATGTGGATTATATTTATTTAATTGATATTTATGGATGAGTTATGTAGTTTGCCAAACCTACATAAAAAGGGATATTTCTACCATTTTTTTGATGTACATTGTAATGTGTTATTCTGTAAACAATACCTCATTCATTTGGAAAAAACTGGTTATATACTAGATTTTTCCGAAAGCATAAAAAGAGATTTGGTAATTGTAATGTTCATGATAGATAGTTTAGGCTGCTTTTAAGTTTATTTTGGTATAGTAATTAACAAAATAAAGTACAGTATAGTGAATCAGATTACGATTTCTTTGGGTCATATGAGAAATATTTAAAAAATGTGAGGAATAAAACAAGATGTTTCAATCTAAAGATAAAAATCATAGATTAAGGAAAAATCTGTAAGTAGATTTTATTGTCTAATCCAATATGTAAATGTCAATACTTCAGATACTATAGATGACCAGCTACATTTGTTTGAATAGGGACTTGAAAAAAAAAAAAACTCGAATACTTACGAACCACCAACAGAAGTTTGTTTACGACAAATGAAAAATAATGAAAATACAAACTAATGTTTAAACTACAGCAGAACTAAAGCCAAAAGAAAAATAAACCCAAGTTGTAAGCATTATGGTCTAAATTCATTAAATATAACTCCAGAAGAACAATCAGTGAATACAAACAATTGTTTTGACCTCAAGTTTTGCCAAAACTCAATGCTCAGACATAAAATAAATTTACATAGGCCACCACTGAAAACGTAGCTCCCTTATTTTTGTTACTGGTCATGAGATTAGGTTTTTTTTCTGTTTGCATTTTGCTCTAGAATGGTTTAATCTCTTAACTTCATTCTTGTATTTGGCTATTTTTGCCTAATTTCTCATTCATATACTAAAGAAGAATTCATTGTTTACCTTATTGTACAAGGGGTGTTGTTTCCATCTTTAACCATTTCCTGATAGAATCGTAAGAAGGCTTTTCATTTTTGTATTATGTTTACTTTGCTGATATTTTCCATGATGGGTTTTGTTGATTCGTATTCATTTGCTGATATCACACACTACCTTCAATATGAATTTCAAGGCTTCAGAGTAAGTACAGTCTCCTAAACACAGTGTTATGTTTTATTTTGCATTATTGTATTGCCATACTTTTTTTCCTAGGCTACTTCCCTGTTAAAAGTATGAGTTAAAGCATATCCAGTGCCTAAAGGTTAATTCAGTTCTTTATATTTGCCATGTTGATTACCAAGATGCTTTGTGTTTTGGCTTGTATCATACTCCCACTAAGCCTCTGAGATTTATTTCTCTTAAACCAAGTTCTGGTTATTTTATCTTATTTTACAGCATAGCCTTACCTGGAAAGGAAGATTAAGATAATTGTGTAGGAATTCATCCTCATTTTGTTTTTCCTCTGTTATAGCTGTTATGCTTTATATACAGGCAGTTTGTCATTGATTCATGCCTAGTTCAAGAGCAAAGTATAAGGTTATCTCTTATAATGCACAGTGGAATGATGAGGTGATTGTTATATTCATCATTAGATTGATAATAAAAGTTGAGAGTGAACTACTGGAAGGTTAGGATGTAAGCTTACGTGTACTAAGACAAAATTTTTTCAAGTGGTTACAGTTTGTCACTATATACAAGCTCCCACGTCAAATACCTTTTCAAGCCTAGCTGGAAAATAATTATATTGAAGAACTGTAATTTAAGGTTAAGTCATTCACTGTTGAGTGTACTAAGCCAAAAGTAACCTAAACACTGAATGAAGGAATGGTATGTATACTAGTTCACACGATCTTGAAGTAGGATGGTTAGCTCCTTTCTAACCTATCTTAGGTTATCAGTACCCGTTTGCTGGTAAGTTGACCATGATAGGTTGAGCATGGACTGATCAGGTAAGTTGACCATGATAGGTTGAGCATGGACTGATCAGGTAAGTTGACCATGATAGGTTGAGCATGGACTGATCAGGTAAGTTGACCATGATAGGTTGAGCATGGACTGATCAGGTAAGTTGACCATGATAGGTTGAGCATGGACTGATCAGGTAAGTTGACCATGATAGGTTGAGCATGGACTGATCAGGTAAGTTGACCAGGATAGGTTGAGCATGGACTGATCAGGTAAGTTGACCTTGATAGGTCGATCAAGGACTGAGCCCCAAACTTTGTAAAAGCTAAATCAATGCTGTGCCACTGAGCTTGCCATCCTTTATCTACAGATGTTTTAAGAGTATATTGGAAGACCGTGTGTAATAACATATGGTCTTCCCACCATGGAGATGTGTATTGGATATATGTACTGTAGGCTTTACAGTTTATAATACAATGTTATGATGATCTTTAAAAGCTTCAAATACTGCACTTTACTATATAATTTGGTCATAAGTGACTGTCACATCGCGACAAAATCCCATGGTTTCGTGTGATTCTCCAGAAGTACTTATAAGAATTTCTGAGTTAAATAATTACCATGAATACAAAATTTACTGGCAAGGTTTACATAAACATAAAAAGGAAGTTTAAAGCAAAATCAAAGGGTATAGGTGTGTAACATGAATTTTTTTTAATGTAATTTAATTGGTGCGTGACAAATACAATTTTTAGCTATGTATGAAACGAGTTCCCGTCTGTGGATGGCCAGACAATATTATTACCGTTTTCCACGTTTGATTCTTTCCCCTCTTAATGATTTCTCTGGTGAAAATAAACATTACATTGCAATGTCAACTATTAGGCCTATCACACGTAGAGCAATACATTCACTAAGAGTAATTCCATATATGAATTCAGTTATATCTGAAACTTCTACTGACGTGTAAAGTTATCTGGCGTTGTTAACCTTACCATAAAGGCTACACACTAAAACCATTGCAATAATTTAAAAACTACGCCATTCTCAGGTATAAACGGTCATTTCACCCTTATCATAGCATTCAATAAGGGCATAAATAGTTCCACGAAATACATAAGCACGCTATTGTATTTCTTCTCATGAGTAAAAATACAAATACAGTAACATTCTGTATGCTTATCTGTCAATTACTTAACAAATTGCAATTTACAATGAAAAATTAGCCGACAATAAGACGTAGCCTGCAATACTAATAAGTCTACAGTAAGAGAATATTAGGACAAATTTTTGTATGAGTTTTTCACACAAACTTCAAACTATATAGAAGTACCTTAAAAGTATTCCTTCTAAAAAGGAATTATGCGTTGTCAATAGAAAATAAATAATCATAGAGATGAATAATATTAAATTCTCAAAATTCACATTATCTATTGTGTTAAGCTTTACTTAAGATTCCACAAATAAAATAAAACATATTAGTTTATAATAGTATATGCTATAAATTACAAAATTTACATTTTCTCTTATGCAACATTAGTACCGTTTTCTTTCTCAAGAAGCCTCTCCCTTTATAGTGATTTTGTATTTATTGGTTGAACATCTTAGTTGAGAAAAAATATGCATTTTAATTAGGAAAACATGTGTTATTAAAGTTTCATATTGATCTACAAACAATCTTGTACATAAGAGAGACAGTCAAAGTTATATTCTTTGATTTTTCCGTTTTCGTACAACTAGGCACAGCTGCCATAAACAGGTTTTAATCATCATGCTAATTGAATTTAGTCTTGATAAGTAGCTTACATGTACACAAGCACAATAATTTCAAATTCCTGTGTTAATTTGTCAAAGTAGAGAGAATATATAGAAACTATAAATGAATATGAAATGTTAGTAAACACGTTTTCCTTTTTAAATATAAGGTATTATTAAATGACAATTGGAAATAACAAGTGAATCAAATATTGTAGAAAAAAAATATAATGAACTAAATGCAATGCAAAACGTAAGTCAAATGGGTTCTGCAATGATTAGCTTTGAAGACTTTTCATTAGCTCGAGTTAGTAGTGAGCTAAAACCGTCCACTTAGATGGCACCACTTGTCTTACAAGGACACCAAAACTACGAATTCCCGCTTCCTTGGTTTTATTACCTCAAGTCCTCAACGCTAAGCGGAGAATTGCTTCGACTTCAGACTTCAAAGTAGCCGAGACATCGTGCCAAGCTAAGTGCTAGTGGAGTGGTTAAAGTTTGTACGTAAGTGTTACTTAAGTTAATTTCCTATGATTCTCTGGATGTCAATAATGTGTTTTTTCTCGCGCGAGTCAAATGTATAGACCTATATGTTATCGGCAAGTTATCGCTTTGGATGGAAAAGAGGAAAAGTTTTGATTAGGAATGCGAGAACTGTACCAATCGTAATTTAACTGCGCCGTTTGATAGAATTTATCATCATGCTCCATGACTTGTTTATGGGGTTGCACCTTTCCCTATCGTGTCTTTGTAGTTCTGTTTATGTTATGGCTTAAATGCTCCTTTTTTCTCCCCCGTTCCCAATTAAAAATTAACAAAATAGTTTATTTTTAATATAATTGTAGTCAGTTTAGGGAAGACTCCAGCATTTAGAAAATTATTGGAGATATGCTATATAAAAATCATCAAGTTAACTGCATTTGGCCATCGCATAAGCAAAAGTCTGCAATCCGGTTTCAATTTTCATGAAAAGAACTTTTTGTTTATCGTTGTATGATTATGTAACTGCAACTGGTCTTACGTTTGTTTGGCATTTCAGTTGTGTTTTTGCAGTCTGTGTTTCTACAGACTCTATATATTATTGTAGCATTTCTAAATTACATTGGTCCATGAGGAAGTGTATCCAAATTTAAATATAGATTTATTTTTAGCTGATATCAGTTATGAGCCTAATGTTTTCAGTAGTTGCACATAGCGTAATAGGCCTAAAGTTTTCAGTAGATACATATAGCTTAATAGTAAAAAAAAAAAAAGGGGGGGGCGTTTTGTTTCTTAAAAGGTAAATTACAAGGAAATATTGACTAACTTTTAGTGTACCCGACCTGTCAAAAATGTCTAAATATTTAGATATGCACGCGCACGCACAGATTCAATCCTTCCCACCCCCTCTCCTTTTCCTAACTACAATCCGCTGGTTCGGAAATTTGTGGGATTGTGTGGTTTCCGAGGTACTTTTCGGTTTACCCTTTCGTCAGGAAAGATTACTCCAAAACTCGACATTTTCGTGAACGTATCTGTTGTCCGATATTTTTCTTTTTGCCTTGATTAGACTTTCATTCACGTTGTGTTGATGATCAAGTATACTGATCCTTGCAATCGGTTTCCTAAGTCGGGTTCAAAAAGACGTCAATGAAAACTGGTGGTTTTCGGTCCATTATTAAAGAAATCAGCCTCGTGCAAAGGGGGATAAAAAGTAATTATGAATCAATCTTTAAGCAAATCCATTCCAACATACGAAAGAGGAATGGTCAAAAATGCCAAAATTAATATAACGTTGAATAGATAAATAACACAAGGCTGTTAAACAAGTACGCAAGTAGGCCTACATATTTGATGTCTTAATTTTGTTTTATGGTCTACCAGTATTTTGGATAAAATTCTAAACTGCAGTTTTAGTGGATAAAGCTTGAGCGCTTTCTCGAGAAGTTATTTATCTACATATTCCAACATATCTAATTGACAACTTCAAGTTGCAGTACATGACCAACATTTTGGAAATTTTACTTTTATGTATGTGGTCCCTCCATAAACGGAAAAGCTCCGGCACACACTGCTGGACACATGGAATTAGTTTGTCATTTACATCATTTAAGTATATGGAGATTCCTGCACAGTAGTTAGTTTTATCAAATCTTAATACCACGTCGTAAACAAAGTAAACTTAATATTTTTTTATCCCTTCTTGTGCCAAGTGGGAGTTAACATAATACTATACAATCGCATCCATTAGAAAATATCTTGACGAATATGCCACTAGGCTGCTAATTAATAGTTTGGTAGTTAGTAGAGTAGACTATTGTAACTCGTTGTATTACAATTTACCTAATTATCGTCTTAAGAAAATTCAAATGATTTTGAATAGAGCTGCTAGACTAATTGTTGGTATATCCATGCGAGAACATATTACTCCAACCTTAATTAAATTACACTGGTTACCAGTCAAAGCAAGGATTATTTTCAAACTTTGCGTCTTAACATATCAAGCTATTGACACGGGGGAGCCATTGTATCTTAAAGGTTGCCTGAAAAGATACGTAGTAGGGCCTGGTGTTAAATACACGCCTTTCCCGTGATGATTACAGACTAGGTGAGCCTCGTGCAACGACCACTCTGGTACGAGAACTTTTAAGCACTGCGCTCCTAGATTGTATAATAAACTTCCGGCATCAGTTAAGTGTGCTGAAAATATCTTTCAGTTCAAAAAGCTATTGAAAACCCATTTATTTTCACTCGGCTATAACACTGAGACGAATGCAATTAACCCTCTTTAAATTACATAGACTTTTAAATTCTTAACTATAACATAAGTGATTTGGAAATCCCGCCTGGACGCTTAATAGCGAAAGCAGGGGTACTTGATAAACAGTCAGACATAGACATAGAAGCATATTGAACGCTCTAGAATATTTTGTAGAGATTTATTTTAACTCCTTAATTATTCTCGTGTGGACATTATTTATTGGTTGCACGATGTGCACATACCTTAAAATTTATTCTAGCTTTAATTCTTATTAAATAATTTTACATTACTTAATCTCCATCTTAATTGTGCATAAGGTTTATCACCAATCATATTGGAAATTCGTAGTCGATATAACTATCTCTGACCCCCCTTTTCATTCAAATTTCCCCCGAGACAATATAAGACTTGTTAATTATGAAGCAAAAGCTTTACGACGTCAAAACGTTGTATCGCACGCAACAGGCTGTTAAACTGTTATGACATAATGTAGGCCTTTTGTCTTAAACTTTATTATTAGCTAACAAAAGGTGAACCTCATGGCGTGGTTTTTAACGTTTATCTGCTTTAGTACTAAATAAAGAAGAATTTTGCAGTTTTTCTCCTCATGACTAGTTAAATACTAATGGTTACTTCAATTTGTGATATTTACATAGCTTTTTTATGTATTAATACATTTTTTTTTTTTAATTTGCTGTGATATTTCCTATGTTAGCTCATATTTACTATCGCCAGAAGGTTGTTTTATTATGTTTGCTATTCCCATAACTCCAAAGCTATTTAAATGAATCTAATGAAATTTGGTGGGATGATTGGCCATGCTCCAAGGACAATTTGATTAGAGTTTGGTAGTGAGTGGGTCAAAGGTCAAAATCACGAGAAGGTCAAAACTTTTTTTTTGTTATATCGTGGTCCATTTTATCGGGTTTGCGTGAAACTAGTGCCAAAATGCTCATAATTCTGTTACTTAAATTGTGATTTGGGAGTGATTGGGTCAGAGGTCGAAGTAGAGGTCAAACACGTCCTTTTGCTATATCGTGATTAATTCTTATCAAATTTGTATGAAACTAGTAGCAAAATAAGCATAATTAATGGCCTATCTTGTGATCTACAGCATGTTTGTGACACGAATTACCCTTGTTAGTAGTTGGGGTTTAAAAGTCGGCGGTGTCAATATACTTGCAAAAAGTGCAGTGTTTGTCATTACTCGGCCGTTGTTATGCAATGCATAACCAATTGATTAGACTTTGGGAGTTATTGGGTGCCAAAAGTAACGAAAAAGGTGAAAAACTTCTTTAGGCTATATCATTGTCAAATTTTTATCAAATTTGTGTGAAACTAATGCCAAAATGTGCATAATTCAATTGCCTAACTTAAACTATGCCACATGATATAGTTGAATGTATGAGCTCTTCAGAGTGGCCGTTTTGGTTAAATCTGATTTGCAATCTTATATAAACTGCTGTAGTTTTTAGGCTGTTTGTATAGGCTGGGGGTAATGAAAATGCACACTTAATCGAAAAATTGGTATGAAGTTGAGCTTGTTATGAATGATAGTCATGTCATTAGAAAAACTTCATGTATTTTTAGGGTATAGTGTATAGTAATCTATCTACGTGCAATGTTTGTTGGCCCATTAAAGTAGACGGTGGGATCCAATTATTGAAATCAATTTTAAATCTCCATGCTACTTATAACCTATTAGATGTCGCTTCCGATTTTTCCGTTTTAGGATAGAGCAAATATTCATTCATAAGTTAATAGGCCTTAAAAATTTTTGTGTACCCGACCTGTCAAAAATTTCTAAATATTTAGATATGCACGCACACGCACCGATTCAATCCTTCCCACCCCCTCCCCCTTTCCTAACTACAACCCACTGGTTCGGAAATTTGTGGGGTTGTGTGGTTTGCTGTCTAACTTTTCCCAGAAGGTTATATTTTGATAGGTATGTATTTATTTATGTTTGTATGTATTTTTGTTTGTGACTTGGATGACTCTTAATCTAACCAAATCTCGTGAAATTTGGTGGGACAATGTGATTAAATTCAAGGACTAGTAGTGTCAAAAGCCAAGGTAACGAATAGGTCAAACCTTCCTTCTTGCTATATCGTGGTCCATTTTTAAGATATGCACACAACCAGTGCCAAAATGTGCAAAATTCCGTTGTATATCTTTGGATTTGGGAGTAACTGGGTCAAAAGTCAAGATCAAACACTTCCTTTTGTTATTTCGTGGTAAATTTTATATCAATTTGCATTAAATTATTGTCAATGTGCATAATTCAATTGCCTATCCCGTAATATACATGATAAAGGTTAAGATTACAAAAAGGCCTAGAGTCTTTAGATGTATCGTGATGAGATTTCTATCGGATTTGCAGGAAACTAGTACCAACATATGCGCAATTTAATTGTTTATCTTGTGATAAGCAACGTGATTGGGCCAAAGTATGAGCTTTACGTAGTTCAAGATCTGTGATATAACACACTAGCAAAGGATCAGTAAGTGTTTGAACCTATTTTGCTATAAATAATCATTTTAATTGTCGTGCTTACCAGCTACGAAAATTGGATCTTATACAAATCGTACAGTATTGGTGATAAATTACAGTTTAAAACTAAAACCACGTAAACCTGCAATTTCCTGATGTACTTTTTTTTTATAATTTACATATTTATGATGGAAGAAAATATGATAAATTTGTCTAATAATATCGTTATTTTTATACACTTTCCTTGAGCCAGTGTAATTTTCTGGAACATGCATAGATACAATTTTGTTCCCGCTCCCTTTTTATCTTACTGTCTAACCTCTTTAATATTTAATCTACATAGCAACTTTGGGTTTCTCCCAGTTGGGATTGACTAGCGTGCTTAATGCTACGGACTTTTCCTGGGCTGGAGTATACCCTGAAATTTTTGTTACAATATGCTATGGATGTTAAATTGCGATTGGGTAAACCGTGTGACTTTAACTTTGAGAAAACACGTGCAGTAGCTTCTAGTAATTAGCTTTACGGCAAGGCAACAGATATTTATAGAATATGGCAGATATACTTACTTTATTTTGACGGCTGCTTTTCCGGTCCCATACAGCAGGGGAACCCCACTCTCTACAGGACCACCTCCACTGTCGCTATCATTATTATCATTATTATTACAAATTGATAAGCTATACTATACAAAGGTTTGATTAGTTCCCATATGTTAAAAGATTAATAAATTCTGTTATAGAATGAATTATCCATTTTGTGTCCATCCTTCAAATGTATTTATGAAAAACATTTGGGATAGGTTATCAACTAGTCGTATAGAACATTCTTCATATTCACTTAATAGGCCTTTGTTGTTTCAGTGGAGCTAAATTAAAGATGGAAAATCTAATAGGGTACCCTCGCTTTTGGGTTTAGTAAAAGGATTAATTTTGTATTATGAAGAACGTGAAAAAGCTTTTTTTTTTTCTATGTTGGATATCGGAAGCCAAGCCCCTCCCCTTCAAAAACTTTGTTCGGTATGTTTGGAATAATTCTTTTCGGTTTGGGTGATGTAACCGGGACAAATGAAACTATACGAACCTGGACCCAAAGTAGGCTTTCGTCAACTACACTGCCTTTTCATTTACTTTGCTTTCATCTAATGGCCGCTCGTGCGTTATTTTGACGTAGCTACACTTGAATCTACTTGCTTAAAATGTTACCTACTAGGTCTAGTAGATACACCATATACATAACGTTTGCTAAAAGCTGCTTTGGGGATCGGTGTATGAATGAAAAATGAGGTTGGGCTCAAGATAAATAGAAGACAGAGGATGAGAACGGAATATGTAATGGAAGATGAAATATCATTGGAAGGAGAAAGGATTATGAAGGAAGAATCATTTAAGTATTTAGGAACTATTATCTCTAATACAGTGTCTTTAGAATTAGTTTAGTGAAAGATTGTAAAGAGCAAATCTGACAATGGCTAGGTAAAGTAAAATTTGGAAATCGAATCGTCTGAAGTTGTAGTCGCCTCTTTCTCGACCAATGGTGGAGTGATTAATACTATTTATTTGTTGTGATCAAACCTGGTGACAGACAATATGCGAGTTAGTATCATTACAAATTGACATATTATTGATTTAAAATCCATGTGTCAGACAATGAATAGCACAATGATTTGTATGTTGATCGTTATAGCCTCCTCTAACTTACAGTTGTTAAAATATTAACATATTACATAATTGTGTACAACATTATACATACACGATGCGGTATTTTGGTAGTTTTGGAGATTGCTCTACAATGTGTATTCTCTGCAAATTCTCGTTCACAACTACGTTATACATTCACGATGGAGATATGTTTATGCTCCGCACATCAATGGCTTGATTCTTTTCCTATGGTGGTGTTCGACATGTGTTAAGGCTAAAGGTTAATGCGCCGGGGATGAGCGCTTCCATAGTAAGCATATTTTCTCTCGCTAGCCTTTATCTCTTTATTCTAGTTCCCTTTCTTCCGTATAGCTATATTATTTATTTCACATCTACATTCGCTGTTATGGCGATTACACTCCCCCCATTGGGCATACTATGCCCAATTTTTCACTACTGGTTCTATTTACTCTAGTATGTTAAGCAAACTTCAAACAGGCACAGTTTCACGATTGGTCTGATAAGTGTTCCAGTGGAGATGCGTACATGTACCTTCCTTACAACCCCATCACAAACCGGTATGACCTTTGAAATTCTTTCCAACTTCCAACGACTCATGGGAAATTGGGATCCACAATGAGTACTAAGTCAACAAACAGAAAATTCCGTGTAGTCTTGATGTTGCGTTTGCACATTTGAAGTGTTTGCCAGTACTCTGCTTTCCACCTGTGCCAAAACCGATCGGTCAGAAGCTGTGTATGTTTCAAACGGCGACGTAAGATTTCAGCAGGCGCCAACTGGTCCGTAGGAGGACCATTTTCCTGTTTACCCTGCGGCAAATGATATATGCTCAGAGAATGTTGTTGATGCTTGAGTATCCTTCTATGATCCAATAATAACGCTGTAATGAAGCCATTTTATGTTCGCAGCCTGAGTGACCTGCTAGAAAGGCATGTGCATCTAGTGCCATCAAGGTAGCGATGTGATGATGTTTTTGCAAGAGGATTGTACCTAACGTGCCCCAGGGTCATGTTCGTGTGGGATATGACCTCCTACACATATGATTCCCCACTCATCAAGATAGGGTTCTAGCCTGTGGCTTCGGCGTCAATGACCTTAGATGTCAGGATGCCTGAAAACTTTAAATCAATCAATCAATCTAGCCTGTGGCTTGAACTTTGACTTGTTTACTTCTCTAACTGCAGCACTGCTATGTCATCTCCAAACCTGCATTGCTGGAGGGCCCTTATAATACATTCCCTGGCTTCTTGAATTTCTAACACTGTGAGTCGCAGGTTGGTGGGGTGTGCCCTTCCAGATCTGAGCCAGTATTAGAATTTGAGGATCCAAGCTGTAGCGCTGTAGCAGGTTGAAGGGTGTACCAAGATGGAAGAGTTTATCTTTGTTGGCTGGTTGCATGTGTGTTGTCATAGTGGATGTTCCTTTCTTGACTTCAGGGACATCAAATGGTGCCTCCAGACCGACCGGCTGTGATGGCCAAGAGGTCGAAGGTTGCTCCGGAAAATTGGCAGTGTCTCCATCTTCTGCCGGCAAGCAAGTCCTGGGCTGTCAGTCCCCTTGTGGCATCATCTGCTGGATTTTGTTGTGAACTAACCTGCCGCCATGTTTTGGTTTGGAGCTCCTATGAATCGTCCCTAATTGATTAGCATTGAGAGTTTGGAATTGACGTTCGGTGCTCTTAATGTATTGGAGAACTACTGTATTGCAATATCTGACCGAAAGCTGGAGTGTTTGACTATGTTTTATCATGTATTGGAGAACTACTGTATTGCAATATCTGACCGAAAGCTGGAGTGTTTGACTGGATGTGTTATCACCCTCCTAATCTTGACACTTGTCTCAGTAGCCAAACTGTTGTGTACAATTCAAGACTTACTTTGGATAACGTCATGATTGGTGCTAAACTTGTGCGTGCTAAATCCATGCTACTATATTTTTGTCTAGTTTGTGTTTCATTTGTAAGACACTGAGGCATATGCAACTTGAGAGGCATCACAGAGATGATGTAATTCTATCCCGTCCTTCTCACCGAGGCCTCCTGTCGCGTATTGGCGGGGAATGACTAGTCCTTCTGAGGCTTATACCTCCAAAGGCCACGTAACCCATCTTAACTTCTTTTCTGGTGTGAGATTCTGGTCCTATCCAATCTTTCAGCATACATCGTTTTGAAAGATTATACTTGCTCTTTGTGAACCCTCGTTTATCGTGGTAGATAGGTTCCAGACGCGGCCGTGATAGGTGAAAATCCGCGAAGTAGTGACACCATATTTACCTATTTATTCAACATGCATATTCAGACTTTTAAAACCTTCCCTTGTACGTAGTACTGTTAACAAACTACCCTTTAATGTACAGAACACTAAATGCATGTACTACAGTACCCAAAACTAAAACAGGCACAAATATTAAAGGCGATTTTATATCATGCCTTTCCTAAACACGCTAAAAAGCACGATAAAAAATGGCAACCAATGTTTTGTTTACATTTATCTCTGATCATAATGAAGAAACAAACTGGAGGTAGAGCTTTGCTTATTACCCAGACATATTTCCCATAATTTTCCCTTAGAACTACATCACATCTTCCTACTTTAATATATATATATATATATATATATATATATATATATATATATATATATATATATATATATATATATATATATATACATATATATACATATATATACATACCTACATATATATACATACCTACATATATATACATACCTACATATATATACATACCTACATATATATACATACATACATATATATACATATATACATATATATACATATATACATACCTACATATATACATACCTACATATATACATACCTACATATATACATATTACTGTATATATATGGGTTATGGAAAAAATCCACGAAGTGGTGAATCCGCGATGGTCGAACCGCGACGTAGCGAGGGTTCACTGTACTGTGAAGGGTGCTAATGTGCCCAAGAGGTCGTAGACAAAACTCTTTATGCTCAGGATCCCTCTTCAATTGTAAGGTTCGTTGTAGGTAGACGTACGGACTGTCAACCCGTCCCTGTTGAGGTCCCATAGTACTCCTAGTGCCCTGTTTATGGGTAGCCTTCCCTTAAATAGGTCAACATCTTTAACAGTTACATTTCTCTTTGCAGGGGAATGGAAATCACATATCTGGCATTGCTCATCCATTTAATTGGACGAAATCCATTCCCTTTTAGAATAATTTGCAATCCATGAGCTAGTTTAATAGCAATTTCATCAGCTTGAGTGAAGCAGGTCATCAATGAAGAAGTTAGAAACTGCTTCTTTTGCTGCATCATTCCAGTTTCTTTCAAGTGTCCCTTTTAATTCAAAGGTGGTACGTGCTGGGCTCCATACATCTCCAAATATATGAACTGTCATATAATAGTGCTGGGGGTTTTTTATCAAGACCTCCTTGTGGCCACCAAAGGAATTGAAGCACATCTCGGTCCGTTGGATTTACAAAACTTGATGACACATGGCCTCTATGTCAGCTGCTATTGCCACTTTTCCTTCCCTAAATCTGATTAGAATTCCCGGTAAATCCTTCATCATATCCAGCCTCTACATGACTTGGCTGTTCAATGATATGCCCTTGAATGAAGCAGCACAGTCGAAAACTACTCTGGTTTTATCAGGCTTGTTCATTCTAAATACCGGATGATGTGGAAGATCCCATCCTTTACCGGGGCTATTCAATGATATACTGGTTCTGCGTATCCTTTCTTCATCAACCAATCATTTCTTTTGCATATTGTAATCGCATTTCTTCATTACGCCGTAGACATGACTTAAGTTATACCGTTATACCATGATCTGATTGTCTGGAAATTTGGGCATTTCCTCCCCAAAAGGTATTGGAAACTGGTTGTGGGTCCTAACACGCATTTCTTATGCATTCCATATTTGCCTAACCTTGTAATCTTCGATGTACATACATATACCAAAGGCACTTCCCCCAATTTTGGGGGGTAGCCAACAACAACAAGAAACAAAACAAAAAAGGGGACCTCTACTCTCTACGTTCCTCCAGCCTAACCAGGGACTCAGCCGAGTTCAGCTGGTACTGCTAGGGTGCCACAGCCCAACCTCCCACAATTCCACCACAGATGAAGCTTCATACTGCTGAGTCCCCTACTGCTGCTACCTCCGCAGTCATCTAAGGCACCGGAGGAAGCAGCAGGGCCTACCGGAACTGCGTCACAATCGCTCGCCATTCATTCCTATTTCTAGCACGCTCTCTTGCCTCTCTCACATCTATCCTCCTATCACCCAGAGCTTTCTTCACACCATCCATCCACCCAAACCTTGGCCTTCCTCTTGTACTTCTCCCATCAACTCTTGCATTCATCACCTTCTTTAGCAGACAGCCATTTTCCATTCTCTCAACATGGCCAAACCACCTCAACACATTCATATCCACTCTAGCCACTAACTCGTTTCTTACACCCGTTCTCACCCTCACCACTTCGTTCCTAACCCTATCTACTAGAGATATACCAGCCATACTCCTCAGACACTTCATCTCAAACGCATTCAATTTCTGTCTTTCCATCACTTTCATTCCCCACAACTCCGATCCATACATCACAGTTGGTACAATCACTTTCTCATATAGAACTCTTTACATTCATGCCCAACCCTGTATTTTTTACTACTCCCTTAACTGCCCCCAACACTTTGCAACCTTCATTCACACTCTGACGTACATCTGCTTCCACTCCACCATTTGCTGCAACAACAGACCCCAAGTACTTAAACTGATCCACCTCCTCAAGTAACTCTCCATTCAACATATTCAACCTTGCACCACCTTCCCTTCTCGTACATCTCATAACCTTACTCTTACCCACATTAACTCTCAACTTCCTTCTCTCACACACCCTTCCAAATTCTGTCACTAGTCGGTCAAGCTTCTCTTCTGTGTCTGCTACCAGAACAGTATCATCCGCAAACAACAACTGATTTACCTCCCGTTCATGATCATTCTCGCCTACCAGTTTTAATCCTCGTCCAAGCACTCGAGCATTCACCGCTCTCGCCACTCCATCAACATACAAGTTAAACAACCACGGCGACATCACACATCCCTGTCTCAGCCCCACTCTCACCGGAAACCAATCGCTCACTTAATTTCCTATTCTAACACATGCTTTACTACCTTTGTAGAAACTTTTCACTGCTTGCAACAACCTTCCACCAACTCCATATAACCTCATCACATTCCACATTGCTTCCCTATCAACTCTATCATATGCTTTCTCCAGATCCATAAACGCAACATACACCTCCTTACCTTTTGCTAAATATTTCTCGCATATCTGCCTAACTGTAAAAATCTGATTCATACAACCCCTACCTCTTCTAAAACCACCCTGTACTTCCAAGATTGCATTCTCTGTTTTATCCTTAATCCTATTAATCAGTACTCTACCATACACTTTTCCAACTACACTCAACAAACTAATACCTCTTGAATTACAACACTCATGCACATCTCCCTTACCCTTATATAGTGGTACAATACATGCACAGACCCAATCTACTGGTACCATTGACAACACAAAACACACGTTAAACAATCTCACCAACCATTCAAGTACAGTCACACCCCCTTCCTTCAACATCTCAGCTTTCACACCATCCATACCAGATGCTTTTCCTACTCTCGTTTCATCTAGTGCTCTCCTCACTTCCTCTATTGTAATCTCTCTCTCATTCTCATCTCCCATCACTGGCACCTCAACACCTGGAACAGCAATTATATCTGCCTCCCTATCATCCTCAACATTCAGCAAACTTTCAAAATATTCCGCCCACCTTTTCCTTGCCTCCTCTCCTTTTAACAACCTTCCATTTCCATCTTTCACTGTCTCTTCAATTCTTGCGCCGGCCTTCCTTACTCTCTTCACTTCTTTCCAAAACTTCTTCTTATTCTCTTCATATGACTGACCCAGTCCCTGACCCCACCTCAGGTCAGCCGCCCTCTTTGCCTCACGTACCTTGCACTTTACTTCCACCTTTTGCTCTCTATATTTTTCATACTTCTCTATACTATTACTCTGCAATACTCTGCAGCCATTCTTCAAAAGCCCTCTTTTTCTCTTCCACTTTTACCTTCACTCCTTCATTCCACCATTCACTGCCCTTCTTGCCACATACATCACTTGCAATTCCAACAAAATTTTCTTTTGCTAACTTCCACTCCTCTAAATTACCAGTTTCTCTTACTCTCACCTCGTCATATGCCATTTTCAACCTTTCCTGATATTTACTTTTTACCCCCGGTTTTATTAGCTCTTCAACCCTCACTAGCTCCCTTTTACATCCACCTACTCTATTCCCCCACTCTTTTGCTACAACTAATTTTCCTTCCACCAAAAAATGATCAGACATACCGTTAGCCATACCCCTAATAACGTGCACGTCTTTCAATCTTCCAAACATTCTTTTAGTTATCAACACATAATCCATTAATGCACTTTCTACTACTCTTCCATTTGCCACTCTTACCCATGTAGCCTATACTTATTTTTATCTTTCTTTTTAAAAAAGCTAGCACTTATTACCATCTCTTGTTCAACACTCATATCTACCAGTCTCTCACCACTCTCATTTTCACCTGGTACGCCATACTTCCCAATGACACCTTCTACCTCTCCAGCGCCCACTCTAGCATTTAAGTCACCCATAACAACTACATAATTCCTTTTACCCAGTCCTTCTACACACCTAGTTAATTCATTCCAGAACTCATTCCGCTCTTCTTCACTTTTCTCACTACCTGGCCCATATGCACTGACAAATGCCCAACATTCCCTACCCAACCTAACCCTTACCCACATTAACCTAGATGATATCTCCTTCCATTCCACTACTTTACCTGTCATCCATTCACTCAGCAATAAAGCCACACCCTCTCTCCCTCTTCCCCTTTCAATCCCAGACACTCGACCAGACATTTCACCAAACATCACTTCACCCTTTCCTTTCATCTTTGTCTCACACAAGGCCAATACATCCATCCTTCTACTTCTAAACATACTTCCAATCTCACATCTTTTACTCTCTATCGTACTACATCCACGCACATTCAAACACCCCAAAACTAGAGTGCGGGGAGCAGTCACTCTCCCCCCAGCTCCATATCTTTGTTGCTGTCTCACAGGATTTTCTATACAGGAGAGGGGGTTACCAGCCCCCTCGTCCCGTCCCTTTTAGTCGCCTCTTACGACACGCAGGGATAACGTTGGCGCTATTCTAATTGTTTTATGCCCCCGCGGCATGTATTTTCCCTTTTTGTCTGTATCCTTCTGTTGAGGAGATAGTTTCAACAATAAATGTTCCCAAACTCGTCACTTCCCTGCTGAATGTGTGTGCATCCATAACGTTGTTTCCTTTGTAGATTTTATTAAAGATGCTGAGAAATGCCCCGCATAACTCGTCACTAGCGCTGTGGAACTTGAGTAACCTGATTGGGTAAAGCTCTCCAATTCTATTAGGAGTTGGCGAGGTAACCTTGGTTCTTTTCTGAGCTTGGAGTCTTAGTGTTGGCCTGGTCTCCCAATTTGGCTTGTTCCTCTTGGTGATGTTTGGGTGTTTGTTTGGAAGTCAATTTCCTGGGCTTATTCAGGTTATCCAATTTTAAATGTACATTGTCACTGGAGTCGCTATCATCATCTACGGTTCTTCTCCATTTGCGAACATCTTGCCACTTCCTTGTGTCTTTATCCTTTGCTGATCAAAAGGACTTTACAGATTCAGGATTGGGTTTACTTTCCATTTCCATCCTTCTCCATCAGTTACTTGCTGATTGCCTGGCTGATTGCCCGCTACGCTTTCTTTTGTATCTCGAGCGATAATCTTCACTCGAGTCCGTGGAGTTGGTTTACTATTTACTTATGTGTTTTGTGAACCTTCTGTGTCGAGGTACAACACTTCTGCATCTCGAGCGGTGGTCGCTCTCCCATTCTAAAGAGTTTGTATCAGATTCAACTTCATACCGTTTTTTTTTTTTTTTTTTTTTTTTTTTATGTAGGTCATGCCGCGTTCCCCTTTCTTTAGAGGATATTACTTGTTTGTCAATCGAAAACATTGTTGGCCTATCATGTCTGGTATCGTCTCTTGATGAGACCATATGTAAAGTACTTCATTTCGTCTTTCCATTTTCCTGAAGGGTGTTGTTTGTTCATCCCTCAAAGACGTCTTACACACGCCAAGTTCTTTGCCATCCTATACCAATGCCATGGGTGCCATGGTTCTTTCCTTACCCCCCAAAAGATGTTGTTTGTCTGTCCTTCATGGACATTTTCTACACACTATGTCCTTCTCTGTCTTGTAACGAGACCATGGGTGTCATGGGTCTTTCCTTCTTCACGTTTTCCACATACCATTTCCTTCGTCTTCCTGTTACGAGGCCATAGGTGCCATTTGTCTTTTCTTCTCCACCAAAGAAGCTGTTTGTCCGTCCCTCATGGACATTTTCCACACACCATGTCCTTCGCTGTCCTGTAACGAAGCCATGGGTGCCATTGGTCTTTCCTTGTCTACCGAGGCCATGGGTGCCATTGGTCTTTCCTTGTCTACCGAGGCCATGGGTGCCATTGGTCTTTCCTTGTCTACCGAGGCCATGGGTGCCATTGGTCTTTCCTTGTCTACCGAGGCCATGGGTGCCATTGGTCTTTCCTTGTCTACCGAGGCCATGGGTGCCATTGGTCTTTCCTTGTCTACCGAGGCCATGGGTGCCATTGGTCTTTCCTTGTCTACCGAGGCCATGGGTGCCATTGGTCTTTCCTTGTCTACCGAGGCCATGGGTGCCATTGGTCTTTCCTTGTCTACCGAGGCCATGGGTGCCATTGGTCTTTCCTTGTCCACCAAGGATGTTGTTTGTCCGTCCCTTATGAACATTTTACACACACACCATGATTCTCTCCTTGTCCACCAAGGATGTTGATTGTTCGTCCCTCATGGACGTCTTCCACACACCATGTCCTCCGCCGTCCTGTACCGAGGCCATGTGTGTATTGGGTCTTTCCTTGTCCACCAAGGATGTTGTTTGTCCGTCCCTCATGGACATTTTCCACACACCATGTCCTTCGCCGTCCTGTAACAAGGCCATGGGTGCCATTGGTCTTTCCTTGTCCACCAAGGATGTTATTTTAACGTCCCTCATGGACATCTTTCACACACCATGTCCCTCGCTTTCCTGTAACGAGGCTATGTGTCACGGGTCTTTCCATGTCCACCAAGGATGTTGTTCGTCAGTCCCTCGGCTACTTATTTATTAACTTAATGGATATTACTTCTCTTGATTCCCATTACAAAGGAAGCAGCCTTGTTATGGCTTATCACTTAGCTTTGTTTCTATTTGCATTTATGAATCTAATTATAGACATTCATTTACAATGGAAGCAGCCTGACTGTTGCACAAATTACACAGTTATGCACTTAGTTTTGTTCAAGTTTGCATCAAATAATCCAATCACCAACATAAGTTTACAACGGAAGCAGCCTTGCTGTGGCTCAAATTATACCAAGTCATGCACTCAGGGTTGCTTAAGTTTGCATCTAGTAATCCAATTATTAACATTCGTTTACAACGGAAGCAGCCTTGCTGTGGCTCAAATTAGATCAAGTCATGCTCTTAGTTTCGTTTAAGTTTGCATCTAATAATCCAATCGCCTATATTCGCTTACAGCGGAAACATCGTTGCTGTGGCTCAAATTACATCAAGCGGTGAACTTAGTTTTATTTCTGTTTGCATTCAATAACTCAATCATCAACATTCGTTAATAACTAAAGCAGCCTTGCTGTGGCTCAAACTATATTGTCTTCGCACAGAGTTTTGTGTCTGTTTGCATTTAATAATCCAATCATCAACCTTCGTTTACAACGGAGTCAGCCTTGCTGTGGCTCAAATCACACCAAGACATGCACTTAGTTTTTGTTTTAGTAGCCTTGCTGTGTCTCAAGTTACACCAAGTCATGAACTTAAGTTTTGTTTTAGCTTGCATCCAATAACCCAATCATCAACATTCGTTTACAACGGAATTAGCCTTGCTGTGTCTCAAATTACACCAAGTCATGCACTTAAGTTTTGTTTTAGCTTGCATCTAATAACCCAATCATTAACATTCGTTTACAACGAAATCAGCATTGCTGTCTCAAATTACACCAAATTATGCACCTTGTTTTGTTTAGGTTTGCACCTAATAACCCAATCATCAGCATTCGTTTACAACGAAATCAGCCTTGCTGTGTCTCAAATTACACCAAATTATGCACCTTGTTTTGTTTAGGTTTGCACCTAATAACCCAATCATCAGCATTAGTTTACAACGAAATCAGCATTGCTGTGTCTCACATTACACCAAATTATGCACCTTGTTTTGTTTAAGTGTGCACCCAATAACCCAATCATCAGCATCCGTTTACAACGAATTCAGCATTGATGTGTCTCAAATTACACAAAATTATGCACCTTGTTTTGTTTAGGTTTGCACCTAATAACCCAATCATCAGCATTCGTTTACAACGAATTCAGCATTGCTGTGTCTCACATTACACCAAATTATGCACCTTGTTTTGTTTAGGTTTGCACCTAATAACCCAATCATCAGCATTAGTTTACAACGAATTCAGCATTGCTGTGTCTCACATTACACCAAATTATGCACCTTGTTTTGTTTAGGTTTGCACCTAATAACCCAATCATCAGCATTCGTTTACAACGAATTCAGCATTGCTGTGTCTCAAATTTCACCAAATTATGCACCTTGTTTTGTTTAGGTTTGCACTTAATAACCCAATCATCACCATTCGTTTACAATGGAAGTAGCCTAGCTGTGGCTCAAATTACACCAAGTCATGCACTTATTTTTGTTTAAGTTTGTATCTAAAAATTCTCAAAACCTCTTTATTCCACTTTTTATTTGTCCCTTTATTACTTAAGCGAACTTCATGTCCCTCGGAGTTTTAACAATAAACAAAATCCTGACTTAAATTTATCTATCTCCTACTTCAATATCACTTCACGTTTATTTGACTTAAATTTATCTATCTTTTACCTGTCTATTTAATTGTTTACATGAAGATCACTTCACTGGAAATTTCATTAATTGCGTATCATTATGTATCCCTTATGAATCAATTTAATTACCTACCTCAATATCACTTCACGTTTATTTGACTTAAATTTATCTATCTTTTACCTGTCTATTTCATTGTTTACATGAAAATCACTTCACTGGAAATTTCATTAATTGCGTATGAATAAATTTAATTACCTACCTCAATATTACTCAACACCCCTTTTTATACATATGTAATTACACACATATATGCTTACACTTCGGTAATATTTAGATATTATTTATTCTTGCCCTATGCACGATATTGGTTATCTGTTCTCCAAGTTAATTCCATTTCTCGTCACTCGTCAACAGGGAGTAAACAGGCACTTATACAAACCAATTATTAATAGAAACCTTTCTAGCACATTCATAATCTGCACACATGTAACTTAAATAAGTGCGAGGCGCTATTCAGCAACGTCCTCTGTAGATACGACCCACTTATTTGGGGGTGATTCCCATAAACTTAATTTCCATCCGTACTATGATGCCAAGGTCCCGTGACTTCAATATCCGTTCGTGATTTATTGTAGTCGCCTCTTTCTCTAGCGACCAATGGTGGAGTGATTAATACCGCAGTGTTGAATTCACTATTTATTTGTTGTGATCAAACCTGGTGACAGACAATATGCGAGTTAGTATCATTACAAATTGACATATTATTGATTTAAAATCCATGTCAGACAATGAATAGCACAATGATTTGTATGTTGATCGTTATAGCCTCCTCTAACTTACAGTTGTTAAAATATTAACATATTACATAATTGTGTACAACATTATACATACACGATGCGGTATTTTGGTAGTTTTGGAGATTGCTCTACAATGTGTATTCTCTGCAAATTCTCGTTCACAACTACGTTATACATTCACGATGGAGATATGTTTATGCTCCGCACATCAATGGCTTGATTCTTTTCCTATGGTGGTGTTCGACATGTGTTAAGGCTAAAGGTTAATGCGCCGGGGATGAGCGCTTCCATAGTAAGCATATTTTCTCTCGCTAGCCTTTATCTCTTTATTCCAGTTCCCTTTCTTCCGTATTGCTATATTATTTATTTCACACATACTTATTCTACATTCGCTGTTATGGCGATTACAGAAGTTACATATAAAAATCAGACTATATATCAGTTTAGTGAGATTGGTGTTACTCTATGAACATGAGTCAAGGTATGATAATGAAACAATTTCCAGTAGATTTAGTAGGTTTGAGAACAAAGCCTTCCGAAGGATATCTGGGAGTTAAATGGAAGGACAGGATTAGAAATGAAACTATAATCGAGATTACTAGAGTGCCATATGTAGATGAGATCATGAGAGGTAGATGGAGATAGTTTGGGGCATGCTATTTGCACTCCCCGAGTAAGATTAGTTCACCAAACTTTCAGTTGGGCTCCACAAGGCACTGGAAGAGTTGGAAGACCCAAACCTACATGGTTGAGGACTATGAAGTGAGAAGTGGGAGATGATGAATGGAGAAGTATTCAATTAAAAGCTCAAGATAGTGATGACTGGCGAAAAATCTAACAGAGGTCCTTTGCGTCAATAGGAGGAGGAGGAGATGATGATGATGATGGTAGTAAATTATGCACTAAACTGGCTTTGCTTATTTAAAGTTTTATTTCACAGGTTGGATAGTAGCCTACATCACGTGCTCCTGTTGTAATTGGACCATTGTGAAAGTAAGCACAATATATTCCCAATTCTTTGGTTAAACTCTTAGGATTTCTAAATCTTAAATAACACTAGATTACGTTTAAGTAGCTCTCGATCTTTAGTGTCTCTTAACCTAGGGAGGCGAAATATTTCTAGTGCATTAATATGAGTAGATGGTAAGTTGTCTGACTGAATCTTCAATGTGACAATAGCATTAAGTTTGATATATTAAGCTATTAAGAAATCTTCCCGGGATCAAATTTACGAAACTTATGGTATTAATTTTTATAATTATGTCCGCCACAGTGTGTTCCTATTTTATTTTTTCTTTATTTCAGTATGTAATTTTCTTACAAAGGTATTTTTTTCCAACTGAAAGTTTCTTCTTTGGTTATATTGTTGCAGGTTCAGCATGTAACTAACGTGTGATTAGACTGAAGTGAATAAATTTATGTTCAAAAATTCAAACTAGAAAATTGATACGGTGTGTTAACAACTTAGGTTTTTATTTCGATTTTGTCATAGGAATAGCGATTTACCCAATAGTGTACGAAATATTAAAAAATAGTTATTCCTGGTAGAACACTTTAGGAGAAGAGGATGCAGCTGTAATACTCCTTGCGCAGATCACGCCTATGGGCATTAGTAAAGGTTTCTGTAGCCCCTTCAGCCCGTAATTCTATTAGGTGTTTTAGCTTTGTCTATACCACGGATCTTACTTCCATCATACCATCTTTGTTCAACTTCCTTAACTTTAATTTCACAGCTCACCTTCCAGGTTTTACTTGGTTGCACACGGACTCCTGAGTCAGGGCTGCCGAACTTTTGACCCAAAATTGATAAATCTAATGCAAATTAACGGATGAACTCCGTATGTAGCTTGAGGAGAAGGTTCCACACAGTTCAGTTATAAAAGATCACTACTAAATTGTTCCAGATTGCATATGATTTTATCCTGAACATTAGATATAGAAATGGTCTTGTGAATAAACACTTCTGTGAAAGTCTTTTCTGCAGATTTTCGTTTCTTGAAATAAGAAAGTTTTGGTAAAATATATTAAAGCAATAATGAACTACCTAAATTAGTAATTTTTTCATATTTTCAATTAATTTTTATGTTAATTTTGTAGGTCTTAAAATCAGTAGTTGGCATAATAGAGGCACCTTGTTAATGGTAGAACCCTTGAATATTTCCTGCCATCGGGTCAGCTTTTGTCTACGTCAACAAAAAAGGACTTTAAGTTTCAAACACGACAGATGTTGCTAAAATGTTTTCTTTGACGATCAAAATTGTCAAGAGGTTACTAGTAATGTTCAAAATCGGTTCACCATGGTTTTTAAGTGATGCAATAGTATACCAGCTCATTTCTTTGTATTGGTGAAGAAAATTATTCTAGTTTCCATTTAGATAAGGTATAGTGTGGTTAATGTAAAATTGTCGCAAAGTTGTAATCTTAAATCGATCGATTATTAAAGCTTTGTATTTATTGCAGACTTAGTCATCACTTAATTATCTGCAAAATTCCCGAACATCCTCCATCTTATGCGTCCACCACGTAAAAATCATACTTGACTCAGGAACTCTATCGTTGTCAACTGACAGGAATTGACCCTTTATTAGAGTGGAGGTATTTTGGTCAGGGAGTGTATTAAGTTTCGTATATTATTTGGTTTAAATGAGAGGTAAGTAAATACTTTAAATTGTGCTGCTGGATTTTTTTTATACTGTGCTGGAGAAAGTTAATCTTCATGGTCTTAGAGGAAAAAATAGATTTCGATGTCATAATTTATTTTACAGAACTCTTCAAACTTTAGTTAATAAACTGGAAAGTTTCAAATAAGTACTCGCATGATTACGTTAAAAAGCCGCAAGTATTCAGATGAAGCTCGAGTAATGCCAATTCATTCATTGTATTTAACCCTTCTTGTTTCTGCCCATAAAACAGTGCTTTTGAATGTACGTTGTATCAAGTCGCCTTCTACGCTGGACCGTTTGACTACCAGTTTCCTTCTGGTAGTTTCCTGTATAACATTAACGGATATTTGACGCGAAAAACTTTATCAAACCTTTTTACCAATGAGCATTGCTTTTAGACCTTGAGTCATTAAGAGTGGGAGACATAATTTGTAACTTCAATTAGGAAAATGCATGTCCTGGTGGGCAGAGAGAGATTTCAAATGAGAGTTAAATTTCGATAGGTTATTAGATATTCAAAATCAGTTTACACTACTTTTATATTAAAGGCTCATTTCTTTGTAGTGGTATAGAAAATAAATGTAGCTCCCTTTGATTTTAGGCGTATTGTGGCAAGTGCAGAGATTTTTAAGCTAATTCGTAGCAATCAATAAAGTATTTTATTTCAGACCTAACCTACATCTTGATTATCTGCTAAACGAAATGTTGTTTACTGCAGTCCTTATAGATGGGATGGTGGGGTCACGTAGGAAACTGACTTGACTCTTGACTTGATGTCGTTGTTGACGGAGAGGACTTGCCCCTTCACAAGGTATGATGTAGTTGAGTAGCTGTCTTCTGGACAGGGAGCTTGCTAAAAGCTGAATGTGCTTTGGTTAAAATTAGAGGTAAGAAAATTTCTCGACTTTTATTTCTTACTGTTGGATTTTATTTTCTTGTTCCTGTGCTGGAGAAGTTATTTTTATGGTTTTATAAGAACGTTAGCTTTCGTTAGCGTAGTTTTTTTTTTTACAGAACTCTCTAAACTTCAGTAAATAAACCGGAAAATCTTAACTAATTACTCTTCGTATGACAGAGTTAAAAAGAGTTTTAGAATATTCATTTAATGAAATGAAGGATCTTCGGTGTTGGATACCGTGGTTGGTAAAAACACAGAAATAATCATTCATATTAGTAGGAATAATTGAGATTATTGACGGAAGACTAATATCTGATCATTGTTTGATAATTTGAATGAAACAAAGGTCTAGTTCATCCGCCCATAGTGTAATATAGCTTGTAAACAGACTGACAAATATGAGGTTTAAGTACATATTCTTAACTGGTATTCAGTTCTCATTGATAGGTTATGCGCTTTCTAAAATTGTGAAATTATCCCGAATCAAAAGTGCTCAGGTTTGAGTCTTATGAATTAAAACTATAAATTGGATATTTAGCAATAATGTAAGGTTTAACACGGTCTTGTCACAGCTATTTTCTTAAGGTGCGTATTAGATAAATAAGTTTTTTAACCTCTGTTGTAGATTCATGCAGCTATGTCCCCTTAAGGGCTTTAGAGCTGTAAGTACACCTTAAACAATGCACTGAAGGCATCTGCAGTGTCCTTTCAACCCCCTAGTAGCGCCCTCCGTTTAGATTTCTAACATTCCTGCATTCCCTTTTCCTTTTCAGTCTACAGTATTGTTTAACCTTTTTTACTTAATCGTACAACTGTGAGAGGCTTCACCCCAGTTGCTCACGGGTGCTGAATGACCTCTCCCGTTGGGGGGAGGGGATTAGTGCCGTCAGAACACCGCAATCTGTGCACAGTAGACAATATTTAAGAAAATTTAGAAACGATAAACATGGAATTTGGGAATTTAGAAACTCCATTTAAAGGTATAGCCCGGTATATTAGAAAAGCCATTGGAGTTAGAAGTAAAAGTATGCCAGCTGTGCTGTCTGTGTAGGAGGTAACTAATGATAGTGAATTTTATGCAGATTGCAGCACTTTGCTCCTACTATGCTGCTTCTAGTAGTGCGCCCACTATCAGTGTTGTGGAGAGAGCAATGAGGAATTTGGAACCTGGACATTACTCGTTGTTCTTTAGTCTTTGTCCCTGGCTGCACTAGCTTTATATCCTCCTACTTTACCTAAGTTCCCTTTCTTCCTTCCTGCTGTCCAAGTTTTACTTCATATTGTAATTCCTAACGGGATTTCCCTTGGTTGCACTTGGGTGCTGAATACCCTCAAAGTCTTGGCATTGTGCTATAAACCCAAAATTAATAAAACCCCAGAGCCTGGTCCTATGACCAAAACAGAATAAATCATTACAAAATAATTTGGGGACTCCTTGTGTGACTTCTGAGTAGGAAGTGGGCCATATTGTTCATTTTATATAAATGGGGCTATTGCTAAACTGCCCTTTTGTTGCACATATGCATGTTTCATTATAAGGTTTTTGAAAGAAATAAATCTCTTGAGACGGGACGCTACTGTGAAGGCCTCTGCTACACATTTCAGCTACTTGAAACAAAGGATTTTTATTAAGATTATAAAAATACCACTTCTTCATTCCAACAATACGAAGCCTGTCAAGTGCATAATTTAGATAAAAACTTAAATGAGGCAACGGAGAGAAATAGAGGTAGCTTGACAATGAAGTAGAAACTGGAAAGGTTTTGTCAAATGGCAGCTTTGTCAACAACGAACACAACAACTGATGAGACGATAAACCCACCTATTGCATGATGGGAAATGCGTAATGTTAATAAATTATTGCTAAAAGGTTGTTTGAAGTTCAAATATTTCGTGAGGTTAATAGAAATTTTCAAAATAGTTTCATTTTATTTTTCAAGTGTTGCATAAGTACCAGCTCATCTCTTTGTAATTTGATAGAAAACTAATTTAGTTTTAATGTAGTTTCCATGGATTTTGTCTGTATTCTGATAAATGTAAAATTATAACAAAGATTCGAGAGCTTAAATGTAGCAATCTTTATTGTATTTGTTTCAGACTTTAATCAATCTCTTAATTGTCTGTTGAAAGTAATGCGGTTTACTGCAACCCTCCTCATGGGCGTGATGGTGTCAACACTTCGACTCAGGCGTTGTGTGTGGATTGAGAGGACTTGACCCTTCACGTGTATAAAAGAGTAAAGGTATTTTGGTCATGGGGTGGACTGGAATGTGCATGGGTTATATGAGTGGTAAGAAAATACTTAAACTTCTTATTTTTTAATGTAAGATCTTATTTTCTTGATCTTGTGCTGGGGAAAAGTTTAAATTCTTGGTTTTAGATAAAAATCTTTCGTTAGCATAGTTTGTTTACAGAACCCTTCAAAATTTAATAATCTGAAAATATGAACTAAATATCTTTAGTATGAGTTTGTTAAGGACTTTGTAATAAGCGTTTAATATGAATTGAAATTATCTTCGCTTTCTAATGTTTGGTACAAGCACACGTTGAAGTAATAATCGATAACCATAGGATTCTTTAGTAGATCACCGATGATCGAGTAACATTTTATCTTTACATTGCTTGTTTACGTAAATTATATTAATGGATGTTTCGTCCTCGCAGTGGTAAGGATATAAAACATGTGAACAGATAATAATTGAAATTTATGATCATAGTCATAGGGAGCATTCAGTTTTTTTTTTTATCTTTAATCAAACTTTCTAAAACTGAAATGTTGCTGAAACTAAGATGCTCATGTTTCATTCTTGTACATTTTTTCTTGAAAATTCAAACTAGTAAATTGGAGATCTAGTAATAATGAAAGCTTTAGCACTGTCTTGTGCTGAGGTTGAATAATAGTGTTGGTCACAGAGGGAAAGTTAACCCATTTTTCATTAGGTGCGTATAACATAAATACATTTTAAATCTTCGTAGATTTATACACCACTGTCCGCTTGGGGGGGGGGGGGGTAGTGCTGTCAGTGCACCTTGCGCAATGCACTGTAGGAATCGCAAAAAGGTTTTTCTGCGGTCTCTCTTCAGCCCCTAGCTACACTCTTCTAGATTCAAATATTCCTGAATATCATATTCCTTTCTTCAATGTTGTTGTTGTTTAGTCTCATTTTTTCACTTAACCTATCACAGCTGTGAGAGGCTTCATCCCAGGGTGCTGAAAGACCTCTCCTGTAGGCGGGTAGTCTCGTCAGGACACCGCACTCTGTGCACTGTAGACATTACTGAGGTTCTTTGCATTGTTCCAGTGTTCCTTCAAACCCTAGTTACATTTGCTTTATATCCTAATGACTATCTTTGTTCCCTCTCTTCTTCCATCCTGCTGTCTAACTTTGACTTCGTGGTGCAACTGCTGATGGGTTTTTCCTCGGTTGCTGAATGGTGTCTTAGAGTTCAACGTTGGGCTATATAGCCAATATTAAAAAAATAAAGCCCTTGAGCCAGGTCTTATGAGCCAAACTGATAAACCGAATACAAAATAATTGGGAGACAACTTATGTTGCTTATGCGTAGAAACTGGGTCATAGTGTTCTATTTTATATAAAATTAGGCAAGTGGTAAATTGTAACTACTTGTGTACAGTCAGTTTTCTCTACATGGGGTTTTTAAAGAAAGAAATGTCCCTAGAGTGTGTGCTACTGTGAAGGTCTTCTTTACAGATTTTCGTTGTTTGGAATATAAGTGTTTAGCTATTAATATAAAAATAGAGCTTATTTTAGCATTCCGAAGCCTGCGAAGTGTGTTGGTAATTTGTTGAACTCTTTAGTATCAGTTTTTCAGGTATTATCTTAAATGAGGCGAACAAGATAAATAGTGTGATCTTGATAATGGGGTAGAAAAATGAAAGTTTTTCTGTTAAACAACAACAACAACAACTGAGGAAATTATAGACCCACCTCTTGAATGATGAAAAGTTTGTATCCAGTTAGTTCGAGAAAAGTAACTCATAATAGTGAGCTTTTCCCCCATGACGTTATGGGAATGTCTTTAATTTTAGCTCATTTCAAAATTATTTTAGTATGTCAAAATAGGTTCATATGTTTTTAAGGTGTGTTCTAAGAGTATTTTCCGCCATGGCGTTACGGGAATGTCTTAGATTTTCGCTCATTTCAAAATTTTTAGTATATTTAAAAATAGGTTCATATGTTTTTATGGTGTGTTTTAAAAGAGCCTTTTTCCCCATGACGTTATGGAAATGACTTAGATTTTAGCATATTTCAAAATTATTTTAGTACATTTCAAAATAGGTTCATAATTTTTTCAAGGTAAGAGCTTTTTCCCCCCCATGACGTTAAGGAAATTTCTTTGATTTTAGCTTATTTCAAACTTATTTTAGTATATTTCAATATAGGTTCATAATGTTTTTAAGGAATTTTATAGTAAGTTTTGCTCAATTCGTTGTATTGAAATAGAAGATTGTTTTTGTTTGTTTCAGGTAACCTATATTGTATTGCATCATTGCATCCATCATCCTATCTTGCAGTGCCAGCTTTGTATCCACTGCATAGGCCTGATACATTCGTATAGTCCCAAATCTACAGATTGACCCCTTTGTACACGTACAAAGTATGTGATAGGACTGATAGGATGGGCACTCGGCTGGGGGGATGAGACCCAATTTATGAAGATTGTCTCCAGTCCTTCTAACTCTTAGTTCCTTCACGATTAAGAGAAGCCCAGTCCTTTCAACAGATGTTTGTTCCGTGGGGAAGAGACTAGCATGGACTCTATAGGCGGTAAGTTGCTGATTCCATAGGGTCGAGGCTAGTGGTGGTTGTGAAGCTCTTGAGGAATTTCAATACTTGTCTAACAACCTGGTGATCAAATAGCGGGTGTCTTTCTTCTCTTTAATAATTGTCTAACGACCCGGTGATCATATAGCGGGTGTCTTTCCTACTACTTTTATAATTTAGTCTTTGAATGGGCTGTTTGCTGGTGTAATACCTGCCAATCTATAGAGTACTGGAAGGGGTGTTAGTCTTAAGGCACCAGTAATTATGAAACATGCTTTAGTTCACCATAAACTTTATGGGAGTGACTATGACCTTTCCCAGATTGGTGGGCAGTATTTGCCATTGGTGTAGTAGAGTGCCAGAGCCGTTTGTCTAAGGGTTGGAAGATTTGTTTCCCTATTTGAATTGACTTTAAGTTTGTTAAGGAGGTTATTTCTGGTAGCTACCTTCTTAACTTTTACATGCTCCCTAACAGATGGTGTTCAGTCTGATGTAATGTCTATTTAGACAGGGAAGCTGTCATTTTTATTTTCTTAGTTCTTTATGTTAAACCCCATTTTTGACTGTTAGGCACAGATCATCTGCATATATAAATTATGGAAATTTCTAAACTGGGGTTGCTTGTTGATATATATGTTTTAAAGCATGTGGGTCAACACAAGCTCCTGTGGGAGGAGGTTTTTATGTTTTTGCCATCTGCTTTTCTTGCCATCCATTTCAACAAAGTTACTCGGCAGTGACTGGGTGATAGGCACAAAGATTGAGCTATGAAAAATTTTGTAAAGCTTAAAAAGAAGCAACCTATGGTTCATGATTTCATAGGCTGTTGTTATGTCAACAAATACTGTCCCTGTGATTTTCTAACCTCAGTCATCCTCAGTATACTGAGTGAGTGCCTGTGAGCAGCAGGATCTTCCTGTCTTGAAGCCACCTGGGTCTGGCATCAGTTGTTCTTTGACTGAGGGAACTATGCGGGCTATCACCATCCATTCGTACAGTATGCAGAGGAGAGAGATTGGCCTATAGCTACTAGGGACAATAGTCTTTGATAAGTATTACTACAACTTAAGCTCTTCTCCATAGTTTTGGGAACTGGACTGTTCTTGCACAGTTGTTAAGAAGTGCCAATTTCCACGATTTTAGTCCTACTGCCAAAATGCATTGTATCTCTGATGTTGTCCAGTGCAGCAGCTTTTCCTGGTTTAAGATGTAACATGGCTCTTGAGATTTCTTAAACAGTGAATTGTTCCATCTCCTTATTTTCTTGCTATGCAAGTTGCATTTCGTCTTTCATTCTTTTGAGATATCGTCGTTCTTTGTTGTATGGCTTTCTATTAAGTAAGAGTTGTTATGCTACTGTGTTGGGTGTTGCTGTTTTTGTTTGGGTGTTCTTATCAGAATTCAGTTTACGGTTTGTTTTCCATGCTTTCTTACTGTTAAGTCACATCTGTGCTTTTTCTTGTTGCCTACAGAGGGCAACAAATGTTCCCTTAGTTTGATGGCGTCTTGGGCAAAGTCTGAATTGTATATATATTGTAAATATTTTTACCTTGAGCTGAGAAAGACGGGGATATAATTTCTTCCTCATGGAATGTGTGTGATTGACACTGTTCATACAAGTTTCTTGAAAAGTTCATAGTTGCTTGGTTCTGGTTCAATGTTACTTGTCATGTAATCCAGCTCTGGTGTGGATCTTTCCCTCTTTGCTTTATGGAAGTTGAATCTTAGTTTAGGTTTAGTCTCCAGAACTCTGATAACTGGTTTGATGTTAACAGTAATAAGTCTGTGTCATGATAATGGAATTGGGTCAGACTGATGATTCAAATATGCAAGATGACACAAATGTCATGGTTTTGTCGTTATTTACAGCCTATTCTTCAACAGCCTCTCCATATGCCCCATATGGTGTTGTGACTATTGAAATCTCCACTCGCTAATTATGCCGTTTCTAAGGTTGTGATCTTGAGGCCATTTAAATGGTACAGGAGGTGGTTTATATGTAGACATTGTTGGTGTTTTTAATCTCTATTGGGGTATCTCCAACCTCTCATCTGATTGGTCAACACTATTCCCGATAAAGACTTTTTCGTTCATGTATAATGCACTACCATGGACGGGGTTTGGGTAGTAGATTGCCAAATTCACGACAGGAATTTTTGGTGGGGCTGAGTCCTTATGCGTCTCTTGAAGACAAGATCTCTCCTTCAAGGCAGCTGAGAATTTTTAATTTTGTAGCAGAGGCCTTCGTTATTGAAACTCGTGACTTTCAGGTACGACATTTTACAGAGTCGAGGGTTTATCCTTTTACCACCCTGCAGTAATATTGCTACAAATTAGTTTGTACGGTATAGTTTTGTACAAAATGGACTGTCATTTAAAGTATTGTTTAGATTTAATACAGATTTAAGACTGTAAGCTATCCTTTTATTTAAATGTATTGCTGAACATCTTATTTACTGCTATCTTTCTTCTAGGTGAGGTTTTGGCATCACGTGGGAAACAAACTTGTCACTTGACCGAAGAACATCAATGATTGAAATGACTTTTCCCGTATATTACTTAGTTGAGTATTGGTACTTTGATCAGCGTAAACAGTGCAAGTTTCAACGTCCTTAACAAGGTGAGGATCTCTTTAGCCCTTCTATTATTGACTGATAATGGAACTAGTTATTTCATTACTATTTTTATTTACTGGAGTTTTGAGTAGAATTGAAAGTCCAATTACGCTTGATGACTTTTGAATTAATTTGTTTCGAAATTAAAATCGGACTATGAATAAATTAATATCTCGGATAGCTTGTGTAAATACACTATGGAGAAGTAAGATTTGGTTATAGGAACAAGCCATTGCTTGATGATACGAATGAAATAAAAAGGTCTGAAGTAATGTAATGAGTATCTTGTGAACGGGGAGATGTTTAAATGAGATTCAGGAATATGGCTCAAAGAGACACCTAGTGGTCAATCTATCTTCAATGCGCTTTCTGAAACTAAATGGGGGAAGGAAATCCTACAATTAGTACTCTTATAACTGTGCGATGGTACTCAGTATTTTGCATAAAACAAATTTAACTGTGCGATGATGGTACTGTGTATTTTACATATAACAAATTATAATTAAAGTTAAGTAATGTATGACAGTAATAAAGTGATGATATCTTAATCGTTTCTGCCTTTAAGAAAAGCCGTATCGCTCTTAAATTACCACATTATAAAGAGGACTCTGTCTACCCTGTGAAAATACTTTCAATAAATTTCCCATTTAAGGATTTGAAAACAAGAATTCCATAGAAATTAATTTATTTCATCAAGTTTAATGGTTATCACACAGTACATCACTAAAATGAATAAAGTAATTCATATTCTAAAGATCTCGACATGTTTTAGAAATTATATTGAGAAACTTTGATTTTTTTTTTTAATGCATTTGTATGTTTTTCAATGTTTACTTCAATTCAAGGATACTAGTGAAAACCCATATTTTTATATTACATAACACATAATCCATATTATGTGCTAACTTACATGCGACTCTAACTTTATTAATTAAACTTTTAGTAATGAATATTATATTAGTAATTAAATGAATTAAATGGCCAATTTGTGAATCTTTAATCTAAAAGAATACTGTATAATGGTAGATATTATTCTAAAGATTCTTTCCAATGCAGTAAAAAAGCAGACCTTTATTTTCAAATCTTGTTCGGAAAAAATAGTTAACTAATAATAATTATACGTTTAACATTGGAATTTACAGATACATATTTGTAACAATACATTTTCTTTACTCTTAGACATAAAATGGTAACATACCTCCAACTTAAGTAAAGTAACTGTCAAAGATTTTCTTTTTGTCTGGGTTTTTATCTAATCATAACGAATTAGTTTGAAACGTTTATTACTCTTAACTAATAATTCTTTGGTTTTTCAGATAACATAATTCAAAAGAGAAGCATAGAGCCTGAAAAAGCTTATTCCATTGGAATACTTCTGTATCTGGAAAAGTGCTAGAAGAGGATAGTTATAATTTGAATATAGTACTTCATGGTGATGAAATCTTTTAGCATAGTGAAAGTGCTAATATATAAAAAGACTTTTTTTAAGCAGAAATAGTCTCCAGTTTTACCTTCAAAAGAACATGGATAATAAGAGATTTACCATGAAAAAACCATTACATCAAATTTCGTCTTGACATAGAAGGGTGGGTATATATATATATATAAAAAAATCTTAGACATTATACACCCAGGATGTTCCATCTTGAAAAGGCCAGTTTCGAAGAGGCCTGCTGCAGACTTTACCCGAAGCGGTTTGCTGTAGGGCTACCCGAAGGGGCATGTTGTAGAGGCCCGTTACATCCTGAAGAGCATGTTGCAGAGGAGGCCCAATGGATCCTTAAAATAATGTTGCAGAGGATGTTTTTGCATCAGAAGAGCATGTTGGAGAGCCCCGTTGCATTCAGAAAAGCATTATGCAGAGGCTAGTTGCAGCCCGAAGAGCATTTTGCAGAAATCCGTTGCATCCCTTACAGATGATTACAGAGGAGGCCCACTGCATCCCAAAAACCATGGTGTTTAGAAGGCCAACTATCACGAAGAACGTGCTGCAATTGCATGTTGCAGAATTCTATTGCATTCCAAAGGGTAGTTTACAGAAAAGGCCCATTGCATTCCAGAGGACATGTTGCAGAGAAGGGCCATTGAATTTCAAAAAGCATGTTGCAGAGAAGGGCCATTGAATTTCAAAAAGCATGTTGTAGAGGAGAATCATTGCATCCCGAAGAGCACGTCGCAGTGACCCGTTCCATCCCGAAGAGCACGTCGCAGCGACCCGTTCCATCCCGAAGAGCACGTCGCAGCGACCCGTTCCATCCCGAAGAGCACGTCGCAGTGACCCGTTCCATCCCGAAGAGCACTTCGCAGTGACCCGTTCCATCCCGAAGAGCACGTCGCAGTGACCCGTTCCATCCCGAAGAGCACGTCGCAGTGACCCATTCCATCCCGAAGAGCACGTCGCAGTGCCCTGTTGCAACTCCGAGAATATGCTACATCCTGAGATGAATATTACAGAGACCGGTTGCATCCCGCAGAGCAAGTTGTAGAGGATCGTTGCATCCTGAAGAACATGTTGCAGGGACCCGTTGTATCTAAGATTATGATGCGTCCCGAGATGATTGTTGCGGAAACCCGTTGCATCCCAAAGAGCACGTTGCAGAGGCCCGTTGCATCCCAAAGAGCACGTTGCAGAGGCCCGTTGCATCCCAAAGAGCACGTTGCAGAGGCCCGTTGCATCCCAAAGAGCACGTTGCAGAGGCCCGTTGCATCCCAAAGAGCACGTTGCAGAGGCCCGTTGCATCCCAAAGAGCACGTTGCAGAGGCCCGTTGCATCCCAAAGAGCACGTTGCAGAGGCCCGTTGCATCCCAAAGAGCACGTTGCAGAGGCCCGTTGCATCCCAAAGAGCACGTTGCAGAGGCCCGTTGCATCCCAAAGAGCACGTTGCAGAGGCCCGTTGCATCCCAAAGAGCACGTTGCAGAGGCCCGTTGCATCCCAAAGAGCACGTTGCAGAGGCCCGTTGCATCCCTAAGAGCACGTTGCAGAGGCCCGTTGCATCCCAAAGAGCACGTTGCAGAGGCCCGTTGCATCCCAAAGAGCACGTTGCAGAGGCCCGTTGCATCCCAAAGAGCACGTTGCAGAGGCCCGTTGCATCCCAAAGAGCACGTTGCAGAGGCCCGTTGCATCCCAAAGAGCACGTTGCAGAGGCCCGTTGCATCCCAAAGAGCACGTTGCAGAGGCCCGTTGCATCCCAAAGAGTACGTTCCAGAGGCCCGTTGCATCCCAAAGAGCACGTTCCAGAGGCCCGTTGCATCCCAAAGAGTATGTTGCATCCCTGGATGAATATTGCAGACCCGTTGCATCTTTGAGAGCGTTGCAAAAGTCTTAAATCCCAGTTGCAGAGGTCAGTTGCATCCCAAAGAGCACGTTGCAGAGGCCCGTTGCATCCCAAAGAGCACGTTGCAGAGGCCCGTTGCATCCCAAAGAGCACGTTGCAGAGGCCCGTTGCATCCCAAAGAGCACGTTGCAGAGGCCCGTTGCATCCCAAAGAGCACGTTGCAGAGGCCCGTTGCATCCCAAAGAGCACGTTGCAGAGGCCCGTTGCATCCCAAAGAGCACGTTGCAGAGGCCCGTTGCATCCCAAAGAGCACGTTGCAGAGGCCCGTTGCATCCCAAAGAGCACGTTGCAGAGGCCCGTTGCATCCCAAAGAGCACGTTGCAGAGGCCCGTTGCATCCCAAAGAGCACGTTGCAGAGGCCCGTTGCATCCCAAAGAGCACGTTGCAGAGGCCCGTTGCATCCCAAAGAGCACGTTGCAGAGGCCCGTTGCATCCCAAAGAGCACGTTGCAGAGGCCCGTTGCATCCCAAAGAGCACGTTGCAGAGGCCCGTTGCATCCCAAAGAGCACGTTGCAGAGGCCCGTTGCATCCCAAAGAGCACGTTGCAGAGGCCCGTTGCATCCCAAAGAGCACGTTGCAGAGGCCCGTTGCATCCCAAAGAGCACGTTGCAGAGGCCCGTTCCATCCCAAAGAGCACGTTGCAGAGGCCCGTTGCATCCCAAAGAGCACGTTCCAGAGGCCCGTTCCATCCCAAAGAGCACGTTGCAGAGGCCCGTTGCATCCCAAAGAGCACGTTCCAGAGGCCCGTTCCATCCCAAAGAGCACGTTCCAGAGGCCCGTTCCATCCCAAAGAGCACGTTCCAGAGGCCCGTTCCATCCCAAAGAGCACGTTCCAGAGGCCCGTTCCATCCCAAAGAGCACGTTCCAGAGGCCCGTTCCATCCCAAAGAGCACGTTCCAGAGGCCCGTTCCATCCCAAAGAGCACGTTGCTGAGGCCCGTTCCATCCCAAAGAGCACGTTCCAGAGGCCCGTTGCATCCCAAAGAGCACGTTGCAGAGGCCCGTTGCATCCCAAAGAGCACGTTGCAGAGGCCCGTTGCATCCCAAAGAGCACGTTGCAGAGGCCCGTTGCATCCCAAAGAGCACGTTGCAGAGGCCCGTTGCATCCCAAAGAGCACGTTGCAGAGGCCCGTTGCATCCCAAAGAGCACGTTGCAGAGGCCCGTTGCATCCCAAAGAGCACGTTGCAGAGGCCCGTTGCATCCCAAAGAGCACGTTGCAGAGGCCCGTTGCATCCCAAAGAGCACGTTGCAGAGGCCCGTTGCATCCCAAAGAGCACGTTGCAGAGGCCCGTTGCATCCCAAAGAGCACGTTGCAGAGGCCCGTTGCATCCCAAAGAGCACGTTGCAGAGGCCCGTTGCATCCCAAAGAGCACGTTGCAGAGGCCCGTTGCATCCCAAAGAGCACGTTGCAGAGGCCCGTTGCATCCCAAAGAGCACGTTGCAGAGGCCCGTTGCATCCCAAAGAGCACGTTGCAGAGGCCCGTTGCATCCCAAAGAGCACGTTGCAGAGGCCCGTTCCATCCCAAAGAGCACGTTCCAGAGGCCCGTTCCATCCCGAAGAGTATGTTGCATCCCTGGATGAATATTGCAGACCCGTTGCATCTTTGAGAGCGTTGCAAAAGTCTTAAATCCCAGTTGCAGAGGTCAGTTGCATCCCAAAGAGCACGATGCAGAGGCCCGTTGCATCCTGAAGAGTATGTTGCATCCCGGGATAAGTGTTGCAGACCCGTAGCATCTTTGAGAGCATGTTGCAAAGTTCTGTTACATCCCAGTTGCAGAGGTCAGTTGCATCCCGCAGAGCACGTTGCAGAAGGCCGTTGCATCCCGAAGAGCACGTTGCAGAAGGCCGTTGCATCCCGAAGAGCATGTTGCAGAGAGCCATTGCATCCTGGAGAGCACGTTGCATCCCAAAGAGCACGTTGCAGAGGCCCGTTGCATCCCAAAGAGCAAGTTGCAGAGGCCCGTTGCATCCCAAAGAGCAAGTTGCAGAGGCCCGTTGCATCCCAAAGAGCACGTTGCAGAGGCCCGTTGCATCCCAAAGAGCACGTTGCAGAGGCCCGTTGCATCCCAAAGAGCACGTTGCAGAGGCCCGTTGCATCCCAAAGAGCACGTTGCAGAGGCCCGTTGCATCCCAAAGAGCACGTTGCAGAGGCCCGTTGCATCCCAAAGAGCACGTTGCAGAGGCCCGTTGCATCCCAAAGAGCACGTTGCAGAGGCCCGTTGCATCCCAAAGAGCACGTTGCAGAGGCCCGTTGCATCCCAAAGAGCACGTTGCAGAGGCCCGTTGCATCCCAAAGAGCACGTTGCAGAGGCCCGTTGCATCCCAAAGAGCACGTTGCAGAGGCCCGTTGCATCCCAAAGAGCACGTTGCAGAGGCCCGTTGCATCCCAAAGAGCACGTTGCAGAGGCCCGTTGCATCCCAAAGAGCACGTTGCAGAGGCCCGTTGCATCCCAAAGAGCACGTTGCAGAGGCCCGTTGCATCCCAAAGAGCACGTTGCAGAGGCCCGTTGCATCCCAAAGAGCACGTTGCAGAGGCCCGTTGCATCCCAAAGAGCACGTTGCAGAGGCCCGTTGCATCCCAAAGAGCACGTTGCAGAGGCCCGTTGCATCCCAAAGAGCACGTTGCAGAGGCCCGTTGCATCCCAAAGAGCACGTTGCAGAGGCCCGTTGCATCCCAAAGAGCACGTTGCAGAGGCCCGTTGCATCCCAAAGAGCACGTTGCAGAGGCCCGTTGCATCCCAAAGAGCACGTTGCAGAGGCCCGTTGCATCCCAAAGAGCACGTTGCAGAGGCCCGTTGCATCCCAAAGAGCACGTTGCAGAGGCCCGTTGCATCCCAAAGAGCACGTTGCAGAGGCCCGTTGCATCCCAAAGAGCACGTTGCAGAGGCCCGTTGCATCCCAAAGAGCACGTTGCAGAGGCCCGTTGCATCCCAAAGAGCACGTTGCAGAGGCCCGTTGCATCCCAAAGAGCACGTTGCAGAGGCCCGTTGCATCCCAAAGAGCACGTTGCAGAGGCCCGTTGCATCCCAAAGAGCACGTTGCAGAGGCCCGTTGCATCCCAAAGAGCACGTTGCAGAGGCCCGTTGCATCCCAAAGAGCACGTTGCAGAGGCCCGTTGCATCCCAAAGAGCACGTTGCAGAGGCCCGTTGCATCCCAAAGAGCACGTTGCAGAGGCCCGTTGCATCCCAAAGAGCACGTTGCAGAGGCCCGTTGCATCCCAAAGAGCACGTTGCAGAGGCCCGTTGCATCCCAAAGAGCACGTTGCAGAGGCCCGTTGCATCCCAAAGAGCACGTTGCAGAGGCCCGTTGCATCCCAAAGAGCACGTTGCAGAGGCCCGTTGCATCCCAAAGAGCACGTTGCAGAGGCCCGTTGCATCCCAAAGAGCACGTTGCAGAGGCCCGTTGCATCCCAAAGAGCACGTTGCAGAGGCCCGTTGCATCCCAAAGAGCACGTTGCAGAGGCCCGTTGCATCCCAAAGAGCACGTTGCAGAGGCCCGTTGCATCCCAAAGAGCACGTTGCAGAGGCCCGTTGCATCCCAAAGAGTATGTTGCATCCCTGGATGAATATTGCAGACCCGTTGCATCTTTGAGAGCGTTGCAAAAGTCTTAAATCCCAGTTGCAGAGGTCAGTTGCATCCCAAAGAGCACGATGCAGAGGCCCGTTGCATCCTGAAGAGTATGTTGCATCCCGGGATAAGTGTTGCAGACCCGTAGCATCTTTGAGAGCATGTTGCAAAGTTCTGTTACATCCCAGTTGCAGAGGTCAGTTGCATCCCGCAGAGCACGTTGCAGAAGGCCGTTGCATCCCGAAGAGCATGTTGCAGAGAGCCATTGCATCCCGGAGAGCACGTTGCAGAGGGCCATTGCATCCGGAAGAGCTTGTATAAGAGACCCGTTGCATCACGGAGAGTACGTTGCAGAGGCACGTTGCATCCCGGAGAGTATGTTGCAGAGGCCCGTTGCATCCCGGAGAGCACGTTGCAGAGGCCCGTTGCATCCCGGAGAGTACCTTGCAGAGGCCCGTTGCATCCCGGAGAGTACCTTGCAGAGGCCCGTTGCATCCCGGAGAGTACGTTGCAGAGGCCCGTTGCATCCCGGAGAGTACGTTGCAGAGGCCCGTTGCATCCCGGAGAGTACGTTGCAGAGGCCCGTTGCATCCCGGAGAGTACGTTGCAGAGGCCAGTTGCATCCCGGAGAGTACGTTGCAGAGGCCCGTTGCATCCCAAAGAGCTTGTATAAGAGGCCCGTTGCATCCCGGAGAGCACGTTGCAGAGGCCCGATGCATCCCGGAGAGCACGTTGCAGAGGCCCGTTGCATCCCGGAGAGCACGTTGCAGAGGCCCGTTGCATCCCGGAGCGCACGTTGCAGAGGCCCGTTGCATCCCGGAGAGCACGTTGCAGAGGGCCGTTGCATCCGGAAGAGCTTGTATAAGAAGCCCGTTGCATCCCGGAGTAAGTTGCAGAGGCCCGTTGCATCCCGGAGAGTACGTTGCAGAGGCCCGTTGCATCCCGGAGAGCTTGTATAAGGCCCGTTGCATCCCGAAGAGCATGTTGCAGAGGGCTGTAGCATCCCGAAGAGCACGTTGCAGAGGCCCATTGCATCCCGCAGAGCACGTTGCATCCCGCAGAGCACGTTGCATCCCGCAGAGCACGTTGCAGAGGGCCGTTGCATCCCGCAGAGCACGTTGCAGAGGGCCATTGCATCCCGCAGAGCACGTTGCAGAGTGCCGTTACATCTTGCAGAGCATGGTGCATCCTGCAGAGCACGTTGCAGAGGGCCGTTGCATCCCGCAGAGTATGTTGCATCCCGGGATGAATGTTGCAGACACGTTGCATCTTTTAGATCGTGTTGCAAAGGTCCGTTGTATCCCAGTTGCAGAGGCCCGTTGCATCCCGGAGAGCACGTTGTAGAGGCCCGTTGCATCCCGGAGAGCACGTTGCAGAGGCCCGTTGCATCCCGCAGAGCACGTTGCATCCCGGAGAGCACGTTGCAGAGGCCCGTTGCATCCCGCAGAGCACGTTGCATCCCGCAGAGCACGTTGCATCCCGCAGAGCACGTTGCATCCCGCAGAGCACGTTGCAGAGAGCCGTAGCATCCCGCAGAGCACGTTGCAGAGGGCCGTAGCATCCCGCAGAGCACGTTGCAGAGGGCCGTAGCATCCCGCAGAGCACGTTGCAGAGGGCCGTAGCATCCCAAAGAGCACGTTGCAGAGGCCCGTTGCATCCCAAAGAGCACGTTGCAGAGGCCCGTTGCATCCCAAAGAGCACGTTGCAGAGGCCCGTTGCATCCCAAAGAGCACGTTGCAGAGGCCCGTTGCATCCCAAAGAGCACGTTGCAGAGGCCCGTTGCATCCCAAAGAGCACGTTGCAGAGGCCCGTTGCATCCCAAAGAGCACGTTGCAGAGGCCCGTTGCATCCCAAAGAGCACGTTGCAGAGGCCCGTTGCATCCCAAAGAGCACGTTGCAGAGGCCCGTTGCATCCCAAAGAGCACGTTGCAGAGGCCCGTTGCATCCCAAAGAGCACGTTGCAGAGGCCCGTTGCATCCCAAAGAGCACGTTGCAGAGGCCCGTTGCATCCCAAAGAGCACGTTGCAGAGGCCCGTTGCATCCCAAAGAGCACGTTGCAGAGGCCCGTTGCATCCCAAAGAGCACGTTGCAGAGGCCCGTTGCATCCCAAAGAGCACGTTGCAGAGGCCCGTTGCATCCCAAAGAGCACGTTGCAGAGGCCCGTTGCATCCCAAAGAGCACGTTGCAGAGGCCCGTTGCATCCCAAAGAGCACGTTGCAGAGGCCCGTTGCATCCCAAAGAGCACGTTGCAGAGGCCCGTTGCATCCCAAAGAGTATGTTGCATCCCTGGATGAATATTGCAGACCCGTTGCATCTTTGAGAGCGTTGCAAAAGTCTTAAATCCCAGTTGCAGAGATCAGTTGCATCACAAAGAGCACGATGCAGAGGCCCGTTGCATCCTGAAGAGTATGTTGCATCCCGGGATAAGTGTTGCAGACCCGTAGCATCTTTGAGAGCATGTTGCAAAGTTCTGTTACATCCCAGTTGCAGAGGTCAGTTGCATCCCGCAGAGCACGTTGCAGAAGGCCGTTGCATCCCGAAGAGCATGTTGCAGAGAGCCATTGCATCCCGGAGAGCACGTTGCAGAGGGCCATTGCATCCGGAAGAGCTTGTATAAGAGACCCGTTGCATCACGGAGAGTACGTTGCAGAGGCACGTTGCATCCCGGAGAGTATGTTGCAGAGGCCCGTTGCATCCCGGAGAGCACGTTGCAGAGGCCCGTTGCATCCCGGAGAGTACCTTGCAGAGGCCCGTTGCATCCCGGAGAGTACGTTGCAGAGGCCAGTTGCATCCCGGAGAGTACGTTGCAGAGGCCCGTTGCATCCCAAAGAGCTTGTATAAGAGGCCCGTTGCATCCCGGAGAGCACGTTGCAGAGGCCCGATGCATCCCGGAGAGCACGTTGCAGAGGCCCGATGCATCCCGGAGAGCACGTTGCAGAGGCCCGTTGCATCCCGGAGAGCACGTTGCAGAGGCCCGTTGCATCCCGGAGCGCACGTTGCAGAGGCCCGTTGCATCCCGGAGAGCACGTTGCAGAGGGCCGTTGCATCCGGAAGAGCTTGTATAAGAAGCCCGTTGCATCCCGGAGTAAGTTGCAGAGGCCCGTTGCATCCCGGAGAGTACGTTGCAGAGGCCCGTTGCATCCCGGAGAGTACGTTGCAGAGGCCCGTTGCATCCCGGAGAGCTTGTATAAGGCCCGTTGCATCCCGAAGAGCATGTTGCAGAGGGCTGTAGCATCCCGAAGAGCACGTTGCAGAGGCCCATTGCATCCCGCAGAGCACGTTGCATCCCGCAGAGCACGTTGCATCCCGCAGAGCACGTTGCATCCCGCAGAGCACGTTGCAGAGGGCCGTTGCATCCCGCAGAGCACGTTGCAGAGGGCCATTGCATCCCGCAGAGCACGTTGCAGAGTGCCGTTACATCTTGCAGAGCATGGTGCATCCTGCAGAGCACGTTGCAGAGGGCCGTTGCATCCCGCAGAGTATGTTGCATCCCGGGATGAATGTTGCAGACACGTTGCATCTTTTAGATCGTGTTGCAAAGGTCCGTTGTATCCCAGTTGCAGAGGCCCGTTGCATCCCGGAGAGCACGTTGTAGAGGCCCGTTGCATCCCGGAGAGCACGTTGCAGAGGCCCGTTGCATCCCGCAGAGCACGTTGCATCCCGCAGAGCACGTTGCATCCCGCAGAGCACGTTGCATCCTGCAGAGCACGTTGCAGAGAGCTGTAGCATCCCGCAGAGCACGTTGCAGAGGGCCGTAGCATCCCGCAGAGCACGTTGCAGAGGGCCGTAGCATCCCGCAGAGCACGTTGCAGAGGGCCGTAGCATCCCGCAGAGCACGTTGCAGAGGGCCGTAGCATCCCGCAGAGCACGTTGCAGAGGGCCGTAGCATCCCGCAGAGCACGTTGCAGAGGGCCGTAGCATCCCGCAGAGCACGTTGCAGAGGGCCGTAGCATCCCGCAGAGCACGTTGCAGAGGGCCGTAGCATCCCGCAGAGCACGTTGCAGAGGGCCGTAGCATCCCGAAAAGTATGTTGCATCCCGGGATGAATGTTGCAGATACGTTGCATCTTTAAGAGCGTGTTGCAAAGGTCTGTTGCATCCCAGTTGCAGAGGGTCAGTTGCATCCCGGAGAGCACGTCGCAGAGGCCCGTTGCATCCCGAAGAGCTTGTATGAGGCCAGTTGCATCCCGAAGAGCTTGTATGAGGCCCGTTGCATCCCGAAGAGCTTGTATGAGGCCCGTTGCATCCCGAAGAGCTTGTATGAGGCCCGTTGCATCCCGAAGAGCTTGTATAAGAGGCCCGTTGCATCCCGAAGAGCTTGTATAAGAGGCCCGTTGCACCCCGGAGAGCTTGTATAAGAGGCCCGTTGCACCCCGGAGAGCTTGTATAAGAGGCCCGTTGCATCCCGGAGAGCTTGTATAAGAGGCCCGTTGCATCCCGGAGAGAATGTTGCAGAGGCCCGTTGCATCCCGGAGAGAATGTTGCAGAGGCCCGTTGCATCCCGAAGAGCATGTTGCAGAGGCCCATTGCATCCTGAAGAGCATGTTGCAGAGACCCGTTTCAGAGGCCCAGGCCCATTGCATCCCAAAGAGCATGTTGCAGATGCTCTTTGCATCTTTAAGAGCACATTGCATTGCAGAGTTCCGTTGCATCTTGAAGAGCACGTTGCAGAGGCCCGTTACATCCCGAAGAACATGTTGCAGAGGCCCGTTGAATCTTGAAGAGCACGTTGCAGAGGCCAGTTGAATTTTGAAGAGTATGTTGCCTCCCGGGATGAATGTTAGACCTGTTGCAACCCAAAGAGCATGTTGCATAGGCTTGTTGCATCCCAAAGAGCATGTTGCATAGGCCCGTTGCATCCCAAAGAGCATGTTGCAGAGGCCCATTGCATCCAGAAGAGCATGTTGCAGAGGCCTGTTGCATCCCAAAGAGCATGTTGCAGAGGCCCGTTGCATCCCGAAAAGCATGTTGCAGAGGCCCGTTGCCTCCCGAAGAGCATGTTGCAGAGGCCCGTTGCCTCCCGAAGAGCATGTTGCAGAGGCCCGTTGCCTCCCGAAGAGCATGTTGCAGAGACCCGTTGCCTCCCGAAGAGCATGTTGCAGAGGCCCGTTGCCTCCCAGAGAGCATGTTGAAGAGGCCCGTTGCAGAGTCCCGTTGCATCTCGAAGAGCATGTTGCAGTGCCCCATTGCATATCTGAGTATGTTGCATCCAGAGATGAATGTTGCAGAGGCCCGTTGCATCGCAAAAAGCACGTTGCAGAGGCCCTTTCCATCCCGACTAGCATGTTTCAGTGCCCGTTGCATCTCGAAGAGTATGTACCCGAGATGAATATTGCAGAGGCCCGTTGCATCTCATATTGTTGCATCCCGAGATGAATATTGAGGCCCGTTGCATCCAAAGGGCAACGGAATAGCATGTTGCAGAGGCCTGTTGCATCCCGAAGATTACAATATAGAAGCCTGTTGCATCCCAAATATCACGTTGAAAGGCCCATTGCATCCCGAAGATCACATTTTGCACCCGTAAGTGTATGTTTCAGAGGCCTGTCACACTCCAAAGAGCACCTTGCAGAGACCAGTCACATCCTCAAGAGGACATTGTAGGCCCGTGACACCTGAAGAGGACATTGCAGAGACCAATTTCATCCCGAAGTGGTACATTTCACCCCCATAGCCAGTGTTGGAGAGAAGCCCGGTTCGCTGTTAAGTGGTTAATGAAGTTGCACGATTCAGACATGTTACAGAGTTCAGTTTCATCCCAAAGAGGCATGTTGCATCACAGATCTTGGAGAAAGGGCTCTGCATGTCTTAGAGATGTAAGGTCTGCTGCTATTACATTGTAAATGGTAAAGAGACCAACTATATCATAAGGCCTGTTGCATCTGATGAGGGGTTGTCACCATATATATTACAGTATGCTACTTCCTCTTGAGCCTAGTTTCATCGGAAAAAAAAAAAAATTTCAATAGGCTATTAACTAAGCCCTACTGCATCTGATATGTAGTAAGCATAAAGTTACTTGAAGAAGAACTATTTTTGAAGGCACCTATACCACCAATCCCAGGACTGTGTCATCAGAAAAATTTGACTGGATCTCTTCGTACATTGTGAAAATTTTTCTTTTTCTTTCAAACTTCATGTATGAATCTCTGAAAGTATGCAAAATGCAAGTATTTTATATAATATATATTACAAACAGTTGTTAAACTTTGTGATTTCTTTTATTCATTTTGAATAGTTTTATAGTTAAAATTACTTAAAATTCCCATTCATAGATTAAGATTCCTCCCAATTAAGGGGGGACTATTATTAAATCAGCTTTGATTACAATCACAACAAAACTTTACGGTAGAAAGCTAATACTATAGATGAAATGTTAAAAAAAAAGATGAAATAAACCCAACAAACAATTTCAAAGATTGATATTTCAAAATCTTTAACAGTATTTATACCTTGAAAAATTATTTGTGAATCTACTGCTATTAGATTTGCTTAAAGAACCCATCAAAATTATTGTGTATGTTCCAAATATTTAAGAATTTCATCAAACTAAATAATAATTTAAAAAAAAAAAAACTAAAGAGGAACACTGGTGTAGTTGACTGCTAAAATGCAAGCGGTACTCTGGTCCGCTTCGCTAGTCCTGCAAGACCACAAACAATATTTAAATATCCGCACAACTCTCTGGACTTACAACTATGCCAAGGTTTATAAGAAAACCTACGAAAATATGCCATTTTAAGTATAACTAAGTTTTACAAGTGGTTCTCTAGAAACTATTTTATTTGCTTTAAATTTTTCTTGACCTACAAATCTCTTATTTCTAAAATCTCTCTGAAAGCTGAAATAATGCAAAACCTAAAAAAACTATTCAAATTCCTCAAAACTGAAATCCTACACAAACTATATAAAACTTTTACGAAACTGAAATCCTAAACAAATAATATTAAACTTCAAGGCTGATATCCTAAACAAATAATAAACTTCAAAACTAAAATAATAAACAAATAATAATGAACTTCAGGGCTAAAATCCTACACAAATTATATTAAACTTCCTCAAGGCTGAAATCCTACACAAATAATATTAAACCTCAAGGCTGAAATCCTACACGAAGTAACATTAATCCTACACAAATTTATTAAACTTCCTTAAGGCTAAAGTCCTACATATATAAAACCTTCCTCATAGATGAAATTATACACAAATTTAATCATTCTCAAAGTTGAAATCTTACACAAAAATATTCAAAATCATCAAAGCTGAAATTTTACACAAACAATATCAAGCTTCCTCAAAGCTGAAGTTTTACACAAACAATATTAAACTTCCTCAAAGCTGAAATCTTACACAAACAATATTAAACTTCCTCAAAGCTGAAATCTTACACAAACAATATTAAACTTCCTCAAAGCTGAAATCTTACACAAACAATATTATACTTCCTCAAAGCTGAAATTCTACACAAACAATATCAAACTTCATCGAAGCTGAATTTCTACATAAAAAATAAGCTTATTCGAAGCTGAAATTCTAAACAAATAAAATCAAATTTACTCACAGCTGAATTCTTACACAAACGATAATATACTTCCTCAAAGCGGAAATTCTACACAAACAATATTAAACTTCCTCAAAGCTGAAATTCTACACAAACAATATTATACTTCCTCAAAGCTGAAATTTTACACCAACAATATTAAGCTTCCTCAAAGCTGAAATTTTATACAAACAATATCAAACTTCCTCAAAGCTGAAATCTTACACAAACAATATCAAACTTCATCGAAGCTGAATTTCTACATAAATAATAAGCTTATTCGAAGCTGAAATTCTAAACAAATAAAATTAAAATTACTCAAAAGCTAAAATCTTACACAAACAATAATATACTTCCTCATAGGTGAAAACACAAACAATATTATACTTCCTCAAAGCTGAAATTCTACACAAACAATATCAAACTTCCTCGAAGCTGAATTTCTACAAAAAAATAAGCTTATTCGAAGCGGAAATTCTAAACAAATAAAATTAAATTTACTCAAAGCTGAAATCTTACACAAACAATAATATACTTCCTCAAAGCTGAAATTCTACACAATATTAAACTTCCTCAAAGCTGAAATTCTACACAAACAATATTATACTTCCTCAAAGCTGAAATTTTACACCAACAATATTAAGCTTCCTCAAAGCTGAAATTTTACACAAACAATATCAAGCTTCCCCAAAGCTGAAATTTTACACAAACAATATTAAACTTCCCCAAAGCTGAAATTCTACACAAACAATATTAAACTTCCTCAAAGCTGAAATCTTACACAAACAATATTAAACTTCCTCAAAGCTGAAATCTTACACAAACAATATTAAACTTCCTGAAAGCTGAAATTCTACACAAACAATATTAAACTTCCTCAATGCTGAAATTCTACACAAACAATATTAAACTTCCTGAAAGCTGAAATTCTACACAAACAATATTAAACTTCCTCAATGCTGAAATTCTACACAAACAATATTATACTTCCTCAAAGCTGAAATTTTACACCAAAAATATTAAGCTTCCTCAAAGCTGAAATTTTACACCAAAAATATTAAGCTTCCTCAAAGCTGAAATTTTACACAAACAATATCAAGCTTCCTCAAAGCTGAAATTTTACACAAATATTAAACTTCCTCAAAGCTGAAATCTTACACAAACAATATTAAACTTCCTCAAAGCTGAAATCTTACACAAACAATATTATACTTCCTCAAAGCTGAAATTCTACACAAACAATATCAAACTTCATCGAAGCTGAATTTCTACATAAAAAATAAGCTTATTCGAAGCTGAAATTCTAAACAAATAAAATCAAAATTACTCAAAGCTGAAATCTTACACAAACAATAATATACTTCCTCATAGGTGAAAACACAAACAATATTATACTTCCTCAAAGCTGAAATTCTACACAAACAATATCAAACTTCCTCGAAGCTGAATTTCTACAAAAAAATAAGCTTATTCGAAGCTGAAATTCTAAACGAATAAAATTAAATTTACTCAAAGCTGAAATCTTACACAAACAATAATATACTTCCTCAAAGCTGAAATTCTACACAATATTAAACTTCCTCAAAGCTGAAATTCTACACAATATTAAACTTCCTCAAAGCTGAAATTCTACACAAACAATATTATACTTCCTCAAAGCTGAAATTTTACACCAACAATATTAAGCTTCCTCAGAGCTGAAATTCTACACAAACAATATTAAACTTCCTCAAAGCTGAAATCTTACACAAACAATATTAAACTTCCTCAAAGCTGAAATCTTACACAAACAATATCAAACTTCCTGAAAGCTGAAATTCTACACAAACAATATTAAACTTCCTCAATGCTGAAATTCTACACAAACAATATTAAACTTCCTCAATGCTGAAATTCTACACAAACAATATTAAACTTCCTCAATGCTGAAATTCTACACAAACAATATTAAACTTCCTCAATGCTGAAATTCTACACAAACAATATTAAACTTCCTCAAAACTGAAATTCTGCACAAACAATATTATACTTCCACAAAGCTGAAAATCTACACAAACAATATTAAACTTCCTCAAAGCTGAAATTCTACGCAAACAATATTAAACTTCAAGGCTGAAATTCTACACAAACAATATTAAACTTCCTCAAAACTGAAATTCTACACAAACAATATTAAACTTCCTCACCTAAAGCTGAAATTCTACACAAACAATATTAAACTTCCTCACCTCAAAGCTGAAATTTTACACAAACAATATTAAACTTCCTGAAAGCTGAAATTCTACACAAACAATATTAAACTTCCTCACCTAAAGCTGAAATTCTACACAAACAATATTAAACTTCCTCACTTCAAAGCTGAAATTTTACACAAACAATATTAAACTTCCTCACCTAAAGCTGAAATTCTACACAAACAATATTAAACTTCCTCACTTCAAAGCTGAAATTTTACACAAACAATATTAAACTTCCTGAAAGCTGAAATTCTACACAAACAATATTAAACTTCCTCGAAGCTGAAATTCTACACAAACAATATTAAACTTCCTCGAAGCTGAAATTCTACACAAACAATATTAAACTTCCTCAAAGCTGAAATTCTACACAAACAATATTAAACTTCCTCGAAGCTGAAATTCTACACAAACAATATTAAACTTCCTCGGAGCTGAAATTCTACACAAACAATATTAAACTTCCTCGGAGCTGAAATTCTACACAAACAATATTAAACTTTCACAAAGATGAAAGTCTACATAAAAAAATACTAAACTGCTTCAACGTATTAAACTTTAAGGTTGAAATGCTACACAAATAAATTCCCCCAAAACTGAAATTTTACAAATACAATATCAAAACTTCCTCAAAGATGAAAGTCCACATAAACAATACCAAACTTCTCAAAGCCTAAATGATACACAGACATTGTTAAACTTCCTCAAAATGGAAAGTCTACACAAACAATATTAAACTTCCCCAAAGCTGAAATTATATATATATATATATATATATATATATATATATATATATATATATATATATATATATATATATATATATATATTAACTTCTTTTAAGCTGAAATTCTAAGTAAACAATATTTAAACAATATTTAAACTTCCTAAAATCGGAAATCCTACACAATTAATATAATATTTAACTAAATTTACTTAATTTGATAAAAGTCCTCTTACCGAAAATAATTACTACACGCAATTTATTTTAATGAGGCTCATTTGCTCCGACTCGCAGGGTTGTCCTTTTAGCTCGGAGAAGTTTAATACAAGCTAATTGACTGGACAAAAATTCTAACCAATCAGCAAGTAGGAAACCTTTTTGAACTAAAAGGGAACCTGCGAGTTAATGCAAATGTAACTCATTAAAAAAATAGAGTATAATTTACTTACAAAAATACCCGAGCCGAAATTAGATATTTTTCGGTAGCCTTGACCTTAGAAACAATAGTTACCTTAATTACATTCACATTACCAATACCTGAGAATTAGAAAAAATCAGAATACCTAAAATGCACCTAAAAGTATAAATTTTGATTATTTTTATTGGCTCAAGAGGTAAAATTAAGGTAAATGGGGGTACTTTCATCATGTCCTAGTTATAAATAATCCAATACAGTTATTCGACACTAACCTTCCCTTCAGGAGACTGTTTTACAAATTTTGAATTGACGAGTGTTCTTATCCCATTCAATCTTCGCAGTTCACTCTCCTTGTCCATATCCCTTTTTTTCTCGGCCTTGTCCCACGTAACGGGAAAGATTGGATCATTTAACAGATTATGAATATTCTAAGTTTGAAGATGTTCCTGGAAAACAAATATAAGGTTAACCAAGGATCGTGTGTAGCTTTCTAACAGTTGCCATGCTTCATGTCAATAAAGAAAAGAAAATTATCTTAAGCGCATACAAGTCTTATTCAATGCAATTAAAAGTAACTAATGAACCGCTTTAGGCAAGACCTGAAAGTTCAATTTTATTCAAAAAAGTTCTAAGTTACTAACCTCAAACTAATATTTAGGGGACAAATGTACTAAAATAATGTCATTTAGAGGTGCTGCTCTGCTACTAACATTATTTACTCGTTATTTCTATCAAGCTGCATAGCTAATCCACCTGTCTAAAGCTCTCAAACCTTTAGAAATCCACATCAATGAGAATCCTATACTATACAGAGATTAAGCTTAATTAGATAAAATATCCCGTGACCGAAATCATTAAAAATTTGTCTTAAAAACTGAGCAGGGTCTAATTACAATCACGCTGCCACCGTATAATCGAAGGGCAGAACTGTCAAGATAAATCAGTTTCCAAGGAAGACTTTTTGTGGCCTGTTGGTAACGTCTCTGCCTGGTGTTTGCCAGACGTGGAAGCATTTTAAACGTTATAGATGCTGTCCAAGGCAAGATCTGGCAGTAATTTTAGTGTTCGATGAGCGTTTTCAACATGGTAGTAATTTTGATTTTCTGTTAGAGTTTTAAACGTTAATGGATGCTGTCTGAGCAAAGATTTGATAGTAATTTCAGTCTTCTGGTAACGTTTTAAACGAGAAATGGGCGTTACACTAAAATTTCATTATACTGGGAAATGAAAAGTCTAAACAATAGACTATGATTTTGCAAGCCACGGTGATGGTCCTATATATTTACATTGACTGCTCTGGGGTGATATTTAGTTGAATAATAACTTATAAGTCCGCCTTTAATTGTATTTAATTAGATACATTTAGCCAACAGTAACCTTTTACTTCAGGATATATCGTATTACTAGTATGTCCTCATTCCAACCGTTCTTTCAGAGTTCAATGTAAAGACTAAGAGCAGATCAATTAACAGATTTTGAGAATTCCCCTATGATTGTAGACTTGCCTGAAAAAAAAAAAGTTGATTGAAATGTCTAAAGAATGCGTAGCTCTGGTATTTATCAGGCTTATATTTCATAACCAGATAAACTTCAACACTGAAACTCAATGAAATCTTGCTCAGAAGTTTAATATTTTCGTTAAAGTTCTTTTTTTTACCCGGGTCACTAACATTCATTATGACAAATACATAAAAATAATGTAGTTTATAAGATTTCATCAAATAAAATAATAAGAGATTCTTAATATTCCCAAGCCACGTAGCTCATGTAGGCCTATATGTCGAACTCTCATAACGCTGTACGAATCAAAGTCGATAAGAAACCTACACTACACTTGGTATTTGTTTACAAGAGAACGCTCTCCATTTACTCCAAAATTATGCAGTCCTGCAGATCTCCTCTTCTTGGACAGTAATTAGGAGGCTCTTTAAATGGGGGGGGGGGGGGGCGGGGGTTGGAAGCAAAAAAATGTAAGATATTTTGAGCAAGGGGGAGGGGTTATAACTGCATTTTCCAATGAGATGGAGCTCCATTTGAAAATATCCTTTGTAACCATGAAACTTGAATAATGACCAAATTGATTACAAAACAGAGCAGGGCCTAAATGCACTTATTGTACTCTTCTCCACATAAAATCAACTTAGGCGATTGTAGTTGACTTTGGAATATTGTGGTTTCAAGCCCACTCATGAATAGCAGAGGCAAGAGACAGTGACATTGCCTTAAAAAGCCGGACAACGCCCCAGATTATTATTATTATTATTATTATTATTATTATTATTATTATTATTATTATTATTATTATTATTATTATTACTACTTGCTAAGCTACAACCCTAGTTTGAAAAGCAGGATGATCAACGCAATAAGCCCCTCTCCACCCAAGCCAGGACCAGGGATGGGCAGGCAATGGCTGCTGATGACTTAGCAGATAGACCAATAGCCTCTCCCAAACCCCACATCCTTAGCTCACGGGGATGGCGAGGTTGCAGAGAACAAAGGAACTAACGAGTTTGAGGGAGAGACTAACCTCAGTCTGCCGATTATCAGTCAGGCCACCACAACTATGAACCAGAATAACACACTTATTTACAATTATCATTATCATCATCATTATTATTCTTATTATTATAAGTTAAGCTACAACCCTTTATTTACCTGCTTATATATACAACCACATGCATTCATTATTTAAAACTACAAAATTGCCCTATAAATAGTTTTTGACAACCATTTATCAAACCTTCTTTGACTCAAAGACATTGTCCTACTACTTCCTTCGTTAACACAGTAAAACTATTAGAACCTGGATACATGTCTACTGTAGGCTCTAGAACCTTTAAATATGTGGTCCCCAGACTATACAATAAGCTCCCACAAGACATCCGAATAATTGAAGATATGAAGGCTTTCAAGAGGAAACTAACTACTTCCTTATTCTGCGAGTGTTTCTATAGTGATGATCTACAGTAATAGTAAACGAGCAATACGCATTGTGGAATGTTAAATCCTCCCGAATGAACTCATAAAACGACCGTGAAGATCATGTAGAGAATAGGGTTCCCCTGCTGTACAGGACCAGATAAGCAGCCCTTGAAAGTAAAGTACGGCTCGTTTCTATGTTCTACTTACAGGCGTAGAACCGAGATTACGAATTGCTTAAAGTTGAAGATTTCCCTAAAAAACTAATCAGTCATGTGCAACTGTCAAACATTTAGCGGGATTCAATCCACCACGGTTGTGGTGGACTATGTGGTAACGACCCTGACTGGTGAATGCCAGACTGGGGTTCGAGTCCCGCTCAAATGCTATATTTAATTTGGTCGCTGCAACCTCACCATCCTCGTAAGCTAAGGATGGGGGGTTTGGGGGAGCCTATAGGTCCATCTGATGAGTTATCAGCAGCCATTGCCTGACCCTCCTTCCCTCCTTGGTGGTTAGGGGGCTTGGGCGCTGATCATATGTATATATAATCAGTCTCTATGTCATTGTCTTGCTTGATAGGGCAATGCCTCTGCCATTCATGAGAAAAAAAAATTAGAAATTATCTTTAAGCACATTAGTCTTACCCAATGAAATGGGGAAAAAAATGAGCGGTTCTTGAACAAGTCCTCAGAACTTTTAAGTTATTTTCGGAAAAGATCCTGTTAACTTACATTTTAAGGGGGACAAATACGTAAAAACATTGCAATTTAATCTAACTATTGAAATATATTTACCAGTTATTTTTTTTCAAGCCTAACCCTCTCACAGAGCTGAGGAAATTAATGAAAAAATAAAAACAAAAATAAAATAAAATCACGAAAGCGATTATTAGATGAGTCAAGAGTCACACACTTCATTATGTAGAGGAGACA